>NW_008360301.1:809307-818939 GCF_000622305.1 Nannospalax galili
TCCCTGCCTCCTCCCTTTATCTAATTCATTTATACCGTCCACATTTACTCTAAGTAATTTCTGACTTCATAGTACATTCTATATTGCCTTTCCCTCTTTGAAGGTTATGGTCACTAGTGATGCATTAGTGAAGTTTAGTTGATTGTAAGTTTATTTCTGTATCTTGTATGGTCTGAGGTTATTACAGTCTCAGCAATTTGCTTTCTCCTCACTGAGTGGTACTGGGAATTGAGCCCTCAATAATAGACATTGGGAAAAACACAGACTCTTGAACAAATAGTGGTGCAAACACTGGATAGTCACCTGTTAAAGGGGCTGACTTATGTTTCATTCTGCACAAAAATCAGTGCACAATGGCAAGGACCCAAGTGTGAGGTTTGAAAGTCTGAATCTGCTAGAGTAGGTGTAGGCAGGCTACTTCCAGTACTTTCTGAAAGAGGTGCCAACTGTTTGAGCAGCACTGAATCCTGAAAAGGCCTGCAGTAATGTCAGTTTTGATGTGTATAGAGGCCACCTGAGAAATCACTTCAAAAAGAAAAAGACATTTGAGAAAGGTTTAATAATCAGTGTAAGGGCATGGCCTCATGTTACCACTGTTGAAAGTCATTGTATATAAGCTTTAAGTATCAAAGGAATAACTTTTCAAATCATGAAGGTCATGTAAGGATGAATGAAAAATATTAACTATTCTAGTCAGTTATGAGACTAGACACATGATTTGAACTCATTTAGAAAAACTGAGGTAAAATTGTTACAGTATTCCTTAGTCCATTACGGAGAGTGGTGCGCTTTAGAATATTTTTACAGGCTCAAAGTGACTCTAGGAATGCTAAAAATACTTTTATCAAATAGTCACATGAAAAGTTAACATAAAATTGACAAAAGTAGAAAAATTAGTATTATTAAATGAATACAGTATTGCATATGTTTTATGACATGTAGTGTAGCTAAATAGATAAATGTTTATTAAAATTAATGAATTAAACAATGCAAAATTAAATAAATTGTGGTTTTTTGTTTGTTTGTTTGTTTTTTTACATTTTTTTGTGCGTATGCATACGTGCATGAGCCAGAGCACACATGTGGAGATCAGAGAACAACTTGTGGAAGTTGTGGAAGTTCCACAATGTGGGTTCTGGGTTTCCAAATCAGGCCATCAACCCTGGTGGCTTCTGTCTTTGCCCACTGAACCATCATGTTGACCCTAAATAAATTGCTTAAATCTATATTTATATCCTTGAAAGTGTCTGTATTCAAGTTTTTAAAAAAGCATAACAAAAGATACTGACTATTAGTCTATTTTCTATCATTATGGAAAAGTGCCATAGACTGGCTACTTTATAAAGAAAATAGGTTCTTTTGGTTCATGATTCTGGAGGATGTTCGAGAGCACAGCAGCAGTATCTGGTGAGAGCCCTCTTTCTTCATCATTACATGATGAGGACATCACATGGTGAGACAGAGCAAGCTGTGCTAGCTGAGATTTCTCTCTTCGTTCTTACAAAACCACTGATGTCAACATGAGGGTGTTATTCATGACTGCACCTAAACCCAGCTACCTCCCAAAGGCTACACTTTGAATTCCATTGAGATATGATTAAGCTTCTAACATGTGAATGTTGTTGGGATACTTTGAAACCATTGCAGTGGGCAGATTTTGAAAACATTGAGCAGAAGATCTGATTCTTAGTAACAATAGATGTTTTGTTGCTTTGAATAGAACTCTTGCCTCATCAGACCACATATAGCCTAGCCTTTGAAAAGACAGAACTGGACCCCTGAGCCTATGAGTAATGGTTAATTACTGCTCACAGAAGGGGAGGGAGTGGTCAGGTTTATCATGTACATAGACATGTTAGATGCTTGCTTAATGTACCTGTTGCACACGCCTCCCAGTAGACGTCTTCAGGAAGAATTAGAGTTAAACTAGAGAACAATGAAAGGTCTTCACCTCTCAGTTTTACTTTCCTTCTTCTCTGGGACAGAGATGGGGGCTCCTGAGAATCACTATTTGACTCGGTGCCTTCCACCTCCCACATCTGAACATAAATGGGCCAGACTAAAGATGTTCATGAACTTACCTTAGAATCTTCTTATTACGACCTTGACAACTTCCTGGTGAAGAGTTAACATACAATCGTCGCTCTGTATCCATGGGGCATTGGTTTCAGGCAACCTGTCACTACAAATCAGGGCTGTTCAGGTCTCCAAACACATCCTCTTTATACCATAAAGCAACTCTAGATGTCCCACAATATTCCATACAATGTGATTCTATGCAAATAGCATATTATATTATTTAGGAAATCATGCCAAGCAAAATAAGATTTCTCGTGCTCAGTACAGATACATTTCAATAGTCTCTTCTTCCCCCTCCTTCCCTTCCTTTTGCTCTCCTCATCTGTTTTTCATTTTTTGTAGGGGGGAGGTACCTGTTGAGAGAGGTCCTCACTGTGTAGTCCAGGCTAGTCTTGAACTGAAGAGCCTCTGGCCTCTATCTCCTGAGTTCTGACATTATAGGTGTGTACACCATGACCAAGTTTTTCAAGTTGAATTCATGGATGTGTTACCTTGGCCTATAGGCTGACTGTATAATCATTGGGAAATTGCTAAAGAGGTGTCAGTATCCAGGCGCGTACTCTACTCTCCCTTGGCTCCTGTAAGTCCATTACTATGGGAATGTGGAGCAGGGCTGGGACTGGGCATTGGTTTTAAAGCCTTCTGCTTTACTTGGGACAGTGAGAGACACCAAATGCCAAAGGACTGAGCGAGGCTGGAGCCTACAGCATAACTGATGTTCCTACAAATCGGACAAGGACTCCAAAGGCTGGTCTGGATAGAGCCAGTGATCCTGACAGAGAGAGAGAGAGAGAGAGAGAGAGAGAGAGAGAGAGAGCGCCAACCCCATCAGCATGTGTTATGTGGTATGCGAGAGGCTTCCAAGGGACTTACCTCTAGCTTCTGCTAGTGTTTATTTTGTGAGCAAGCAAAAGCCACACACTGGATAGGGTGGAACTAAGAATCTTCTCATCACTGCAAACCTCACATTCTTAACCCACTCCTCCCTGCCCACCTTGCTGGGGGTCTCGAGAGCACGAGAACATGGGATTTTGCTGGCAGGAGACTAAAGCAAGTCTGGAAAGAGGTCTCTCTTGTGTGGCTAGCCAGTTTTTGAAGCATTTAATTCCAAAATTCTTTAGAACTTGGAAGATTTTCAGGAGGAGCACAGGATGACCTGAGTGCCCTTGATTGTGTTAGGGATGAACAGAGGAAAATGGAAGTCTTGCGGGTTTTCCTTAAAGCCTTCCCTTCTATATTCTTGTGCCTCGTGAAAAGTGTGAACTGTAGCTTGTCTCTCCTTGACAGTGTGATGTCTGATGAGCAGGTAATGAATTCAGGTCTACAGTTGTGGCTGCTCAGTAAATACTTATTGACTATCTGACTCCCGGGAAGCATATTATATAGGCAAAGCACCGTTTCTATTTGTTATTTCATGAAGTATGCATTAGCCATTAAAGAGCATGAATTCTCTGAGATGTGCTAATGAATTTCCCATCAACAAATTAAAAAAAAAAAAGGAGGCCTTCAGATGTCTACCAGCATGGTTCACAAAGTCTTCTTCAGAAAATGATTGGTAAGTGTGAATGCAGGGTTCTTGCTTTTCAAATATCACGCTGTCCTGCTATAAATTATCTGTTATTAGAAGCCCACTTAATTTTAAATCATAGATGTAGACACTAGACAATTTTAAGGTTGAAAACCCAAAACACTTGCCAAAAGAAACATCCATAGCCCATCTTAAATACTCCCTTCATCCTTTCCTAGGAAGGTAGGTAAAACTTATTTGAGATAGAACAAGGCTCTTTGGCTTTTCAGAAAAGATGGTCCATTACCTAGGTGCTTTAATTAGCACCTTTCGCATGGGAGGGCAGCCTTGTAAAATATGCTCATTCAAGCAGGTTTGATAATATCCTGCTCTCCTTTAGCTAGAGTGCTAATTATGCTCAGATTGGTTTGCTGAAAATGAGCTCTGAAGGTTGACTCACTTGGAAATACATTTTCTTTTAAAATTAAAGACAGCAAAAGCTCTATTTTGGGGGGTGGAGAGGAAGTTTACTGTACATGGTGCAATTCCTTTCTCGGGGTTAGTCGGGAAGGACTCCTTGGACTTCGTTCATCATTGTCTCATTATACTAAATCAACACACAGTGCTTTGATGAGCAATGGGAACCTCCAGGCGTTGCCATCTGTACTGCCTTCTCTGACCTAAGGTATTATGCACATGGCCAGTCCCGGAGAAGAAACTCTTCCAAGAACGGCTCACTTTGTTGGTTCAAGTAGGAAATTGAATAGTGAGGATGAAGCTTTTAGGATCTGGATGGGTGTCTACTTCAGCCGTCTTGGATAAAGAATAATATGAAAATAAAATAGAAATAGGAATCCTCATGGTGACAAAAGACCATATCTTCTCACACCCTTAGTCCATGACCTGTTATCCACAAGAGTTCCTCCTGCCTTTCCCAGAATCCATGGACTGCCCCTGTCCCTACTCCCCTACCTGTCAAGAGAGAAACTACCAGGTGCAGGGTGGCACCATGACATGTCCACGGACACAGGGGCTGCTGCTGTGTGTCTTATATGGGAAAATCTCCTTCGGATATGAGGAAGAGATTTTTTTAGAACAACATTCTCATAATGAGCAAAAATGACCAGCCCTCCTGCCACTCCAACAGTCAGCAATAGGCCCGCTCCCTGCTGACACGTAAAACACCCTTTCTGCAACCGTACCTCCTTCCAGTTAAACTACTGCCTGATTGTTTCTACTCTACAACTCAGTTGTTTATTTCTGTAATCACTGGGGTGAAATCTCCCTCATATCTGAGATTAGGAGAATCAACTGCAGAATTATTTTCTTGGGACATGAGTTTTAAAGGACAATGTCTGGCTGAAAACAAAAAGGAACAAGGCAAAGCAATTTTAGCATGTGACATAAGTCCAGGGCTGGAGTGTATAGGGCTTTTTAGTCTCTCTAGGCTCTTTATAAAACAGCATCGACCCTGCATTCTGAAGGATAAAGACAAAAGAAAAGATGTGTGGTAAGTGTGTTTAGTCTGATCTGGGTGTTCTGTCTGAGGTAAGGATATTCAGTACTGGGTGAAGCCATTCAGTTCTGTGTTAGGGTGTTTACCCTAAGGTGAGGCAGTTTAGTCTGGGCTGAGGGTTTTCATTCTGAGGTGTGTTTTCATTCTGTATTCAGTCTGGGGTGAGCAAGTTCATTCCGAGGAAAGCACCCTAAGGTGAGGCAGTTTAGTCTGGGCTGAGGGTTTTCATTCTGAGGTGAGTGTTTTCATTCTGTATTCAGTCTGGGGTGAGCAAGTTCATTCCGAGGAAAGGAGTGTTAAGTCCAGGGATAGGCTGTTCATTCTGAAGTGAAAGTGTTTTGTCCACGGCGAGAATGTTCATTTGGAGGTGAGAGTAGTAGTGTTCAAGAGTAGTGTTTTCACTCTGAGGTGAGGGTGTTGAGTCCTGGGAGAGGGGGCTCAGTCTGGGCTGAGAGTGTTCAGTCCAGGCTAAGGTGTTCGACCTGGGGTGGGGTTTGTGATGGTGTGAATAAGAATGTCCCCCAAGAGGCTTCAAGTATTTGAACACTTTGTTTCCAGTTGCTGGCAGCGTTTTGGGAGGTTTCTGAGCTGTGGCCATGCTGGAGGAAGCACATCACTGGGGGTGGCTTTTCAGAGTTCTTAGCCTTGTCCTGTTTTCAGTTTCTCCTCTCTGCTTCCTATGTCTGCTTGAAGGTGCGTGTGCTCAGCTTTCTGCTCTGACTGCCTCCTGTCATGATGGACTCTTAGCCCCCTGGAATCATAAGCCCAATAAACTCTTCCTTCCATAAGTTGCCTTGGTCATGGTGTTCTATCACAGCAACAGAAAAGTAACTAATAACTCGTGTTCAGACTAGGGTTATGGTGTTCAATCTGGTGTGAGAGTGTTCAGTCAAGGATAGGGTATTCAATGTGGGGTTAGGGTGTTCAGTATGGATTTGGGTTTCATTCTAGGGTAATGGTATCAGTCTGGGGTTAGAGTGTTTGGACTTGGGTGCACTCCACTCTGAGGGTGTTTAGTCTTGGATTAGAAAGTGCAGTCTGAGAGGAGGTGAGGATAGTCATTGCTGGGTGAGGGTGTTCAATGAAGGGTGAAGATGGTCCATTCATTTTCAAGTTGCTCAGCTTTGGATAAGTGTGTTCAGTGTGGGATGAAGTGTTTTATTAGGAATGTGGGTGTGTTATCTGGGAAAAGGGTGTTCAGTGTGCAGTGAACGCATTCAATCTATTGTCAGGTGAAGCAGTCTGGAATGTTCAGTGTGGGTGAGCATGTCCATTGCCACATGAGGGGTTCATCACCAGGTGTCAATGTTCCTTGCAGGGTAAAAGTGCTCAGTCATTGTAAGATGCTCATTATCAGGTCAGGGTGTTCAGTGTGGGGTCTTGGCTGAGGGTGTTCACTGACAGATGCACATGAAGAATGTGGGTAACGGGTGTTTAAAGCCAGGTGATGGTGTTCAGTGTAGAATGAGGGTGTCTAGTCTGGAGTGAGAATGTCCATTGCCAGGTAATTTTGTTCAGTAGAGGATGAAGGTGTTTAGTCCATTGTGAAGATGCTCAGTATTGCCTGAGAATGTTCCGTGGGAGTGAGGGTGTTCAGTTCTGGGTGAGGGTGTTCTTTGTTAGGTTGAGGATATTCCTTGCAGGGCAGATGTGTTCAGTCCATTGTGAGGTTTCTCGGTTTCTGGTGAATATGTTCGGTGAGCGTATGATGTTCAGTCCACTGTGAAGGTGTTTAGTGTGGGGTAAGGGTGAATCTTCTGCTTTGAATCTCTTGGACTCAGAGAATGAGTCCAACAGAACTTAGCAAGCTTGCCCTCCATTCCCATGTGTATTACTTTTGCTTTGTTTTTGTATCTCCTCCAATGGTTGGTATTGCCTTAACTTAAGCTGCCTTTATGTTGTAGTAACTGTAACAGTCTGTGTCATACAACACCAAATCCCAAACCCCAAACCATGAAGACTTCTCAAGAGAAAACCTCCAGCTAACTTGCATGTACACGAACTTCTGTTCTACACCTTTTGTTCTTTCTTCCATTGAGAGTCTCTCTTTCTTTCTCTGCTGATACCAAGCTCTTGGGGAGAAAAGTGGTGGACTTCACCACAGAAGATCTGGGTTAAAACTCTGATGTTGTGCTTTGAGTAGTCTTTGGGCAGAGTACTGCTTATTTCTAGCTTCACTATCAGGACCTTTGAGGACTATTGGAAATATTAAGGAGTACATGTTTGTGAGGTGCCCGGTGCCTATACTGAGGACACAGGACATGCCTAGGATTCAGACAAGCCGCAGGAGATCACTCCATGTTCTGACTCAGTTCCAGCATAGCAGACACACCAAATAGTATACCTGTAGCACTTAGACTGCCCAGCTCAGTGACTGGTATGCAAATAAGATACTCAAGAATTAACTGCTAAAGGGACAAAGTTGTAAACTCAGCTGCAAGAGCAAAATGACCACCTAATGGTGGCCAGTTTGAGAAAACAAATCACTCTGATTCTCTTCACACCACAACACATAGTCTCATTCGTCAGTCTTTCTGTGCCCCAGGTATCCAAAAGCTATACCTTCCAAGTGTAAGGAAAGCATTCGAATGCCTAGTATGGGCTGAGTTGTATGCTCCTCAAACTGATGTGTTGAAGTCCTAATCTCCAGTGTCTCAGAGTAGGACAGTATTTGGAGACGGAGGCTTCAAACAGATGACAAAAGGGGGCTGATAAGATAGAAACTCAGTCTAATCTGTGTCCTTGTAAGAAGAGGAAATTTAGACACACACACAGAAAAGGCCACATGAGGACACAGAGTAGATGGCCTTCTATAAACCAAGGACAGGCCATGGGAGAAACCAAGCCTTCCAGGCCCGTTAGCATGGACTTCCATTCTCTATGGTTGTGAGACAATAAATGTTTTTTATTTAGGTCACTAGTCTGTGGAACTTTGTTATGACAGCCCTAGCTGATTATAACAGATAATCTTTAATATTATTTAATTCTCATCACAACCAAATGTACAAACAGAGACATTTGCATGTCAAGTGGATATGTGACCAACTTCAGATCACACAGCTGATCACTTTAGACCCAATGGCTCTAGATCCCAACAGGTGCTTTGACTGTTTGCTGTTCCAGTCCATCTTCCTGTAGGAAGGACGAGGCTCATTCATCATAGATGAAGACTACACTGGAGTCACAGTTGACTGTACACAACCTGAGATTGGTTACAGACCAAGGCTTTCATCACGGCATGCGACTACAGACCTATAATTTCTTCTGTCATTTTTTTTTGCTTTGAAAACCTGATCAAATAAGATAATTTTTGTGTGTGTATGTGTTTTATGTGTGTACATGTATGTGTAGTTCACCTGTACATATACAACTGGAGGCTAGAGGCCAATGTTGAATGTCTCCCTCAATACTTCTCAACTTTATTGAGCTCACTGTTTCGGCTAAGTGGATTAGTCAACAAACCCTTGGGATCCACCTGTCTCCATCCCAGAGGGCTGAGGTGACAGAGGTGTACCACTGTCAGAGGTGCTGGGGATGAAAATTCATGCTTAACTCAAGCACTTTACCTACTGAGCCATCGCCAAGATAAGTTCCTGATTTCCAGAGAGTTGGGCTGATGTTCAGTTCCCTAGTACACTAAAAATGTAACTCCAAGGTCCAAATCATTGGAGGCCCCAATTCTCATTTTGAATGGTATTGAACCATTTCATAGACTTGTAGATTTTATTTTTTGAGACAGAATCTCACTATGTAACCCAAGCTTGCAATCCTTCTGCCTCAGCCTCTTGAGCTCTGGTATTAGAGGTGTGCAGCAACACGCCTGGCTAGACTCAGATGTCAATCTGGAAACTTCAAGGTTTCTGGATAAACAGGAAGCTGATGGAGGTTGAATAGATAAGTCCATGTTAAGATGTGTTTCTGATATTCAAACAGCTCTATGTATGTCTCAATCTAAAGGTGGTTGTTGGTAGGAAACTGTGAGAGAGGTTTCAAAGGCCAGGGTGGCCAGGATAGCCATAAGAAGGGACCACTTAGCAGAAAGGAGGGGTAGCAAGCTGATTGTCAGTCTTGGCACGAGCCATCCCTTACATTGGAGCTGTTTTCAGGGGCAACAACACAGGATTCCATTCCCTGTCACTCCCAAATGTCCTTGTGCTCATAGCTCCATTAAGTAATTAATATTTATGATGGCCTTGGGCCATGGAGAGGAGCTAAATTATACTGTTTACTCTGATTCCCAGAGCAGGCGCTTACATAATACTTTTAATTAACATCAAAATAACTAGCATTTATTGAGTGCTGTGCGCCAGGGGTTTGTGCTGTGTGCTTTATAGGGATTATTTCATTTTAGAAGCATTTCCTTTTAAAATGGCTTTAACTAAAAATATTTTGGTACTTAAGCTGCAGTTGGCTGAAAATTTCACATATATGAAATACATATTCAATAAGGAGGCTTTAATTAAATGATGGTTTCCATGTTCTCTCTTCACTCTGTGTGTATATATAAACATAGGCAATCTTATAGGTATG
>NW_008360301.1:819130-844128 GCF_000622305.1 Nannospalax galili
GGTATGTTTAATATATATATATATATATATGCAGTTTTGTACTGTGGCATGCCATTCAGTAGTAGAAGTAGTCCTCGTATCTATGGGAGGTACATTCTGAGACACACCCCCCCCCGCCAGTGGGATTGTACCAAATCCTATTATGTATGCTGTTTTTTCTGTGCATAAATATTGGTGACAAAATTTACTTAACAATTTGAGGTCAGTAACAGATTAACAATAAGTAACGCAGTAGAGCAATTATAGCAACATTCTATAGAAAGTTATGCAAGCACACTGTGTCTCCCTCACAATATTATAGGCACCGTTCTCCCTCTTCTTTCTGTGATGACGTAAGATGGCACTGTGCCTACATGATGAGGAGAAGGGAGGCTGATGACATAAGCACTGTGACAGCATTAGGCTGCTACGTAAGGTTATTTGAACAGAGCTGCAGACTGTGACAGTAGATATGATGACTGACTATAGATGGAGCAGCAAATGGGCGAGTAACCTACACAGCCTGGATACCAGACAAAGGGATGATTTATGTCTTGGGTGATACCAAGAGAGAGTTAGGACAAAGTATAATCTGAGGACACTTCTCTTTCTGAACAAGTCTTGCTACAAATCCTCAGTCAATATTCCCTGGATCTATGTCTCATATGGCCTTTAAGGGCCACTGGGACCCACACATTTTTTAAGGAATGAAGGGTTCATTTTGGCTCACAGTTCCAGGGTACAGTGCATCACGGTGGGGAACTCAGAGTAGCAGGAGCTTAAGGCACGTGTATCATTGCATCAAACTCAGATAGCAGAGGGAGATGGATGCTTTTGTTATGTGCTTTCTTCTTTTATTCAGTCTCAACTGAATCCCATGGAATGATACCATGCACATTTGTGTCAGGCTGTCCAACTCCATTAGCCTAATGTGTATAATCTCTCTGGGTAGAGATATGCCCAGAGATTTGCTTCCATAAGTTTCTAAATCCCACCAAGGTGACCTCACAGAAGCTGTATCATGGAGTCCCACTTTTAGTCAAACTTCTACTTCCTCTGTACTTAAGTATCACCAGACCACTTGTAGCTGAGGGAGGGCAGAGGGAGTAATAGCTAAAATCCAAACTGAGGGTCTTATGACCCCTCATCCCTTCTACTAGGGAGTGTGAACAACTGTGTTACTATTACCATAGACTTACTTTTCTCTGTATTGGTCTTCTCAGTTAGTTGCCATGGCTCCTTGGCCAAGATAATCTCAATTCTGACATAGAAATCATGCTATGTATAGAGAAAGAACCGTACTACAACAATGACCAAGGAACATCAATCAAGGTTGTCCTCTAGCCTCCCTCCACACACACCAGTGTATTCACACACACATGCATCTGCACTCACACACTCATAAATATACAAATATCTGTATATGGATATACACACATAAATTATATATACATATATATGCACATATATGCACACAAATCCTTATAAAGTGGTGGGCACCAAAAAGTAAAGCAATGTCAGAGATACAGGAAAAGAGGCAGGATGCTTTTTTAGGCCTTTCCTCTCATGAGAAAATAATCCACGTTAGCATTCATATTTAAATGCTCCTACACTGTTGCAAACCATTTTTCCAGGGGTTTGAAAAGAAATGATGCACCATGGTTCTTGCCTCTGAGGGTTGCTCTCATTTCTCACTTTGAACTTGGCTTGAAAACCCATATCAGGAGTCCTTAAGAAATAAGATCCAGTCATGTCTTTTCCCATCATTCCTCTACCTTTGCCTTATTAAAAAGTCCCTGTGTTCTCTTTTTAAAAAATTCTTTTGATTTGTTTTTTAAAATTTTTTATTGAGCTTTTGTACATTCCAAACAACATTTCTTAGTCAGATTTAGATTCCCTCCCCCATCCATGCCCCCCAACCACTGGATCATACATGGTAAGTTTTATCTAGTCAAGCATTTGTACTCAGATGTATTTCTGTGCAAATCATTCACTGGAGTCTAGTTAGCCTATTTAGAGATCATTGGTAAGGCCTACTCTCCCTTATCCAGTAGTAATCAGTCTCCAGTAGTTCCCAGACTAGGGCCAACCTGTCATCCATTTCTCTTGCTCCACTCTGGACCCTTGTCTGATTGAGTTGGCATGGGTCCTGTGCTCGATGCCACCATTACCACAAGTTCACATTTGCAGGCTTCCAGTGGCCTTAAAGCCTCTGTTTCCCTGTGTTCATGGATCAAACCTGGTTCTTACAGTCTTTCTGCCCCCTCTTCCACAATGGTTCTTGAGCCATGGGTGGGAGAGGTTTGATATAGGAGCCCTATCCAAGGACACATACTCTGCAGTCTCTTATATAGTTCGCCAGTTGTGGCCTTTTGTGTGCATCACACTCTGCTGTATAAGGAAGCTTTACTGGTGAGAGTTGAGGGAAACACTAGTTTTCTCTCTACCCCCCATTCCACTATGTTCCATGAGCCTTAAGTGTAGAGGGTCAACTGTAGATGTGTCACCTATGACTGGGCATTTCTCAGACATATGTTCTCTGTGTCTGACCAGTTGTGGAACTCTGTATAGCCTCCATCTGTTGCAGAAAGAGGCTTCTTTGATGAATGGTGTACGATATACTTGTCAGAGTCCTAGGTGAGCTGGTCTGTCTGAACCCACACTTTGGGGGCTGCCTCCTTCAACTTCCTCAGCCTTGTTTCTTCTCCCCTTCTCTGAGCTCCTGCAGCTCTCACCTCCTGCTCATCGTGTGCCACCTAGCTTTGCCACTTGTCTTTCGTGTGCATGTGTATTGATAGCCATTCTTTTTCCGGACCACAGCATCTGGTACTTTGGATCATTTGCTGACTCCTCTGTTACTTTTTTAAATGTTTTATTTATTAATTTTATGTGCATGAGTGTATTGCCTGCCTGCATGTCTGTAAGTGTATCCATGTCACGCAGTGCCCACAGAAGTCATAAGAAGGCGTTGGATTCCCTTGAACTGGAGTTACAGATGGTTGCTAGCCTCCATGTGGGTGCTGGAAACCAAACCCGGGTCCTCTGCAAGAGCAGCCAGTGCTCTTAACTGCAGAGCCATCTCTCCAGCCCCTCCTTTGTTTCTTGCTGCTGATGAGAGATTAACTCATGTGAATATGGTGGTATGCCATTCATCTATCCATCCCTTGAGAGTGTCTATTTTCCCATGTGGATAACAGGGATTAGACCACTCACCTCATAGGGTGGTGATGTGGGCATTACTCAGAATAGCATGCAAAGACAGCATTTTAACTGCAGCATTTCTCTGAATTGCATTTTGCATAAGTCAATATTCTAAGATATAATATTCACATAGCTTTTCACTTTATTGCTTTAAAACATTATTAATTTATCATTTTGTGTGTATATGATGTGTGGGTGGGTGCATTCATATGATGGCAATGTGTGGAGATCAGAGTACAATTTTACAGAGTTGGTTCTCTCCTTCCATCTTTATGTGGGTTCTGGGAATTGAACTCAGGTTCCCAGGCTTATGTGGCAAGCACTTTTACCCTCTGATATGAAACATTTCACTGGCTCTCATGTAGGTTTTTAGGAACATGTCTTTCATGAATAGTCATGGAGATATCTGTAGGGTCCCATGCTGCTTGTGTGTTCCACAGCATTAGACCCCGAGCCAGCCCTTTCCCAGGAAAACCTGATTTTCTCACTCATACTGAGAGACTCAGATATCTTTCTCAACTTTTGGGACTGAATTACAAAATGCTAATATTCCATGCTGTGGACTGAATGCTTATGCCCTCCTGAAATTCATTATTGAAACCTAGTCCACAGGGTGATATTACTAGGAGGTTGGACCCTTGGGAGATTACTAAGTCACAAGTGTGGAGCCCTCATGAGTGTGATTCTGTCCTTAGAAAAGAGACCGAGGGAGCTCCCCTTCTCTTCGGCCATGGGGTTGCAGTGAGAAGACCCAGGACATGGCCTCTCGTGGACCTCAGCAGACATTTCTGGCATTCTGACTGCACTTTCTACATTTCCAGTTTTTCTGAGCCACCCAGTCTACACTACTGTGGCACCCTGAGCCAACGAACGTCCTCTATTGGGAGCCTGAGGTAGAAACACATGTAAGCCTTGAGCCATCTACGGAAAAGTCTACACTGAAGTCCAAGTGGCAGCTCTGCAAGAGCAAAGCCAGCTTTGAATAAACAGGCAGGGCCAGAGCACACACGGCCCTGTAGAGGTGGGATGATGTCCTCTGCCCCCACTTTCCTGTTCCTAGCTCTTCCCCTTGAGTCTTGCTACTATATTGGCAGATGCCATTAGTACAGAATTAACGAGGTTCTTGTCTGACTCCCGTTAGTTCTCACAAGAGAAGGTTGTTGTTAAGTGAGGCTAGCCCATGCTCTTGGCTTCTTTTACATGCAGCTATTTCTGTTCACGTCTTTCCAAGTTGTGACATAGTTAGGATGAGCCTCATAGAGTCCAAGTAGATAGGACCACATGATCTTGGATGTTCAGCTTCATGAATTATAGTTTATAACAGACTCAGCATTAGGTTTTTTGTTATAACAAGAGGAAATGGACTGATACATCAGTTCTGTCCTATACTCAGTATGTGTCTTAAGACTATACATCTGTGAGATGAGATAATAACAATAGTACCAATGTCCTAGGTTATTGTGAGGATGAAATGAGATAGCAGAGGGTATAGTGTTGAGCCCAGAACATAAGTGATGGTCTGTGCTATTTCTTAACCTAAATCCTAGGAACTTCATTGAAAATGAAATTCCAAAGTATTTCTCTCTGTAATAATTTGGTTGAGGAAAAGAATTTTTAAATTCTTTTTACCATTCAGAGATTTGGGGTACTTATAGATTGGTATGATGCTGTCATGCTTGGGTTTTGTTATTTTAGAATTTGTTTATGTCCTGTGAGTCCCTCCTTGAGTGAGGGCCTATTCATCATCCCACATCTCCGGGAGGGTTTGTTAAAACATCGATACAGGTGTCCGTCTCCACTCACCACCCCCAGCCTGCTTCTGTAGATCTGAGGTTGGTCTTAATTTGCGCTTCATTTGTTTTATGACTTATTGATTTTTCCTTTGCTTTTTCTGTTTTAGTAATTTGCATTTCTAATAGGAGTTGCTTTGGTCCAGGACCCTTTTGGAGAATCACTCCCAGCCCTAGGGCTTGTTCTACAATCTTTCAGGGTAGGGCAGTCTGGAAAACATGCCTTATAATTTCATGTAGAGGAAAGGTTCACAGACAATAGATGATTCTTTGATTTCTAGACTTGACTAAGGATTATGTTAATAGCTTGTAGGTTACTAAACTGCCAGCATCTAAATATCTTTAAATTATTCAAGTTGGCCTCTTAGGTAGAAGTATTTCAGTGTTACGTTAGATGGGTGCTGACATGGAATTCTGAGATGATTACATCTTGTTAGCTTGATGCTACATTGTTGGGCTTGGTGACCAGGCCACCATAACCAAGACTTGAATCTTCCCAGCCATGGTATTGGTGGGCCCTCCTGGAGTTAGCCCTGACTTGGTCACTGGTGTTGGCTCCTCCCCAGGGAATAGCTGTCTCTCCTGTCACTGATAGGGGTATGTTAGGAGAGGAGACAAAATTCATCTGACAACCTGAAGACTTTAGATGCCTGTTCTTGCCATCTCTGAAGAACCTGCTCCCTCTGGCTGGACATACCCAGTCACAACAGTAGCTCATTTAATTACAGCCCTCTTTAGGAGTGCTCAATTTAAATTCCTTCTGTAGATGAAGAAAGTGAAGCTTGTGGAGAATGTTCAGTATCATCCTAAAGTTTTCAGGTGCTGACTGTCAAAGCTGGGCTACAAGCTGTATTCAGCCCTGGATAATGAGCAATGGAGCTAGAAAAATAATAGTTTTGTGTATTCACTGTCAAACCCCCATGTCAGACATCTTGTGACTTTATTCACTTATTTATAGGTTTATTAACACCTACTATATACAGCTTATCATGTAAAGCGTTATGAGAACAAGAAGCGGAACTTACCAAAAACTGCTACCTCAAGAAATCAGCCTAGTCTTATTTTTCCCCCAAACAGAAGGATTTACATATGTATTATTGAACCAGTCTTATATGTGGAATCATAAAAGCATGAGGGAAAATCCAGTGTTTTCCAAATAAAAAAAAATATCTATTCAAATAGGAATCATCTTTTCAGTATAAAATGGAAAGAGCCTAGGGGCCTGCCATGGTATGTATGTATGTATGTATGTATGTGTATGTATGTATGTATGTATATATATATCATATATATATATCATATATATGACATATTTGAATGACATATGTGATTGATTGCTTACAGCTCCAGCTTGGTTCTTTGCCTATATTTCCTTTTGAATCAAATACTGTTTGTAACTTTCATTTAAATTCATAGAGAATAGACTCAAATTAGCAATGAATCATAACAGAATGGGAATGTTGGCTAGTCTGTTATTTAATAAGCAATGCCATATTTATAATACATAAATGATATCACTATTACTTAATAGAGGCACAAAGGATGGAAGTGACAGCAGATGAAAGTTGAATGTATCATAGTGCTCCCACCATTATTACATTTTTTTTTGCAATGGTCACCAGGGTCATAGTTAAGGAGTTCTATCATCACGTGAGATTATTTTGAATGAGAATAATTCTAAATCGACGGTTTTAAAGCAAGGGATAATGTATGTTGAAATCCCTAGTAGTCCTAAGAAAGGTCAAGGCCCAGCGATGGTTCCCTGATTTTATGAGGTACCAGGTCTCTTTGTCTTTTGCGTACAAGGCTCTGACTGGGCTTCATCCCAGGGCTGCATTACAACATGGCTTCGGGAGGACAACAGCTGCCAGCAGATGTCATAGTATCTAGACTTGACAAGGGTGGTTGAAAATGAGCTGTTTTCCCATCTTATGTACCTTAGTGAAGAAAACCTTTCCAAAAGGCTCTGTGGCAGATGTACCCTCCAGGCCTTTTTGGTCAAGCTTAGTCCAGCTCTTTATAACATATCGTTAAGTTTAGTGTGGATCAATTATCATTTACTTAAATCTCAGGTAAATTGAGCAAAAATGAAATTTCGTCAACATGGCAGCCATTGTGGGTAATAAATATGTCTATCTCAGGGTTATAAAATTTAGGCTGCTCTAAAGAGGTGTGTTTCAAAATAACACAAATGGCAAATGGTTCTGAGGGCAATCCCCTGGTGCACTGCTTGCTTTGAATAAAGACAGCGATGTCTTCCCTTGCCCCGTGAATCACTACAACAGGCACTTAAAGCCATTTGCATGTAGCTGACAGCAGCTTTTAGTAATTCATCTGAATAGATGCCCACCAACTTGCTGGAATTCATTTCTGTTTCAATAAAAGTTAAAATAGCTGGTAACTGACAGGAACCATGGTCATGTTTTCAGTAAATATTATAAGCATCTCTCCCAGGTGGATCTTTGATGTGCAGGATTGTATGAACTCTGGCAGTTAAGTATGGGATAAGATGATTTAGTGGAGGTACAGTGCACCCACATTCAAACCAGCTCAAGGTCTATCTGATGAAAAAGTATAAGTCTATGCCTGGGTTGCTTGTAGTTGGATTGGCATCTCCCATCCTTCACTAAGTTTGGGGACCATTTTCCTGTCTAGATTAGGCTTGAAGGCAAAGAACCTCATGGAATTTGGAAAGCCAGGCCTATCAGAGGCCACAATTTTCTAAGCAGCTGGCTCAGATATGGTGGGTACAACCGCCCACTGTGTATACACAGCAGCTCTTAAGGAGCACCAACTTTGTGGACACAGTGGAACTCCCTACTGTTAACCTATCTGACCTTTAAGGGTAGCTTTCCTGGCACCCATGCCCACAGCTCTTACAAAAGTCAGAAAGTCTTTGATTTTATCTTAAATGCTTTAAACTGAGAATGTGTAGGATGGTTATTTTCCTCTCCAAATTCTGAAAAATCAGATCATTTTGCTTTTATATCCAAATCCACATACAGCTCTCTCTGTCTCTGTCTCTCTCTCTCACTCTCTCTCTTTCTCTGTCTCATGCTTGTACTCACATATATATTGATGCACACATACATACACTCATACACACACACACACACACACACACACACACACACACACACACACCTTGCTGTTTCAGCTAGACTGGAGGCCGGCAAGCCCTAGAATCTGCATGATCCCTCCTCCCCCAGTCTGGGATTACAGACACATGCCACATGCCTGGCTTTACATAGGGTTCTAGGGATTTGAACTCAGGTCCTTATGCTTGCTGTAAACATTTTACCCACAGAGCCATCTACTCTTTCCCTCTAATTTGTTTATCCCTAAAACTTTCAGGATGGGTGTGAAATTTAAGGATTAAATAAATTTTGGCCAAAAAAAAAAAAAGAAAAATCCCAAAGAATAAACAGAGAATGAAAATCTGACTTTTAGCTTCCAATCTTAAATATAAAACTTGCCATTTCTAACTCAGCATTCATGGCTCTGAGATTAGACTTTTTAAAAAAATTGTTTTTATTAAATTTTGTTATATTTCATACAGAATATCTCAACAATCTGAATCATCTTTATAGCCCCATCCCCACCAGGCCCCTCCCATAGCCCCCCCAATGGAACCTATATACACTGTCCTAGGTGTTAAGGCCCACTGTGTCAAGTCAGTGTCCCCAGACATTCCCCAATGCACATCCATCCACTTGCAGTCAGACTAGGACTTTTTAAAGAAGGGATTTATAACTAATTTTCTAAAGATGGCTCCTCTCTCTCTCTCTCTCTCTCTCTCTCTCTCTCTCTCTCTCCCTCTCTCCCTCCCCCTCCTCTCTCTATATATGTGGTTCTTCCTAATACAAAAGTCAAGGCAACACTGTCTATACATATAGTTATTGTATGTATAAGGCTCTGTGCAGGACTAAATATAACATTTGGATTTTATAGACAGTATCAATCTTAAGAAAGTCACAGTAATGAGAGCTAATGACTAAACTCCTTAGGACTCTCTGGTTTTACAGTCGAAATCCCTTTTTCTTTCCATAGAATGACAACACTGAGGCAGGTGTCAAAGCCCTCATTTCTTTTGTTTCCTTTAATAAGATGCATTGCACCTAGTCAGTAACTAAGTTGCTTCTATAAAAGTGTTTTTGCAGCTTGTATTCTGGTAGAAGACAGATGATGTTAAAAAAAAGAAAAGAAAAGAAAAGAAAAGAAAAGAAAAGAAAAGAACAGGGCTGGAGAGATGGCTCAGCAGTTAAGAGCACTGACTGCTCTTGCAGAGGGCCTGGGTTCAGTTCCCAGCACCACATGGCGGTTATAAACCGTTCTTAACTCCAGTTCCAGGGGAATCCAAAGCCCTCTTCTGACCTCCACGGTATTACCCAACACCGGTGCACTCACATACATGCAATCAATACATTCATACACACACACAAAAAAAATAAAATATTAAAAAAATAATTCCTACATGACAGGAAAAGCCACACATAAGACATTGGGTGTGGGGTACTGGGTTTGGGTTTGATGGTGATGCGTTTAAACCCAGCATTCAGGAGGCAAAGGGAGGCTGATCTCTGTGAGTTCAAGGCCAGTTTGGGCTACATAGTGAGACCCTGTCTTACAATAATATAAATAAAAAAAGAAGAGGTTAGGAATTGACCTGAAGTGACCTGCTATTACCTCAAAGTTTCTAAAGTGCACAGCAAAGATTTTAGATTGGATCAAGGCATCTTTTTCTTCATAACATAGTTCACAATAGGAATTTTAACATAATTGTACCGATTCTCTGTACAAGTCCAAGTGGGAGGCAATGGGTCTAGAAGTATGCTACCACCCCCTGGGTCACATCACACTGAAGTCATGCAGGGCTAATGGTTCAGCCCCTAGGACAGTGAGCAGCACAGCAGATAGACCCCTCTGAGGGAGCAAGCAAGATCTAGTAGTCACATTGTAGTCCCTTCATCTGCCGAGTTCAATGCCTTTGACAACATTGTCAGTGGGATCAATACAGTCAAGGAAAGAATAGAAAAACTACTGATAAACAAAAGGTAAAGAAATGGAAACAGGACAGGGAATCCACAAGGTGGTGGTGGTAGTGGGGGCAGCAAGTGTTTTCATGTGCATGCCCGTTTTAGAATCCCAGGATATTAAACAGGATAAAGGAGGAAAGACCTATTTAAAGAATATTGTTATTGCTAAAATTCCTTCTGGGAGGCACAAATACTTTCTGGCCTTCTCCTACCGTCCTCATGACAAACGGAGCGAAGTACGATTCCACCAAACTACAGTTTGTATAATCAGCGAATTGGTTGTGTTTCCTTACAGAGCAGTGGGCAAGGGGTTACTTACAAGAGTGTGGGTGGTCTCTGATTAGGTACCCTTAGTCCCTCTCCCTGGTGCAACTCCCGACTGATTGGTTGGGAGGTGTGGCTTACTCTCCCGGCCCCTCCTTCTTACCTAGGGTCAGCAATCAGGTTTGCTCCTGAGGATCCTAAGCAAGCAGGTGAACCAAGCTTGACGTTCGGACAGTTTTAGGCTACAATTGTGTAGAATTTTTCAAAATTAAGGCTTGATAAAAAACCCACATAATCAAAAATTCATAGAATATTAAATAAGATAAATATATCTGAAAACTTAAAAACTGTCCTTTCCCCCTCTCCTACCTCCCCAAAGTCTCCTTGGTTCTGGGTCATGGCTGCAAAGGGTGACGACACATGATGGACAGTGCTGATTGATGCTTGAATTGTGCTTGTCAAATTATTAATAATTCTCTATAAAATGGCTTTTGTTTCCTCAAAAAAATATAGCCACAAAAAATAAACTAGTAACAAAAACCAGAAAACTAATCAACCAAATCTGAAGCCGAAACAATAAACCCACCAAACAACTATACACCTGATTGTGCCATATGTACATTTCTAAGAAGATTCTGAAGGCAATCAGAGAAATAAAAGATATGTTAACACAGAAAATGTAAATAGGAATTAGAGTAGACTTCTTGTCAGAAACGAGCTGAGCTGGAAGGCATCTTTAACATACTAAAGGAAAAAACCAACTATCAACCCAAAATTGTACATATAAAGAAAATATTATCCAAAATGAAGGACTGTAAAGATTTTTGCAGGAGAAACAAAAATTGAGACTGCCCTGTCAGCAGATTTACACTTCAAGAAATACTGACGTGTTCAGGCAGGAAAGAATATGATACCAGACAGAAACTTGCATTTGTACTAGGAGATTAAAAAAGTATTGAGAATCAAATTGGAAGTTAAATTTTTTTTCTTATTTTTATTTTCTCTGAAGGAAAATCAACAGTAGCAAAAAATAGTGTCAATACTTTATACAATAGACAGAAGTAAAATATATGCCAATAACAACACAAAGGTGAGAGGGAAGTGAGAGGGAATAGTTGATAATTATGTTTAAGACTGCATATTGCATTTGAAGGTAGATTCTCATTCATTAAAAATGGTGGTGCATGCCTGTAGTCTCAGCACTTGGGAGGCAGAGGCAGGTGGATTTCTGTGAGCTCAAGGCCAGTCTGGTCTACATAGTGAGTTCCAGGACAGCTGGGGCTACAGGGAGACCCTGCTTCAAAAAGACAAAAAAAAAAAAAAAAATGTACATCAAGGGGCTGGAGAGACGGCTCATTATTAAGAGCACTGGCTGCTCTTGTAGAGGACCTGGGTTCAATTCCCGGCACCCACGTGGTAGCTGACAACCGTCAATAACTCCAGTTCCAGAGGACTCTGACACCCTCTTCTGACCTCCGTGGGCAATTGCATGACATGAGTGCATTTACATACATGCAGGCAATATACTCGTACACATAAAATACATAAATACATAAATAAATAAATAAATTAATTAATTAATTAAATAAATAATTTTTAAAATGTACATTTAAGCACTAGGGAAATGACTAGTGTTAACTCTTTCATCTTGGCCATCACATACCCTCTAGACCAAGGAAGGTATGGAATTTTGAGGCCACATGTGCCTCGGCTGCATGGGCCAGCACTGGAGTCTCCTGGGAAGTCAGGGTAGAGCCAGTCTGTGCCTTACCACAGGATTAACTTTAACAAATATTATGCTGCTTACTTTGGACAAGTTGCTATAAGGCATCACCACTTCAAAAGGATCCAAAGGTTTTGCCCAACTGTAAACTTGAATAAACTGTGGGCTTTGTTTGACAAGCAGACATGAGTAAGTGCTGCCAAATCAAGACTGTCTGCTCCCATTTGGTTGGTGTAATCAGGCTATTACAAGGTTCTAGGGAAAAAGAAAACTTCCGCAACAGACAGCCATCATGAAGGACAGATTGTTCTGTAGACAAACTGAAGAAAGAGGAAGAATGAGGGCATAGGAACTGACTTGGTGGTTTGAAATCACATATAGGGAAGGTCATTAAATGTTAACAAGTGCATTTCAAAGACAAAGGATATAAATAATAACAGTGAAGAGGAAATGAATAATGAAAACGCTCAGTTTACAACTAGAAACATCAGATTTTTTTTTTTTTTTTTTTCTTTTTTAGACAGGGTCTCCCTGTAGCCCCAGCTGTCCTGGAACTCACTATGTAGACCAGGCTGGCCTTGAACTCACAGAGATCTGTCTGCCTCTGCCTCCTGAGTGCTGGGATTAAAGGCATGTGCCGCCATGCCCCAGCAGAAACATCAGGTTTTAATGTAAGCATATTTAAAAAGTCACATTAAATGTGATTGATTTAAACACATCAGTTAAAAGACAATGAGCATTCACTTGGTTAAAATTGAATTTGACACTGTCTAAAAGAATCACTTCAAATATAAAAGAATAACACTTAAAAGGGAAAGCTTGAAAATATTGTGGCGCAAACATTAACCAATAAAATGCTGGGGTAACTATGTTAATGTCACCCAAACAGTTCTTAAAACAAAATCTACAGAGAAGCATTTCACTTAAAGAGGAAGAGGCTAACTCCTTGGGAAATATAGGAATCCTAATATTATATGCATCAAGCATGAGAGCTTCAAGAGACATGAGAATAAAAACTCAGAAACCAATATAAAATGGGTAAACCCACAAATTAGAGACTTTAGGACTTTCCTTGAGCCGGATACGGCGGCCCATGGCGTCAATCCCAGCATTCAGGAGGCAGAGGCCAGAGGATTGCCTGGAGTGTGAGGTAAGCCTGGGCTACAATGCAAGACTCTGTCTCATTAAATGAAAAACAAAGGAATAAAAGCTCCTCCCTCAGTACAGAGATAGTTATAGGCAGAAAGTGAGTGGAGACAATGCCTTAAGCAACATTTTTACCTACTCAACCCACTTGACTGAATTGTCATTTTTAGGACATTCAGTCAATGACAAAGGAATGGAAGTTGCTGATGTGATGTAACAGAGAGAAATACAGTTGTCAAAGGATTTGTGACAAAGATTAAAAAGGCAATTTCAAGGAGAAATGACTGTGTTTCAGAAAATGATAGTTCAGTAAATGACAACCACAGGCAAAACTAGTTTTGCTTCAAAACAATTTATTGGATCAGCTTATCTATAATTATAAACTAATATGCTAAGAAATTGATTGGGATTGTGTTGAATCCATAAAAAGCATGGGAAGATGTAACTCTAATGGTATGGGATTTCACAACCTATGAACACAATGTATCTCTCTTTAGAGAACGTTAGTTCCTTCTGCAGCATCTACTAGTGAAAGGTGGATGATGTTCTCAGCCCTCCCCTTTCTAGCATCACTGCCCTGTTTATGCTACAACACTAGCAATCTTCAGAACGTGAAGCATGAACAACTATCACACTGGTATGAAAATGCACTGATCTCATCTCTGAGTCTGTCCTGTGGTCTCTTCAGCCTCTGTAAATAAATGTATTGAATATTCTAGTTTAAGAAGAAGATCATTTGGAGGTCTGTAGCAGTTTCCAGATTGGGATTTTGGTTAAAATGTTTCTCCTGCTCCATAACCAGCTCTCTCACAGAAGGTGACCTGCTGATGGGGCCTAGTTGCTGCCAGGGAAACCATCTCTGCTTGCTAGAGGCCACTCTGCCTTAGTCAGCTTACGGTCAGGATTAAGAACTGTGGGTGCTTAATGCAGATGTGATCCCAAAATGAATGGGGTTCTGTTGTGTGTTGATTCCTTCAAGGATTTGCTGAAAGCATGCTGAAGTTGTGTGGCGACTTCCACTCAACCCTCCTCCCTCCCTTTCTGTGATGGTCAATATTAATTGTCAACTTGACAGAATCTAGAATCACTTGGAAGATGGGAATGCTTAAGGGGGATGGTCTTGATTATGTTAAATTGATACAGGAAGGCCCATCTTAATTGTGGGCTGGACCTTTCCCTTGACAGAGGATCCTAGACTGTTTAAAAATGACGAAAGCAAACTGAGCTTCAACATGCATGAATTTATCACTTTCTGTTTCTTTCTCTTTTAAAAAATATTTAATATTATTATTTTTGAAAATTTTATGTATATGAGTGTATTGCTTGAATGTATATACAATGTCCATGGAGGTCAGAAGAGGGTGTCAGATTCCCTGGAACTGGAGTTACATACAGATGATTGTTATCTGCCATGTGGGTGCTAAGAACTGAACCGTAGTCCTTTGCAAGAGCAGCCAGTGCTCTTAGCCACTGAGCCATCTCTCCAGCCCCACTGTCTGTTTCTTGACTGCAGATGAAATATGACCATCTGATTCAAGCTCCTCCCACCTTGACTTTTCTACCAGTGGACTGTACTCTTAAACTCTGAACCGAAATAAACCCTTTCTACATAAAGTTTTTTTTTTTTTTTTTGGTCAGGATATTTAATCACAACTTGAAACTAAAACACTTTGTCAATAGGTGAGGCCAGACTTGCATTGGGTCTAATGACTTTCCAACCCCTTCTCCATTTCTTTCTTACAGAGCTACTTTCTGTCATGAAAGCATCCCCATTAAGTCCATCTGTAGACAAACTTTTCAGAGAATCCCAAATAATACTAAGATAAAACTATTTTTAAGAATGGAGTGGTTGCTGTGATTGCACTATGCCAGATACATAGACAAACATGTTTCTGTCTTTCCACAATTTCTGAATCTAATAAGTAACAACAAATTCACAAGGTGCTGTGGTTTCAATGGCAGCAATTTGCCAGATTTTTGGTAATTTGGCAATGTGGCAGAGACTAATGCAGGTTCTTTTATTGCATTCTTAATTACTAATATTAATTCTTATATCACACGCCATACAGCACGCAACAAATCAATCTATCTAGTTTACAGAATGAATACAAATTAAAGATGCAAGGGCAGATTTAAAGAGGTTTCAGAAGTGGGCTGATAGAACTGCAATACAGTATATACCAATAAGATAAGGAACCTAAATCAGCTGCAGAGAGTAAGCTGTTGCTGTAGTGATCAGGCCAAGGGAAAGTCAGCATTCAGAGCACGAACAGCAGATTCAGGTCCAGAGGGGGTGAGCAGGTGAGCAAGCAGACTGCAGTCAAGTGGGATCATCAACAGCAGGGTACCTACACAAGGTGAAGCCTCAGGTACAGTGGTGAGTTCTCTGCCTGCTTGATGATGCCTAATGTATACATCAGGTACAGACCATAGGCTGGTGGGACTGTGTCATCACAGTGCTATGCATCCACTACTTTATGAGGACCAGGTGAA
This sequence comes from Nannospalax galili, assembly GCF_000622305.1. Lineage (NCBI taxonomy): Eukaryota > Metazoa > Chordata > Mammalia > Rodentia > Spalacidae > Nannospalax > Nannospalax galili. Next base: position 834,763 of record NW_008360301.1, read on the forward strand.
GGAGTTACAATCTTTCTTCAGCCTGGTGTTGTATCCTGTCTGATAAGTTCTTGGGGTTGATTTGCCTGGTATAGTTATAATACACCCATGTGTCTCTACAGTCTCATTTCAGCCTGAAAAATGTATAGGGTAGTGTCTTTTCTACCCTCAGAAATAAGTCATTTATCAGTCTGTCCTGCCAGACAAATGGTGATATTTTCTGGTCCACCCAGGCACACAGTCAGCCTCCATCCTCAAAATGGAGTTAAACACTTCTTGTAAAATGGAATCTCTCAGGGTCTGGAAAAAAACACTGTTTTATACAATATAGAGTAACTTAGAGGAGGGCATAGCCTTATCTCAACAGTAGTCTTTGCCTGGTGATTTTATGGGGGCAAATATAGAAGATTCTCAGAAAGAGCTTTTATTAAGGTGATTGTCTAGTTTGCTCTCTGTTGCTAAGATAAAACACTGATCAAAACCAACCTTGAGAGGAAAGAACTTATTTCATCTTATAATTCCTATCACTAAGGGAATTCAGGGCAGGAACTCAAGGCAGGTACTGAAGTAGAAACCATGGAGGAATGCTGCTGACTGGCTTGCTCCCTGGCTTGCTCAGCTCTTTTTTATAAAATAGTCCAGGTCTACTTTCCCAAGGATGGCTCTGCCCACAGTAGGCTGGGCTCACCCACATCAACTAGCAATTAAGAAAATGCCTTACATGGGCTGGAGAAATGACTCAGTGGTTAAGAGTGCTCTTGCAGAGGACTTGAGTTTGTTTTCCCACAAACACACGGCAGCTAACAACTGTTCTTACCTCCATTTCCAGGAGATCCCACACCCTTTTCTGGTAAGGTAAGGTTCCCTTTTACCAGGTGACTCCAGTTTGTGTCAAGTTGACAAAAAACTAACCAGCACAGGATCATCCTTAACAGCTATAACCTTGATTAGGTAAAATGGTCAGAGGACAGGAGAGAGCCAGACATGAGTTTTCATTCATGTATATCAGCTCATGCCTCCATAGAAGCAATATAGCAAGTCTATTTGGAAAAGTGAGAGAAGGTTCTGGAGATTCCCAGTCATTACTTCCCAGTGTCAGAGGCACTGGCTATCCTCAGGGCATTCACTGCCCTGGGTGGGTGTGCTGGTCACTTGGCTCTTCACTGCCTTGTGTGGACATGCAGGTCACCTGCCTTTTCTCTCATACATTCCCATATTGCCTGCTCAGTAGGATGGTCCCCAGATTTCATACTTTCCTTCCACCCCTCACCTTCAGTGGGGTAGGAAATGGAAGGCACAGGGTTGAGGGGAGCATAGAATGCATACTATTTTTCCCTGGTCTGCCTGCATGCCCTGTGGTTCTCCTTCCTAGAGCACAACAGGTAGCCTTTCCTGCAGGTGGCATTCTCTGGCATCCTCCTTTTCAGTCTTGGGGAGGTACCAGCTTCCTGTGGTTCTTGGTCTGTGGCTTCTTTCTTATATCCTTCCCTTCACCCAGATCCTACCTCTGTAAACAGACCTTTCATTAAAGTTATCCGGTGTGACCTGCCTTTTCTGTTGAGACTGGCGCATACCCTTGTTAGAAGGTCAAATAGGGGGATTACAAAATAAGGTGGGCAGCCCCTAACTGGATACTGTCTTGCTCTACTCTACTACTAAATTACATTTTATACATAGTCTGTGCTAATATTCCATGTCATTTATAAAAGACTAAATCCTAGACAGCCCAACCTCTCCTAGTAACAAAGCCAGAACGTATTGAATGCTCATCATCAAAAGTAAATTAGTACTGCCATTATGGAAATTAGCATGCAGGTCCCCTCCCACCAAAACGGTAACTAAAATTTTGATGCAGCTATGCCACTCCTGGGTGTACTATATACCCAAAGGATTGTAAGTCAGAATATCACAGGGATACCTTTACAACCATTAATTCTACAATACCCACAATAGCCAGAAATGGAACAAACCATCAACAGGTTGATGGATAAAGAAATGTGATTCACACAATACATATCTATCTATCTATCTATCTATCTATCTATCTATCTATCTATCCAGTTTTAGTCAGGCGTGAAATCATGATGAATCGTCTCAGGAAAATGGATGTAAATGGAGATCATGTTGAGTGAAATAAATCAGACCAGAAATATGTGTATTGTATGTTTTCTCTCAAATGTAGAATCTATAGTTAAACAAAAGACATGAAAGTAGAAAAGGGCCTGTGTGGGGAGAGGGAGGACAAGAGAGGGTAAAAGGTGGGTAAATATGATCAAACCACATTGTATATGAATGAAAATACTATAAACCCCACAGTTTTGAAAGATTAACATATACTTGTAAAAAGCTATTTCTTCAAATCTAGTGCTACATCCATCACATCACACTACTGCAGCTAATATTGAATTAGAATATTACCTAAGTTGAAATGTCATAGAATAGAAATAAAGGACAGGGTTATTTACTTCCCCCTAGTAATGATGCACCATTGATGTTTAAGGCTCTTTGCTTCAACTCACAGCTTTCCTGTGGTTTTTCTTTTATTTTAGAGAAAAGTTTCCTATAGTCCTTTTATTTCTTACAGGAATAAGTGTTATGCTTGATCTACTATACATAGTTGTTTATTCTTACTAATGCAACAACAAAATATTTGTGCCAGCAGGGTCCTCCCAGGTGACTTTTCTTGGAAAATGATGCCTTTGTTGTTTCTGCAATAAATGGCAGGCCCTTCTGCTCTGGCTGACATGGTTCATTGTTAATGAAAGTTTTCCATCGGTGAGTATTTCAAAGGAAAGGAAGTGATAAATTAATAAATTAATAAATTAATCAGCACAGCTTGTAAACTAAATAAAGCACCACTTGAGAAAAGCCTTACTGATGGTTGGCTGATTTTTGAAAAGAGCTCTTTAAACACACTCTTTAACTTAAATGCAAAGAAGCTTAAGGTCATTCTTTAACCGGAAATCTTTAATTTAGTAACCGGGAATTATTAGTAGCGATAATTTGATTGTAAAATGTGTCAATCTGTTTGGTTAATTACTAAGCCACCTATAGGAATGCAAAACCACCCTAAGGTATCACCTTACCCCAATAAGACTGACTAGGATCAGGAGAACAAATGATACCAAATCCTGGCTAGGAGGTGGAGAAAGGGGAACACCCATGCACTGCTGGTGGGATTGCAAACTTGTGCAGCCTCTATGGAAAACAGTGTGGAGAACTCTTAAAAAATTAAAAATGAACTTACCATATGACCCAGTTATACCACTCGTTGGCATATACCCAAAGGACTCATCCTCTTGTAGAGACACTTGTACAATGTGTTTGTTGTTGCTCTTGACACAACAGCTAAGCTATGGAAACTACATAAGTGTCCCTCAACTGAGGAAGCATGATGAAAATGTGGCACATCTTCACAGTGGAGTTCTACTCAGTAGTAAGAAAAGATGCAATTATGAAATTTTCAGGTAAATGGATGGAACTAGAGAGTTATAGTAAGTGAAGTAACACAAACACAAAAAATCAAGTGATGTTTGTTATCCCTCATATGTGGATCCTAGAACAAAACCTTGACAAGTGAGTGTTTCCATACATAACTACAGGAACCAGGATAATGGAAAGGAAACAAGGAGATAAAGGAAAAGAAATAACCTGAAAGAGAAGAACAGTAGGAAACAGGCCTTAATAAGATAAATATAGATAAAAATTGGGTTAGTTCAAGGGAGGTGGTGTTGTCAAGGTGAAGACTTTGGAAAACAAAGTTTCCTGCAGGGAATGTCATATAGGCAACCTAAAGGATTTGTAAGAGGTGCTCAGGAATTGGGTGTTCAGCCCTAAATGGGACAACAGCAACCCCTCCAAGGCTCAGGGAACATTAAGGAAGAAGGAATGGAAAGAATGTAGGAGCCAGAGGATGGGGAGGAATGCTGAGAATGCTCTTTTGGACATGATATGGCCATTGCGCACTAATGAACTCACTACGCTTAGGATTACTTGCTCAAGACCTGCTCAAGAGCCAGTGAGATGGCTCTGTGGAGCGATCTGAGTCCCTATTCCCTATTGGCAATTTGGGTAACCCCTTCAGAGGATGGTGTGGTAAGAATAGGAGGTAGGAATTTGCTAGGCAGTTAGGTTGAAAAAGACCCCCCAAGAAATGTAGGCAGTTTCTCGGCTAAAAGTCAAAATGTCCTTGGGCCTATTAGCAACACACTCTGTTCCAAAGGCCGAAAAACCAAAAATTTCAAAAGCATTTGGGAGCTTGTATCTAATCCTTAAAAGATTTTAGGATTTCCTCTTCAGAGGGGAGAATGCTGGAGGGGAGGGAGTGGGCATGGATTTGATCAAAACACCCTATATACATGCATGAAATTCTCAATAAACTTTTTGTAAAAGTTAAAAAAAAATAAAAATATTTTATTTAATTGCCTGCACCTGTGTTGTGCAATGCCCATAGAAGAAGGCATCAGATCCCCTGAAACTGGAGTTATGGATGGTTGTCAGCTGCCCTATGGGTACTGGGAACCAAACCCTGATCATCAGCAAGAACAGCCAGCATTCTTAATCACTGAGCCATCTCTCAGCCCCAGGCATGCATTTATTCTTTTTTCTTTAAAATTTTAATTTAGTTTTTATAATTTCATACAACAGTTTTTAATAAAATTTAGACCCCCTCCCCCTCCATGCCCCCATCCCTCCCCACACCAGACTTCATGTATTCTGCCACACATATTAAGTCCAATCCAGTCAAGCATTTGTACCCAGACATCCTTCAGTGTAAATTCGTCCACTGGAGTCTAGTTGGCCCATCTAGAGATTATAAATGAGGCATACTCTCTCTCGCCCAGTAGCAATCAGTCTTTAATTGTTTTCAGTCTATGGCCAGCCTTCCACCCATTTCTCTTCTCCTCTCTAGGCCCCTGCTTAATTGAGTAGGCATGGGTCCTATGCTTGATGACACCATTGCCACAAGGTCATATGTGTAAGCTTCCAGTAGCCTGAAAGCCTCTGCTTCTCTATGTTCATGAGCCAGTCCTGGTTCTTACAATCTTTCCAACCCTTTTTTTGCCATGATTCCTGAACCATGGGTGGGTGAGGTTTTACATTATATATCTGAGTGTTTTGCCTGGATTTATCTATCTATACTATCTACATGCTTGGTACCCAAAGAGGCCAGAAGAGGTGTCAGATCTCCTGGAACTGGAGTTACAGGTGAGTGGTGAGCTGCCTTGTGAGTGCTGGGAACTGAACCTGAGTCTTCTGTAAGAGCAGCAAGTGCTCTTAACCCCTGGGCCATCTTCTCCATCTCCTGAACACATTTTTCTTGAGACAGGGTCTGCCTGTAGCCCCAGCTGTCCTGAAACTCACTATGTAGACCAGGCTGGCCTTGAACTCACAGAGATCCGCCTGCCTCTGCCTCCCAAGTGCTGGGATTAAAGGCGTGTGCCACCACGCCCAGCCCGACAAATACATTTTTAAGGACAAGGCAAATCATCTTAACATTCATCCTAGAGAAAAACCTACTTTGCCACATCCCTAGACCAATGTAATCTCTTTCTTTATTCTAAATATGAGTCCTCATATTTACAGACGAGTACCTTTCGCCCCTCATCAATGAAGCTTCTTTTTGTAACAGATGAAGACTATTATAGAGTTCCAGAACTGGTCAAATGCAGAGAATAAGTGTCTGTGAGATTCTTAACCCTAAGTGACACATCTTCAGTGCAGCCTTTACACACGTCTCAGCTCTCACTACAGAAGCTTCCTTATGCAGAAGGAAGCCTGCAATCGGAAAATGTGCAGAGAACAAGAGGACACAGAGTGCTCATCTCTGAATAGGACACCTGTTCCAACCCTCTGCTTCCCAAGGCTCAGGGACCAGTGTGGAAGAGGAGGTAGAAAGATTGTAAGTCAGAGGGGGTGGATGACCACAAGGAACAGTCTTCTGGACAACTTGACAGCTACTCATATGAACTCACAGCAATGGTGACAGCGTACACAAGCTCAAACCAGACAAGATCCCAACATAGTCATGGGAAAGTAGGTATGAAATTCTAACCCAAACTAAGGAATTTTTGGCAAGTGATGACTGCTGGGAAGGGGAGAGATAGTGTCCTACAGGCAAAGACTCTTGGTGGGCTCAGTGAATGAACCCATATTGAAGGACATTTGAACAAATCAGACTCGATAGGCCATGTTATATATGAGAGGACATTAAATTAGATCAGGAGCAGTAGGGAGAGGTAGAGGTAGGGGAGGGGATCTAACTATCAAACTATATTGTTTGAAAATCACAAAAATTCAATAAAAATTTAAATTATGAAAAAGAAATTCTGGTTCATTCTATATGTGGCAATGGTGTTCTTGGTACCATTTAATGATGACCAATTCTTGGAAGAAATTTTGTATTTTGAAGCCCTTCAAAGGAGCAGATACAGGAGGTGGTTCTCCACTAGGGTAAACTTCACCAGGCAGGGGGAATTTGACAATGTCCACAGACATCCTTTTCTTTCTTTCATGTGTATGTGTGACATGAATGCATGTGTTTATATGTGTTTGCATGTGTGTAGAGGTTTGAAGTTGATGTCAGAAATCTTTGATCACTTCCCACCTTACTTGTTGAGGCAATCTCTGGACCAAACCCAGAGCTTGCTAATTGAGTTAGTCTGGCTAGCCAGCTTGCTCTAAGGATCCCATCTCTACCTTCCCAGCACTGGAACTACAGACAGGCCACCACACCTACTTGTCATTTATGTGGATTCTGGGGATCTGAACTCTGGTTTTCATGCTTGTATGGCAAGAGCTTTAACCACTGGTCTCTTTCCTTGGCCCCCTGGAGATGTTTTTAATCACTGTGACTCAGGAAGGGATCTTGCTGACATTCAGTGAGTAAAGTTCCAGAAAGATGTTGTGTTCTACAATGTATAGGACACCCTTCCCCACCTTGCAAAGAATGACTTGGTTCACCATGTCCACAGTGCTGCTGCTAAAACCCCTGGTGCAGGACACAGAATGAGGACTTGGTGTTCTCCCCAGCGATTTCACTGATGTCTTGGGTCAGGTTTGACCTAGCATCTCGAGGAAACATGGAAACCAGAGCATAACTGGATAGTGGCTGAATGTGGAGCATGGAGAACCCTCTGGTTCTCTCTCTGATGCAAGCACACTCAGAGTTCCGTATTCCAGCCTCAGTTAAACTTAATTTAGGCCTCTGTGTATGTGTGTGTGTGTGTGTGTGTGTGTGTGGTGTGTAGACATTGCTAAAGCCAAAGGAAACACATCCTTCAGGATATCCACAACCTTCCTTAACTGATTTCTTCAAAAACAGCTCATTGAGTTTGACATTAGAATATAGACGAGAAAGAAAGCAGGATGAGAGGTGGGGGAACTGTTTCCTTAGAAAATCTTCAGCCACAGTAGTTCTGCACAGGAAGCAATAGCCATTTTAAAATGTGCTTGATAAACGAGCAAATAGAAGGCATATAAAAACCTCTCACTGCTTAAAGAACTTCAGATCCCAATTGGCTAAGGCTGTTCGTGTTTAGGAAGAAGTGAAGGAGGACAACGTGTGGATCAAGTGAAACCCAATTAGGCAAAGAGAGGTGAATGGACTTTGAATCCTCTTGGTTGTACCAGTTGCCTCTGGTACCTTCAAAACACCCAGCAAAGAGATCAAAAGCCATACAGACACTTGGGAAGAAGAGTCCTAGAGACAGGTGGGCTTTCATTACTCACACTGGACTCAGTGCAGTCAGAGAAGAATGTGCTGAGCAGGGCCTTTAGTGATGCCTTCATCTTTAGCTTTGCCCCAGCTAATAGCTGCCAGTGGCCCACATAGTGCCATATGGGCAGATTGTCACATAGCTCATATTTCCAGCTTGGTGAATTTGTCTCAATTCTTCTATTTCAAGCTAAAACAGAAAAGGTAGGCAGATGCCTTTTTAAAAACAAAGGTGAGACACATATAAAAATATAGCTAATTTTCAGTCTGATAAGTTTCACTCAGCTTTTAGGCCTTGTCTGGTAACATCTCCATACAGACATGCATGACAATGGCATGTAAAACTGAGAGTGCACTGACAAAAATATACTTGGAATAGCTCTCATAACTGAAATCTTTTAATATCTTTTCTTGGGCTGGAGAGATGGCTCAGCAGTTATGAGCACTGGCTTATCTTGCAGAAGACCTGGATTCGAATTCCAGCATGCACATAGCAGCTAATAACCATCCTTAACTCCAGTTCCAGGAGATCCGACACCCTCTTCTGTTCTCTGTGCATACTGCACAGCACAGGTACACTAACATACATGCAGGCAGTACACTCATACACATAAAAATAATAAATTGAAAAAAAATCTCATTTTATTGGTGCTTAAAATGCTAGTTATTAAGCATTTATTAAACATTTTCTTATATATGGAAGTATAAAAAAGTTATTGATTGAAACACAGGTTAAATATAACAAAGATGAGAAGACTACACATTGATTAGAGATAAGAGGAATTAAAAAAACAAACATGGGGGCTTCTGATAGCAGATGATCCAAGTAGAGAACACAGCAATTGAAATGATGAGATTCTCATTATTTTTTATTTTTTATTTATATATGTGTGTGTCTGTGTGAGTGTATGCCATGTGTGTACCTGCAGGGACCAGAAGAGGGCAATGGATCCCTTGAAGCTCGAGTTATAAACAATTCCGAGCTGCTCTATGTGAGTGCTGGGAACCAAAGTGGGGCCTCTGGAAGAGGCATCTCTCCAGCCTAAGATTCTTTTTTGAATAAAAATATTTGATGTGGCCAGAAAGAAATCATGTAGAATGTGATTCTAGCCAAGGTCAGGGTGGAATTTCCTTTGAGAGAAAAGATACTGGAAACATATGTTATTCTTTGATCTAATTCTTCCTTTTTTTTCTTTTCCCATTAAGGAAATTGTAATCAGGTTTCTGGTCTTCTGTCCCTACTGCAGACATTTTTTAATTGTGAAAACATAGTGACTTTACACTGGAGAATGGCTGGGGCCACCGACAACACAGTGGACAGTAACAGGGATTACAGAGTACATGGGCTCCAGTGGTGGGGGGAGACTATGGGAGGGTGCCATTTGGGAAGTGGGTATATAGATGAATAAGATTGTTTGGGATGTTCTGTATGAAAGACACAGAAAAAAATCAACTAATAAAAAAGAGTTATATTTGAGGAAGAAGCATAAAAATTTGCTCCATGTTAATTAGTAGAGTTGAAACACATTACCATTGGAATCTACCTGGTGATTTTATATCCATGCTCAGGTGGCTCTCAGAAAGTAACTGACTGTGACTAGTAATAATCTGATATGTAGAGATTAGAAATGCATGTGCAAACATGATGTCGATTGCCTTGGAATGAATAG
>NW_008360301.1:844295-853248 GCF_000622305.1 Nannospalax galili
ATGCATCTTTGCTCTGGAAATTGTTATTGAATATGTTAATACTATAATAAAATACTTCTTCTAATCATGTGGCTATTAAATAATTTTTTAAAATAGCAAAATTTAAAAAAAATAGTGATTTGAAAATGATGCAGGTTTGAGACTTGAGAGATGGCTCAGCAGTTAAGAGCACTAACTGCTCTTGCAGAGGACCTGGGTTTGATTCCTAGCAACCACAGGCAGCTAACAACCGTCTGTAATTCCAGTTCCAGGGGATTCAATGCCTTCTTCTGACCTCTGTGGGTATTTTGCAACACGTGTGCGCCTACTTACATGCAGATGTTACACTCATACACATAAAATAAAATAAAAATGATGCAAGTTTAAGTCCATGGTCACTGACAGAGAGCTACAGGATCAAAGCTCACACTTCCAGTGCAGGAAGGTTTGTGTGTGGATTTTAAATTTCCCATTGATAACTGTATCCCTTAGTAAATTAACATTCCCAGGTTTTATTTTCTTCCTTGTAATACTGTGGTCAGGAGTAGAGGATATGGATTTTAACATAACTGGCAAGGAACCTTGAATACAGTAAGAGCAGACAGATGATCTCTAATTACATTGGGAATATTTGTCACCTGTCAGCTTAAAGTATGAAGCACCAATTTCAGAATTAACCCACACAGAACTCAAAGAATGACTTTGAGCCAATGAAGAAATGAGGATCAAGAGCTGCAGAATTTTTTTTAGTATATTTTTTTGTTGAACTTTTGTGTATCACATACAAAATATCTTAATCATCTTTATGCCCTCTTCCCCACCTGCACCCTCCCATAGCTCCACCACCAGATTTCATGCATTCTGTCATGTATGTTAAGGCCTATCAAGTCAACTTAGTGGATCCAGATGTCCCTTAGTGCAAGTTCATTCACTGGGGTCTAGTCAACCTACCTAGAGTCACTCCCTTAAAGATCAGCTCTCCTTCACCCAGCAGCAATTAGCTGCCAATAGTTCTTCAGCTAAGGTTGGGGCCTGCTGCCCGTTTTCCCAGTTCTATGATGGGTTTTTGTCTCCTTGAGTTTGCATGGGTCTTGTGCATGCTGACACCATTGCTGCAGATTCATATGAGCAAGATCCCAGGAGCCTGTAAGACTCAATTTCCACGTGGTCATGTACCTCCTCCTCTGGCTCTTACAATATTTCCACCCCCTCTTCTGCAGTGGTCTTTGAGCCCTGGGTGGGTAGAGTTTAATATAAGAGTCCTGTCCAAGGACCCACACTCTGCAGACTCTTATTCTCTATGTTTTGCCCATTTGTGGCCTTTTGTAGTCATTGTCCTCTGCTGCATAAGGATGCAGAATGTTTTTAAAGAAACCTTAACATGCTTGCTTGCTCAGAGGCAATTCAATATCTGCCCAACTGAATCTACATGCATATTTAGAGGAAGATCCAAGAGAATTCCAAGGCTTTAAATAAACACAGGTAGCATATAAACACCACTAATGCTGCAGATCAAAAGCATTGGATTCTTCAGTTCACTGACAAATGGAAGAAGTGAGAGCTGATATCTAGGTCTCCCACAAAGCACTTCTCTTTATTGTTTCCTGTCAGGATATTTAGTTGAATCAAACGTCACCATCATTCTCTGTAGCAGCAGGAACTGTTTAACATTAGGGAATGCCTGCTCAGATGCGGAGAAAGGTAGTGGTGAACCTGGTCCTTATGCATGAGTCCTCCTGATCATTCATAATTTAGGCAGGTAAGAGGAGCTTTGTTACTATCAGAAAGTGTCTCAGATCATCTGAGTTTTTAATCTCCCTCTGCTGTTCCTTATCTTACAATTTAGAACCTATTGCTATTACTTCCATGGGGTCAACCCTGTAAACACATGTCAGACTGTTCAACAAGGGTAGCACTTAGCCTAGAAGAGTTCCCTCCATTCTCCTTATAGATTGATAGAAACAGATTATCAGAATACAGACGTATCTTGAGAATTCTGACACATCTCACCATTCAATCGCCACTCAACTGAATTCAACCTTAGATTTTTCTAGAGCTTAAGAAAGAAGTCCAAGAGAACTCATCTTCCTGCAGTATAAGGAAGGCCAAGACAGAACTACCTGAGTTCAACATAAAAATGACTAAATCACACATTCTCTCTCTCTTTCTCTGTCTCTATCTCTCTCTCTCTCTCTCTCTCTCTCACACACACACACACACACACACACAAACACTTCATTGTTATTTAAGAGTTGAAAATGTTGGGACCAACTGTTTAAGCAGGAAAATGGACATTAAATTGTGATTTAATCATATAATCATATAATAATATAAAATAATACTACAAATCAGTGAAAATAATGAGCCAGAGCTAGACACATAAAACGTGGATGCATTTCAGTTACAAAGAACTGCTGTACATTGTATATTGGTACAAAGAAACACGAAGAAGGGGTAAGACAGCCAATGTAAGCATTCTAGATTACTGGAGTTGGGGCCTGGGGAGGGTCTGGGGAACAGAGGATACATTCAGGAAAAGGTGCAAAGGGGGACATCTGCTGTGTGTTTCCTACACATCATAGATTGTAATTCTTAGCAGTACCAAGAACACTATGCTGCTGAGTAGAATGTAACCTTAAATGATCCAAATCTACCTCATTATTTGCTGTGTTAAAACACACAGCCCCTCAATTTTGCATGGAACCTACTCCTTACCAGTAGCTATTTTCTTGCCTCCATCCCACTGATCTCTGATGCCTTTCACAACCTCCATCTTTTCATCAAGCCTAATGCATTGGAAAAACTAGGTGTATTGTCATCTGTTTTTCTGTCTGCCTGTCAACCAATCATCTATCCATTTATTGGACCTACCTATATATCTTCCTGTCCATTTTTCTAAATATCCCTTTATAATTTTATTTGTCCATCCATCCATCCATTCCTCTCTACTTGCCTATCCATTGGACTCACAATCTAGTCTCAATGAGCTATGTCCAACATTTGGCCTGTGGGTCATATGGCACACCAGGATAGCTATGAATGTGATCTAACACAAAGTGAAACTTACTAAAAGCATTATGAGATTTCTGCACTATTTTTTAACTCAATCATGTGGTTCTCAACCATGAACTTTATAGATGATAAAAGGTTGGAAATAGCCGAGAGAGAGAGAGAGAGAGAGAGAGAGAGAGAGAGAGAGAGAGAGATGGAAAACACTGAGTTACTCTACTGACTCTGGGTTCAACTTAAATCACTTGAGTGTCTTTGACAGAACTATTTCTAAAATGCTCTTTTGGTGAAAGCTCCAGGAAGAAAAGGGGACACAAAACCCTCCTGGACTTCCAGAAAGACTCTGCATTAGTTACAAGAGTTCTTCAGATCTGCTAAGCCTTTGAGTTCTGCCCTGAGCAGGAGAAGCTTCCAGGCATCTGTGAGTGATCTCCTTTCAGCTGCTGAGGTGAGACACTGGCTGTTATCTTTTATGCTATTATTTGCTGCGTATTGATTTTTCCTGAAAGAGTTCAACTGCAGTGTTTCCGTCCTGGCTCTCACTCTGCTTCCATCTGATACCTGCTGTGGGGCTCTTCCTTTCTTTTCCTTCTTCACCTTATGTTTGGAGTAAATTAGAAGTCAGATCTAGGGGATAATGAAAGGAAATTAAATCCTGCACAACTTGTGATGTTCCCAGATTTCCCCAGAGGGGAGCAGCTAAGTGTTTCATCTTACTGTCTCTTCAAAGTATGATTAAAGACAATTATCTTGGGTGAGGGAGATGGATTTTCAACTTCAATCTTTAGGAAGTGAACAAAATGTTCAATTTCCCCTTGTATTTGAACAGAAGATATGATCAGGGTAATTTGGTGACTCGGGTACTTGGATAGCACATGTCAAACTGCTCACATCTGGGGCACAGGGTTTAGATTGACTGGTGCCAGGCTGTGGCTTTATTTCAGAAATCTGAAAAATTCTTCCCCAATACATGCACCAGAAGTCTGTGTGGAGATGTAATCCTCACTGGCAAGGACAAGGTCTGGGAGTGACCTGAAATTTCCCCAAGGTCCTGCCTTCCATTTCCAGCCTTACTCTGGTGCCTGAAGAAGAGTTGGGGCCACTAACCAGTAGCAATGACCTTCTGGAGCTGAGGGCTAAAGGAAGTACACAGCGCATACCAGAACAACACTCCATTTTTGTCCTCACCAGAGCAGAGAAAGGAGTCAGGTTTTCTTTTTGTCTCTTTCACAAACCAAGAAAACACTTGTACAATTAATGCTGATTAAAAGATCAAGTCTATCTTTTCCAGGCTAAGTCCTGATATTGAATCACAAAGCTACAATAATTAAATGATTTCATGTTGGCAAAAGAATAAACACATTACTGGAATAGTATGGGAGGTCCTGAGTTAGCCAAATGGTCAAGGGAATTTAATTTATGATAACGGCAAAACTGTTGGATAGCAGTGAGTTATTTAAAAAATGGTTGAGACAAATGGAAAACATCAGAACTCTCTCGACACTAAATCAACCCCAAATGACTTCAAACTTCAAATGTGAAATGACCATCAGCATAAAAGAATATTTAGAGAACATTAAGAGATGTAAAGAACCTTTTGAACAACACTCAGAACTATGATGCCATGAGGAGAGTTAGCACATAACTACATTGTAAAATGTCTACCTAGTAGAGTATATATGAGTATAGAGTTCCACAGGCCAAAAAAGGAAACACTCACACTGTGAATTACAAAGGGCACATGGAACTGTGTGGTCTGGAATGGGGTAAGTTCTGGGTCCCAGAATGTACAACTTTCTATACCCTAACTTGTGAGCTATAGAAGCAGCTGTGGACAATGGCTCTCTACTGGCCTCCTGGTTTAAGCACAAAGCTGAGTTAATCCCTATTTGTGTTTTAACTTAAGTCCCTGACTTTCAAAGGATGAGCTAAAGTGGCGCTAGTGCTGTCTTCTGAAGTCTCTGATTCAGCTATTCATTCATTCATTCATTCATTCACTCATTCATGCATCATTCATCTATGCAACACATTTATAATAGAGCTTATTGCTGCTATGAGCAAGACATGATTTTAAGGTACTTACATTTCTCCAATTTATCTTTCGTTTCTTCTTTCTTTCTTTTTTTAAATCCTTGCTTTCTCAAGTGCCTCAGGGCCGGAGGCTTTCTGTTTCTTTTGGGCCCAATTCAAAACTGATCTCTTTGTAAGATGCCCCTGGCTCACTTCAGCTTCATGTTGCCACCCAAGTGCTGCATCTGTTGTGCTGCTGAACAGGACCTGCAGGGGAAGACAGGTGTGGTCACTGAAGCTTCCACTCACCATGTTTTCAACTTTGGAGGATTTAGAATGCATCTGTATTGAGTTCTCCACAGCTCTTGGAGGGGAGATTCTAAATAATGGTAGTCAGACTCTGTGGTGCAGTCCCTCCAGTCCTCCAGTAGCTTCCCAGCATATGCAGAGTGAATCAGATTCCTGCCTATTGCCCCTTGCCCAGGCACACAAGTGTCTCGGTACACAAGTGTCTCAGTAGCTTCAACATCGAAGCAGGCTTGATTAGGGCCAGGAACCCTTCTGCTTCTCTCTACAGAGCACTCATTGCTATAGAGCACTCATTTCTATAGATAGTCACTCCTTTACTCAGGTCCTGCCTCTCTTGCTGCCTTCAGAAAGGGCTTCCCTAATTACCCTGTCTGAAACACTGCCCTCCTGCCACGCAGCCCCACCCATCCCCTCACCTGCCTCAGTTTTCTTCCTTGTATCCACCTCATTAGATGACATATCCCACTCCTGCTGTATCTTAAGAAAACAACATTAATTCCTCCATGACAGTAGAGCCAAATGACCATGATCTTGAGGACCTCACCACTTCTCATCGTTGGCACAGTGGGGACAAAAAGGTTCAGCAAAAATGTTAGCAGGGAGGTTAGAGGGATGATACAGCAGTTAAGAGCACTGACTGCTCTTGCAGAGCACCGGGGTTTAATTCCCAGCACCCAACATGGCCACTATGAACCGTCCTTAATTACAGTTCCAGGGAAATCCGAAGCCCTCTTCTGACCTGTGTGGCATTGCACGACAAGAGTGCACTCACATACATGCAGGCAGTACACTCATACACATAAAATTAAAAAAAAATAGTTTTTAAAAATGTTAGCAGGGACAAACACCACAGTGGAGGTCTTTGGGAAGAGTCTGTGCATGATTGATTTGCAAAGGTTTTATTGTCCGAGTTCAAGCCCATTTTTACTCAAAGTAGACAAACTATGGCTGTTTAGAATCAAGTATCCGGCAGACGTTTTCTAAAAAATAAACAGTCTGACACTTCAAGGAAAAGAAGTGGCAATGGTTGTTGCCAATAATAATATCCAAAGTCTTAAGTAAAAATTGGAAGTTTGGAAAACTTGAATGACTCCCTGTACTTGCAGACTTCTCTGGTGAGATCAGTGGAGATATATTATAAAATGAAATGAATCAACTCTTGGAAGATCTGAATAACACAGTGAAGCAACATTTTCCATATGACCAATGCCTGATGCGTGGGTGACAGACTAGTGGGGTTTCTTGTCACAGAATGTGAAAATTAGTGTGCATTGAGGTTTTATATATTATCAAAGAAAAATGTGTACATTTACCTTAATAGGGTATGAAAATGGTCATCCATTGTCTAATAATGTATCTTGTAAGACTGTGGGCCTGCATAAAGTTCATCAGCTTCAATCAACAAACACTTGGGAGGCAGGCAGATCTCTGTGAGTCTGAGGCCAACCTAGTCTAGACAGTGTGTTCCAAGTCAACCAGGGTTGTGCAGTGAGACCTTGGCTAAAATAATACATACATACATACACACATATAAAAGCAGGTATGAGAATCTAGCCATTGAAGAGATTTGCAAAATATAAAACCATTATATTCTTTTTTTTTTTTTTTTTTTTTTGAGACAAGGTCTCTCTGTAGCCCCAACTGGCCTGGGATTTGATATGTAGAGGCTGGCCTCGATCACACAGAGATCCACCTGTTTCTGCCTCAGAGTGCTAGGATTCAAGACATGTGCCACCATGCCCAATGTAAAACCATTATATTCTTAATGGTACATTTAGATTTTTTTAAATTGAATTTTTGTGTATTTCACACAGAAAATCACGATTTTACTGCCTTCCCCTTTGGTGCCCTCCCATAGTCCCTCCACTGTACTTCAAACATCTGTCATTTGTGTTAAGGCCTATCAAGCAAAGTTAATGTCCCCAGATGGCTCTTAATGGAAGTTCATCCACTGGGATCTAGTCAGCCAATCTAGAGTCCCTCCCTTTAAGAAGATCAGCTCTTCCTTACCCAGCAGTAATCAGCTGACAATAATTCTTTGACTAAGATTGGGGCCTGCTGTTCATTTCCACAGTTCTGTGCTGGGTTTTTGTCTGCTTAAATTTGCATGGGTCTTATGCATGCTGACACCATTGCTGTAGGCCTGTATGAGAAGGGTCCCAGGTGCCTATAGGACTATTTCCTTATGGTCATGTACCTCCTTCCTGGCTCTTACACATTTTCCACCCCCTCTTCTGCAATGGCCCCTGAGCCCCAGGTAGGTGTCTTTTAATATAGGAGTCCTGTCCAAGGACATGCACGCTGCATACTCTTATTCTCTGATTTTTGGCTATTTGTGATATTTTGCATTCCAGGCCTTTTGTTGCCTGAGGGAGCTTCATTGATGAGAATTGAAAGATGCTAAAAATAGGGTCTGGAGAGATGGCTCAGTGGTTAAGAACACTGATCGTTCTTGCACAAGACCTGGGTTTGAATTCCAGCACCCACATGGTAGCTAACAACTGTCCATAACTCCAGTTCCAGGGGATTCAATAGCCTCTTCTGTCTTCCACAGGCTTTGCACAACACAGGTGCACTTACCTACATGCAAGCAATACACTCATACACATAAAATAAAAATAATATTTAAAAAAAAGGGGGAGCTGCCGGCTTCCTGGTGCCAGCATCTTTCCTGGGTGAGTCCCGTGGTGCCCACAGTACCTTGACTCCTCCAGCCTCATACACCCTCTCAGGTCCCCCACCCTATGTCTCCTCCTGGCTTGAGTACTGGCCCATTTCTTCTCTTGGCACCCCAGACCCCTGGGATGACCTCTTGGCCCAAAGTCCACACTGCTTCCTAATCCTTTGCATCCAGATCAACCCAGTTCCTCCCAGTAGTCCCCAGGAGCCCTCAGGGCCTCTTCCCGCCCCCACCTCCCTTTACATCTCTGGGTGGCATAGCCACCAACTTCCTGGGACCAGCATCTTTCCTGGGCCTTATTCCCAGGCCAGCCCAAAATTCCCGAGGTCAGCATCCTTCCTGGAAGGATCCAGACCTTAGGAGAAAGCCTGAGAGCATCTGATCCTCATCTGACTTGATCCTCTGTGGGAACTCCTGAAGACAAAGCAATCTGGCCACTCCAATATAAAATCAAAAGAGAGAATCTGAAGCCTAGACCAACCAGCTTTTCATGCCCAACAAGTAAACCACAAAGGCACATAAAGTTTACAAAAAGAAGCAGACCTAAACTCAACAAAGGAAGGCTTGAGTAGCTCACAAGAACCAGAAACTACAAAAGAAATCCACATGTCAAAGTCACAGAGAAAAAATAATAACATGAAAAACTCTAATAATATATCCCCACCAAATACCAATAGTCCTCTAGAGGAGTGCAGTGAAAACCCCCTAGAGATAACACAGGACATGGAACTCAAAAGAACAGTTACAAACATGATAAAAGAATTCAGTAAATTTAAAGTACACACAAACAAAGAAATCAAAGAACTGAAAGAAGATAGAGATAAACTTCTGAATGAATCCAGAAAAGAGAAATATTGAAGAATACTCAGGCTGAAATGAAGAACAAAGTGAAACACTCAGTAAGCCAATTAGAAACAACAGGAGAAAGCCTCACCAATAGGATGAACGAAATGGAAAACAGAGTAT
>NW_008360301.1:853405-867525 GCF_000622305.1 Nannospalax galili
ACCAGATCGGCAACAGAATTGTAGAAGAAAATTTCCCAAAATTAAAGAAAGACATACCCATACAAATACAAAACGCATATAGAACACAAATAGACA
The DNA here is from genome assembly GCF_000622305.1 of Nannospalax galili. NCBI lineage: Eukaryota > Metazoa > Chordata > Mammalia > Rodentia > Spalacidae > Nannospalax > Nannospalax galili. The sequence continues at coordinate 853,502 of NW_008360301.1, forward strand.
GGCCCAGAAAAGAAACTCTCCATGGCACATCATAGAAAAACAGTAGACGTACAGAACGAAGAGAGAATACTGAAAGCTGCAAAAGAAAAAGCAACAAATCACATATCAAGGGAAACCCATCAGCATTACAGCTGACTTTTCAGTGCAAACTCTGAAAGCCAAAAGAGCCTGGACCAAAGTATTCCCATTTCTAAATGACCACAGATGCCAGCCCAGATTACTTTATCCAACCAAAATGTTTTTTATAGTTGAAGGGAAAAAAAAATCTTCCATGACATAAATAAGCTGAAAGAATTCATGTCCACAAAACTAGCCCTTCAGAGAGTTCTTGAGGCAATACAGAGAGCTGAAGAAAGAAACGACTATACCCAGGGGTAACAGAAAGAAACTCAATGAAGGTATAATTGTGGAAATGCACAGCTATAAGAAAAATGTAAACAGAAACTGAAATGACAGGATTCAATACACATCTTTCATTAATAACTTTAAATAGCAATAGAGCCGGGCGTGGTGGTGCATGCCTTTAATCCCAGCACTCAGGAGCCAGAGACAGACAGATCCTCTGTGAGTTCGAGGCCAGGCTGGTCTACAGAGTTCCAGGCAGCTGGAGCTACAGGGAGACCCTGTCTCAAAAAGATAAATAAATAATAAATAAATAAATAAATATCAATGGACCGAACTCCCCAGTCAAAAGATACAGACTGGTTGAATGGATTAAGAAAAAAAAATCCATCTTTTTGTGGTCTGCAAGAAACTCATCTCACTTTCAAGGACAGGCACTACCTTAAGGTGAAAGGATGGAAAAAAGATACCAAACGAATGGTACTAAGAGAAGAGCAAGCACTGCAATTCTACTATCTGACAAAAGAGACTTTAAAACTAAGTAGATATAAAGAGGGGCTCTTCATTATACAAAGTGAATGGTACTAAGAAAAAAAAGCAGGCATTGCAATTCTAATATCTGATAAAATAGACTTTAAAACTAATCAGAAGAGATAAAGAGGGCCACTTCATTCTGATCAAAGGAACAACAGACCAAGAAGATATTAAAACCATGAACATATATTCACTAAACTCTGGCGCACCCAATGTCATAAAAACAGTGCTACAGGACTTTAAGACCCAGATTAATCCCAACTCATTAATAGGAGGGGACTTCAGTACCCCATTGTCTCCATTAGATAGGTCAACAGGACAGAGAAATAACAGAGAGACATCTGAATTAAACAATACCATATATCAAATGGACCTAACAGACATCTACTGAATATTCCATCCAAGTATCAAAGAATATACTTTCTATTCAGCACCCCATGGAACTTTCTCTAAAATCAACCATATACTGGGGCCAAAACAAAACTCAACAAATACAAAAAGATTGAAATAATTCCATGCTTTTTATCAGATCATAGTGCAATAAAGTTTAATATCAATACCAGAAGAAACACTAGTAATTACATGAACACATGGAGATTAAACAACACACTCCTGAATGATGAATGGGTCAAAGGAGAAATTAAGAAAGAAATAAAAGTATTCCTGGAACTAAGGGAAAATGACAACACAAAATAACAAAACCTTTGGGACACGTTGAAAGCAATCCTTAGAGGGAACTTTATAGCTCCAACTGCCTACATTAAAAAATCAGAAAAAAAAAACAAATAAATTATTTAACATTGCAACTCAAGACACTTGAAAAGCAACAGAAAATGAAACCCAAACCCAGAAGACAAGAAGAAATAACAGAAATCAGAGCAGAAATTAATGAAATAGAAAAATAAAACAATACAAAGAATCAACGAATCCAAGAGCTGGTTCTTTGAAAAGATAAACAAGGCTGACAGACCCTTAGCCCAGCTAACAGAAAGAAGGAGAACCTCCAAATCAACAAAATCAGAGATGGTCCACCATGATCAAGTTGGCTTTATCCCAGAGATGAAGAGATATATGAAGGGATATATGTTCAATATATGTAAGTCAATAAATGTCATAAATCATATAAATGGGCTCAAAGACAAGAATCACATGGTCATCTCAATAGAGGCAGAGAAGTCCTTTGACAAAATTCAACAGGCATTTATGTTCATCCTAGAGGGAATTGGACTGGGTGGAACATACCTCAACATTATTAAAGGCATATACAACAAACTCACAGCCAACATCATTCTAAATGGAGAAAAACTGGAAGCGTTCCCATTGAAAGCAGGAACCAGACAAGGCTGTCCACTATCTCCACTCCTCTTTAACACAGTGCTTGAAACTCTTGCAAGAGAAATAAAACAAGAGAAGGAAATTAAAGGAGTAATAATTGGAAGAGATCAAATTATCCCTTTTTGCACATGATATGATATTATACCCAAGAGACTCCAAATATTCCACCAGAAACTCCTAGACATGATTAACACCTTCAGTAAATTAGCAGGCTACAAAATGAATCTTCAAAAGCCTGTAGCCTTTCTATATATCAATAACAAGCAATCAGAGAAAGAGTACATGGAAACACTCCCTTTCACAATAGCTGCAAAAAAAAAAAAATCAAATATCTTGGGATAAACCTGACCAAAGACATTAAAGTCCTATACAATGAAAATTTTAAATCTTAAGAAAGAGATTGAGGAAGATATCAGAAGATGGGAGGATCTCCCCTGCTCATGGATTGGAAGAATTAATATTGTGAAAATGACCATCCTAACAAAAGCCATTTATAGATTCAATGCAATGCCAATCAAAATCCCCATGACGTTTTTCACAGAATTGGAAAAAAACATCCTTAGATTTATATGGAAACACAAAAGACCTCAGATAGCTAATGCAACCCTGAGAGCAATGCCGGGGGGCGGGGGGATCACTATACCAGACTTTAAACTGTATTACAAAGTGATAGTCATAAAAACAACATGATACTGGCACAAAAATAGAACTGTAGAGCAATGGAAACAAAATTGAGATGCAAATATGAGTACATGCAATATCAGCCACATGACATTTGACAAAGGGGCCAAGAACATTCACTGGAGGAAAGAGTATGCTCAGCAAATGGTGCTGGCAAAACTGGATCTCCACCTGTAGGAGAATGAAACTAAACCCCTATCTTTCACCTTGAGAAAATTCAACTCCAAATGGATCAAAAACCTCAATGTGAAGCCTGAAACTCTGAAACTATTAGAAGAAAACATTGGCAATAACCTATAGGTGGAGCGAAGGATTTTCTAAACCAGACATCAATTGCTCGGGAAACAAGGTCAAGAATCAACAAATGGGACCTCATTAAACTTAAAAGCTTCTGTACATCAAAAGAAGCAACCAAGGAAGTGAAGAGAAAACCCACAGAATGGGAGAAAATCTTCACCAGCAACACATCTGACAGAGGCTTCACATCCAGAATATATAAAGAACTTGAAAAACAAAGAATTGAGAAAGGAAGTAACCCAATTACAAGATGGGCTAAGGAACTGAACAGAGAGTTCTCAAAAGAAGAAATAAAGATGGCTAAGAAGCATCTTAAAAGATGTTCCACATCACTAGTAATTAGGGAAATGCAAATTAAAACCACTTTAAGATTTCAGTCAAACTGGCCAAGATCAAGAGAACAAATGATATCAAATGTTGGAGAGGATGTGGGGAAAGGGGAATACTCATCCACTGCTGGTGGGACTACAGATTTGTACAACCCCGATGGAAAGCAGTGTGTTTAACTCTTGAAAAACTACAAATGAGCCTACCATTTGAGCCAGTTATACCACTCCTTGGCATATATCTAAAGAACTCATCCTATTGCAGAGACACTTGCAGATCCATGTTTGTTGATGCTCTTTTCACAATAGCTAAGAGATGGAAACAACCTAAGTGTCCCTCAACTGAGGAGTGGATCATGAAAATGTGGTTCATTTATACTATGCAATTTTACTCAGCAGTAAGGAAAGATGAAATCATGAAATTTGCACATAAATGAATGGAACTGGAAACTGTTATACTAAGTGAAATAACACAGACTCAGAAAAAAAAAAACTATGTTCTCCCTCATATGTGTGTTCTAGCACCACATCCTGATAAGTGATTATGTATCCAGACATAATTACAGGAACAAGGATAATGAAAAGTTAAGGAACCAGGGAAGCAAAGTAAAGGAAAGGAATCTGAAAGAGAAGAACAGTAGGAAACAGGTGTTAATAAGGAGATATGGATAAAAACGGGGTTATTTTAAGGGGTGGGGGAAGGAAGGTTATAGAAGGAACCTAGTGGATAAAGGGATCAATAGAGGTGGGACCATAGGAGAAGGGTACTCTTAAGGGAGAAATGGGAAAAATTGGGGCACCTTAAATGGGGAAACCATGGTGGAATGCAAGATATTAATAATGCCTAACTAGGTTTAAAAAAAACCAGAGAGAACCATATTAATCAAACAACTTACTGACAAATTATAGAAACAACTAGCTCAAGGAATACAATATATATCTAGGCAAGGTTTATCTGAGAATGTTTGGTCTTTGCCCAATCTTTATCTACATGGCACATGGTAATTAAAAGTACCAGACTGGTGGAATTAATCTTATAGGATGCTTAACAGCCATACTTTGAGGCCTATACTAATTTGGTCAGAGGGACTTAAAGGACAGTTTTTGCTCCTTACCCTCCTAGGTCAACTAAGGTCCAGGAGACTATGAGCATCTCTCAAATGTCCTGTAACTATGGTGAGTCACCTGTCCTCTTGAGCAAGGAAGCTGTGGAGACCCCACCAGATGGACTTGTACCAGTGTCCAATCTACAAAGAGGAGGGTCAACACAGAGGAAACATTTCCTCCATGCTTCCAAGTGAAGCCAGTCATGGTTGTGCAGGACCTTTGATTTATCTTCACATAGATGGAACTGGTAAAAGAAAGGAGCCAGGGGCTCCTACCAAGCCCTTGTGACCCCTGAGGAACACATCTTCAAATAACCTTAAGAGTAAAAATAAATTGGTTTATCTGGGCCAACTGTACGGTCTTAAACACCCAATGAAAGTATAACCAAAGATTAAAGGGGTCAGTGTAAAATTTTAAGAGCCCATGTGTATAGCTAAAGGCTATATAACAAGAAACAATGACAGACAGGAGATACCTTCCTCTGAGTTGTTGGCTAGGGTGGCCTAAGAGAATCCTAGACAGTAACCCAGCATAGGACTGGGAAAATGAACAGCAGACCCAATCTTATCTAAAGGAATATTGGCAACTGATTGCTGCTAGATGAGGAAGAGCTGATCTTCCTAAAACAAGGAACTCTTGATAGGCTGACTAGATTCAGTGGATGGACAAGCACTGGGAACATTGATAACACAGTGGACGGTAACAGGGATCTCAGATTATATGGGCTCCAGTGCGGGGGCACTTATGAGAGGGTGCCATTTGGGAAATGGGTATATAGATAAATAAGATTGTTTGGGATGTTCTGTATGAAGTACACACAAAAAAGTCAAGAAATAAAAAAAGTGAGTTATATTTGAGGAAGAAGCATAAAAATTTGCTTCATGTTAATTAGCAGAGGTGAAAAACATTACCATAGAAATCTATGTAATGACTTTATATCCATACTCAGGTGCCAAGGATCTGCGTGTAACCAACTGTGACTAGTAATAATCAGATACATAGAGATTAGAGATGCATGTGCAAACATCTAAGTGTTAGTAGCATTAAAAATGTTTTTCTGTGTGAAACAATATATTTTAAAATGAAATGGAGATCCTTTTTAAAGCTTAAAACCTCAATTTTATGTCTTACAGGGTTTATACTGAGTTCAATATTGTATAAGTATTAATTCAACTGTGAACCTAAAAATTTACAGCCACTTATTAAAGAGATGCATCTTTGCTCTGGAAATTATTATTGAATATGTTAATGATGTAATGAAATGCTTCTTCTAATCATGTGGTTATTAAATAAATAATTTTAAAAAAGATGCTAAAAATGAACTACCATATGTCCTAGTTATACCCTTCCTTGACATATACCCAAAGGACTCATCCTATTGCAGGGATACTTGTACAACCATGTTTGCTGCTTCTCTGTTCTTTTCTTTATTTTTAATTTTTAAAAGAAATTTTATTGAGAATTTCATACATGCATATTAGGGGTTTTGATCAAATCCAAGCCCACTCTCTCCCCTCCAACACCTCCCATATTTCCCCATCACTTTTTCTGATAGCTTTGTGTTTTCTTTCTTTCTCTTTCTCTTTCTCTTTCTTTCTTTCTTTCTTTCTTTCCTTTTGAGAGAGCATCTCCTGATAGCCCCAGTTGGCTTGCAACTGGTAATGTATACCAAGCTAGCCTGGATCTAATCTGCATACCTCTGTCTCCCAAGTGCTGGGATTAAAGGTATGTGCCACCACGCCTGGCTAGGAGTAACTTTTAATATTCTATGTAGCACAGTAGGGTATGGCTGGCTACTCTAACACTACCCTCTGAAGAGGTAACCCTAAAATCTTTTAGGGATTAGATAAGAGCTCCCAAATACTTTTGTCATTTTTGGCCTTTGGAACAGAGTATGCTGCTAAGAGGCCCAAGGACGTCTTGACTTTTAGCCAAGAAACTGGCTACTTTTCTTTGGGGTCTTTTTACCCTAACTGCCTAGCCAATTCCTACCTCCTATTCTTATCACACCATCCTCTGAAGAGTTTACCCAACTTGCGGATAGGGAATCTGGATGCAGACAACTTTGGGTTCTTCCAAGCTGATCAGGGACGCAGAGTGAGGCAATTGGGGTACTCCAGTGGGTCTATCTAAAAGACTCCCAAATTGCAGAACTCTTATCTGTAGGGGGAAAAGAAAGTCCTTGACTGGTGAATAGGAGATGTGAAGGAGAAGTAAAGGCAAGAGTAATTAGCATTACAAGTTCTAGACAGGGAAGTAGAAAAAAGAACAGGGCAATTTTTTCAAATGTTCATATGAGAATCCATTGGAATTTCTTTACAAGGGCCTCCAAAAGCATCCCTCTATTGTGTTCCTCCTCATTTTTCTTTTGTCTTCCAAGGCTGGACTCTAGAGTGATGGATTCAGGATTTGCTTTCAGGTATTTTGAAAACTATTGGAGTGGTTAGAATCAGTGTCATTTCCCTCTCAAAGGCTTCTAGATAGGGGGAGAAAACAAATTTACCCATCATTTTAGAACAATAGCTGGTTGTCTCCCTTAGCTACAGGTCGGCACTATAGTATTGCAGACCAAGATTTGAAGTCTTACAACTGAGCAGTACTTTCTGATTAAGAACGAAATCATCAATGAGAAATCATTGTCTAAAAACTTTTTATATGGACTTAGGCTTAATGTCTGGGAAGCACTTCTCTTTTCATAATAGCTAAGAGGTGGAAGCAACATAAACATTAAATGTGGTTTACACAATGGAGTTCTACTCAGCAGTAAAGAAAGATGAAATAATTAAATTTGCAGGTAAATGGATGGATTTAGAAACTATTATACTAAGTAAAGTAACACACACTCAGAAAAACAAAAGACATATGTTCTCTCTCATTTGTGGATCCTAGCACCAAATCCTTATAAGTGAGTGCATATCCTGATGTAACCACAGGAACCAGAAAAATGCAAGGGAACCAGGGAGGTAAAGGGAAAGTAGGAACCTGAGAGAGAATAGTCACAGACAGGTGTTACCAAGGGAGCAAAGGGGGAAAAAGAGATGTAGTTAAATGGGAGGCATAGAAGGAAGGCTACACAAGGAACTCTGGGAATAAAGGGGAGGAAGAAGCTCAAGAGAGGTGGGATTATAGCCGACAGAAATGATCAAGGGTGAAGTAGGACACATGGGGAGATTTTAAGTGGGGAGGGTGGGGAAGGAGAATAAGACAGGGAGAGAAAGAAGAGAGATAGTGTCTAGCTAGTATAAAAAAAACAAGAAGGAATCATATTAGTTCCAAAACTTATTGAAAAATTACACATATTATATCCCTACATGAGTCTGCGAGTATAGCTGAAGTCTGCATAAAGAAACAGTGCCAGACAGGAGAAATATTCCTTGGAGTTGTTGACCAGCTTAGTCCAAGAGACTCCCAAAAATTACACAGGCTGATGCCACAGTACTTGATTGCCTCCCAGAAATTGATGGTAAGACCTTATTTTTGAAGACAGGACATACTTTGTACACAGGATTTAGAGCAACAGAGCTGGAACTGACCTGGAAGCCTCCTCCCTGAAGGCTAGCTCTCACAGCTTTGGAGAGCACCACAAAAGTTGCCAAGGGAGACCATCAATCAATGGTCCAACCCCAGCTTCAAGGCCTAAAACCACAGCAAACGACACTGGTGCACTTTTATCTTAGGGGTAATCACAGCTACCTAATTAGACTTAAAACCCACTTGGTGGGAGGAAACTCATGTGTAGTACTTTAAACCTAGCCAAATACACATAGCTGGAGAGGTCACAGATATTAGAGAAAACTCCAAGCCTTTCCCTAGGCAAATGTAATTTCTTACTACATGCAAAATATGGGTTCTTAAATTTATAGACAAGTACCACAGTCACCACCCATCAAAGAATCTTCTTTTTCAAGAGACAGAGATTATTAGAGTTCCACTACTGGTCACACACAGACTATAGGTCTGTGAATTGTCCAAGCCTAAGTGGTACATCTAGGATGCGACCTCTACACCTAGAACGAGGGAGGAAGAGAACACTCATGCATCTTTTAATGTTACATTGTTACATTTTTTATTTTGAAAAATTAGTTATATGTGTAAAATATCTTTTCTCAGAAAATATTTTCTTTACAATTTTTCTCTATTGTAATGAATTCACAAATATCACACAGTCAGATTAAGGTAGCCACTCCAAACATTTTTATGGAAGTTCACTGAGATGTATAGCATTTGGAACTGGGCAATTTTTAAAAATATATTTAGGTAGTAGATTTGCTATGTTTGGACTTAATACATACTTTAAATTGTCTCTGTTTCAATTTATAATAAGGTAGATATTGACAGATATAGTCCATACAAAAAGATCTTTGGAATTTTCAATAATTTTTAGGAAGGAAGGGAGTTTCTGAGACTTAAGAGATTTATAATCTAGTAATTAGATACACTGCCTCATAGAATAAGACACACGTACATAGTGGACTTGTGTTCATCCCACCTGTTCAGGCCATTTCTCATTCAGAATAGGCACTTTGGAAGCACAGGCTGTGGTGTCCCAGAAGTGAGAAGTGAGAAGCAGCTGCAACTGATGATGCAGCCCTGGTCTGGAGGAACCTGGGCATCTGCTGAACTACTGTGAGCACCTCCCCTGGGCATCTGCTGAACTACCGTGAGCACCTCCCCTGGGCATCTGCTGAACTACCGTGAGCACCTCCTGTCAGCAACATACAGCTGGACAGCTGACGAACCATGTCCTCTGGATGCTGAAATGGTCAGCTTCATGAATACACCCTGGGACCTTTCCCATACATCTCTGAAATGCAGGCGAGGCCAACCTTTGACTTGCCGCACATTGCTATCTACAAATGTCATGCTCTAGAACCATGCAGTTGAGTTTCAAAATAAAAAATGGCAAAAAAAGTCTCCTAGTGTTTTAGGAAGTTTATGATTTTGTATTTGGCTACAATCATCACTTCACACCCTGATTCATTCCTAGCTATCCTGAGTCCATGCTGCCTGCAGGCCCAGGGTTGGCCGTACCTGAGAACGTCACAATTATTCATTCGCCTTGGAAAGGGCTTTTATTTCTAAGTTGAATCAGGATAAACTTGACATCCTGTTCACCTTGCCGTACATTCTATAAGCGATCAGGGACTGTTGTTAAAAAGCAAAGCATGAAAATAGAGGCAGAGAAACAATCATACATCTCACCTTGACATCAACCAACGGGATTTAACATTCATTCCACAGCGTTATTTTCCCATGTCGGCATTGGTAGGGGTAAGGAGTGATCAGAGGCTGATGGAATCATGCAGATCCTGTCCCCTTTCCCATATCTTTGATTTAAAAATGAACATTTAGGAAAGATTTTTGAGGGAAATGTTTTTTAAAAAGTTTCTTGCTCCTCCTTTTATATTTATTAGTCCTACATAACTAAATTTAAAAATTTTTGAGACAATAGATTTTAGCCCTGCAAAATTTATACTTTATCAGAATATGAATAACCAGATGCCTCTTTGGGTAAGGGAAGAGAAATAATATCTCAGGAAAGATACTAAAGGTCTGTGCATCTGTGCACGGTTCCATTCCTCAGCACTGGGCCTATGTATCTGTACAGGGTCCTGTTCCTCAGTGGAGAGCCCGTGTGTCTGTGAGGAGTCTCTCTCCTCAGTGCTGAGCCTTCTTTAAGTAGGAACACACGGGGTCCTATCTGCACATCTCTGGAACTCATCATGTCTTAGAGGAACTCATTAATTTTTTATGCTTGAAATTTCCTGATTTGGCCTCATACAGCAACATAACTGCAAATGGCCTGTCATAAATCCAATTACTTTTTTACAAGTCCTTCTATTCTGTGAGCAGCTGTGGTGCCGTGGGTGGGGTTGCCTGATAGCTGCTCTGTTTTCTTAAACACTCCTTTCCTCTTTCCACTGCTGTGTTTTACTCTCTTTAGTATGGTTGGTAAAAATCCAAGGTTAAACTATTTTCTAAATGCATATGGATTTATGAAGTACAGCAAGTTAGCAAAGAGCTCCTGATTTGATAAATCCCAGGAAAGAATTCAGCTTCAAAAGACAGTTTTAGTTTCACTATAGTAAAGGGGAACAAAAGTTTAATCTAAAGAGACTTGATTCCCAGGACTTGCTTCATGTCTGTTAGCTAAAGCAGTTGAGCTGACGAGGTCATTGAAGGGAGGGGCGCTGGAGACCTAAACAGCATCACTCCATAGATTGAAAGGATTCATACCTCTAAGGCTGGCATGCGTTAAGGGAAACTTTCTCTGATTTGAAAAGAGAAAAGTGTTCTTTTGTGAACTAATAATACTCTTGAGGCTCTTGATCCCTCTCTTCAACACTGACACTTCCTCTGTGTTTATTGTATTTTCTATCTCTTACTTTTAGAATGCTAATGAAGGACATGGACAGCTCCTTACGTGTGACCCCAAATTCAGCACAGACCACAGTACAGAAAAAACTCTTGAGCAGTGCTGATGAATGTCTGGCTCTGTAGCAAGAGCTACCAACACAAACCGGTGATCTCTGAAGAAGAAACTGACTTGGCCTAACAAGCAAGGCCTGAAACCCTAGAGCTGCTGGGTGGGAGATCCTGTATTTCATGGAAGTATCTCCTGTTCATTAATTAAAGGTTGATCAGTGGGACAGGAACTCCAGTGGGTCCTAGGGCACACAGTCATATAAAAATATGATCCTTCTTCTATTCAGTGGGGGTATTAAACTAGAGTTACATGACTGAAAACAAAAACAGAACAAAACAAAACAAAAAAAACAACAAAAACTAAAAAAAACTCACAATTAGATTTGTATTTCAGATAAGCTAAGAATAATTTTTACTATATTTTTCTGTCAATCCCAAGCTATGATGACTTGACAGGATGCTTTGGTTTTATGATAGCATAAACGTAGTATGAATTCACCAGAAGCATACTTTGAATTCTGATTTTTGTCTTTCCCTGGGGCTGTTTTGACTTTCCCTGTGTCCTGGGACCCACTGGAGTACCTTTCCCACAATAATATGGTGCTATGCCTGTAAGGGACTAAATCCCTAATAAGCAAACAGGGTCACTGAAACGTCATAAAGACAATTCACTTCCTGCTTCTTCTTGGTCCAGTAGGAAAGCCTTAGTTTTTAATGCCAACAAGTCCCTTAAACTGACCAGCTTATAGTCATGTGGCCTAGAAATCTCAGCTTGGTGATGTGACCTGTTAGCTTCTCTTCTTTAAGTTGACCAATCCAAAATTAGGGGAGCAGAAACCACTAAAACCTTTAAAACCCAGATTCTTCCCAGGGGATGTGGGGTTCTGGGTTTTTGGGTCCCCTCTCCACTTGCAGAGGGCATTATTTTTCTGTGTGAATGTGTGTATATATGTGATTATGTGTATGAATGTGATTCTTTATCAGTAAAAGTTTGACTATTGCTCTCTGCTAGTCTGAGATTTTTTTTTCCTGCCTTTTAATTCTTTGATTGGCTGAGGAAACAAACCTGATAATGTCCCTAGACTGGTCACTGTGCCAACTCAACACCTCTTTTGGGCCCTTCTCAATCTGCACAGGATTCTCTAGTTTTTTCCCCTCTCTTGGAATCTGTTTGATATTACTTTCAAATATTTTGGCATCTGGGAGTTGTTTATGTCTACTACTTGTATGCAAAATTTTATCTTTCCTTTTTTTGCATTTTCTTGATCTGTAGATGAAAAGTTTACTGACTAGTGTATCCAGGTGTGGAAGTACTGACCAGCATCTCTTAACTGGTCTTCTCTTTTATGAACAGCTCTTCAGATTATTTCTTCTTCTATCTGTTCTGTGTTTGAGTTTGTGTTAGGCAGCTTTTGTCACTATGACAAAATACCTACGAGAAACAGTTTAAAAAGAAGAAAGTTTTGTTTTCACTCAAAGCTGCAGAGGTTTCAGTGTGGTCGTTGGTCCATTTTTCTGTGAGGCAGAACATTATGGCAAAAGGCTGGGTCAGAGTAGAGCTACTCACCTATGAGGGCTAGGAAGCAGAAAGACAGCAAGCAGCCAGAGACAAAACATTCTTCTAATGCACATGTCCAGTGAACCGCTTCCTCCAACGGGCTGTATCTCCTAATAAGCCCTTTGAGCTGTGAAGTCATCAATAAGCCATTGATGAGGCCAGAGGTTTCACAATCCAATCATTTCCCCGAAGCCCCTAAACTGGCAATGAAGATTTTAGTTCAAGGTATGTGGGGAACATTCATATCTAAACTGTAGTAGTTGGCTAGAATCACTTTAAGATACTTCCATACTCCTCCTGAGTATTCCACTGTCAATTGAACGAAATTCCCCAGTAAGTAGATACCTTCTTACTGGCTCTCCTGAGAAGCACCCCAATGTCTGTTTTCTCTTAGTTTTCTGTCATTATATCGTTGTATGTTTTTATCATTTTTTAAAAAATTTACTTGAGGGGCTGGAGAGACGGCTCAGGAGTTAAAGAGCACTGGTTTTTCTTGCAGAAGACCCGGGTTCGTATCCTAGCACCCACATGGCAGCTAACAACTGTCCATAACTCCAGTTCCAGGGGATCTGACAGCCTCTTCTGTCCACTGCGGGCATTGCATGACATGGGTGCACTTACCTAAAAATTTATTTGATAACTACATAATTAGTAGAAGCATTTCATTACAATAACATTGACATAGCCAATAACAGTTTCCAGAGCAAAGATGCATCTCTTTCAAAATTGGCTGTAATTTTTAGGTTCACAGTGTTGAATTAATACAGTTATACAATATTATACTCAGTATAAACCCTATAAGACATAAAATTGAATGAGGTTTTAACCTTTAAAAAAGATCTCCATTTCATTTAAAAATATACTATTTCATACAGAAAAACTCATTTTTTTAATGCAAGTAACTCTTAGATGTTTGCACGTGTCCCTAATTTCCGTATATCTAATTATTACTAGTCAGAGTTGGTTACTTTCTGAGACCCTTGGCACCTGAGCATGGATATAAATTCTCAGGTAGATTTCAATGGTAATGTTTTTCATATCTATTAATTAACATGAAGTAAATTTTTATGCTTCTTCCTCAAATATAACTCATTTATTTATTTGTGTGTATGTCATAAAAAACATCATAAACAATATTATTCATCCTTATACCAGCATCCCTCCCATAGCCTCATCCCCACCACTGGAGCCCATATTCTCTGTTTTCCCTGTTACTGTCCACTGTGTTAACAGCACAACACTGGGAATTTTTAATCACACCACAAACTCTTCACTCACCTCAAACCACAGAAAATGGACTACACAACCTAGGTAAAATTATTTGGAAATTTGTTATTCAAACATAGATTCCACATCTCTAGCTTCTCAACCAGTCTTCCAACTTGGTTGTCAAGTCATTAACCCTTTTTAGAAATGGG
>NW_008360301.1:868394-871096 GCF_000622305.1 Nannospalax galili
CTGAAAGGAAGAGGGGAGGGGCCAGGTAACTCTGCCTATGAACTCAAATCTTTAGGAAATACTTTCTTCCTTCCATATTGCAAGTGGAGTTTTTGGTAGAATCCAGTAAAGGGACTTAGTTTCTCTCTGAGCTCACACCAGACCTCAGAGATTATAGAAGAGGACTAAAACCTTGAAACTGAGGGCTGCAAGAGACTGCACGGTACGTAGGTTGGAAATCTAGGGGCAGGTGTGGGTGAGCTGGAAGTGTGCTAATCCTCCAAGAAAGTAGAGGCCATTGGCCTCTGTGACTTGCCCAGATCTGTGCCCTTTGGGTACTTGACTAAAATGTAACTGTCTCAGGTTAATAAACATTTACCCTTTGGAAGATGTGAAAATGGCTTGAGCCTATACAGGGGGATTCCACAGGGACCTCTCAGAAGATGAAGTGCAAGGGCCTGTTTGGCTCAGGAGTCACTTTAAGGATCCCCTATTCTATGCAGCATAGGCCTGCACCCCACAGATTTCTAGGGGCTCAGTTCTCCTAGGATCACCTCTACCCTTTCCCCTAGACCTCCCAGGGCTCACTGCTCCAAGGGTAGATTTGTGCTGCTTCCTTTTTTTTTTTTTTTTTTTTTCGGTCTTTTTGAGAAAGGGTCTCCCTGTAGCCCCTGCTGTCCTGGAACTCACTATGTAGACCAGGCTAGCCGAGATTTTAACCTTTAAAAAAGATGTCCATTTCATTTTAAAACATATTGTTTCTTAGAGAAAGACTCATTGTTTTTACTAATAACACTGAGATGTTAGCGCATGCGTCTCTAATCTGTATGTATCTGATTATTACTAGTCATGATCGGTTGCACTCAGATCCTTGGCACCTGTGTATGTCTATAAAGTTGTAGGGTAGATTTCAATAGTAATGTTTATTGCCTCTACTGATTAACATGACGTAAATTTTTATGCTTCCTCCTCAAATACAATTCACTTTTCAAAATTTGTTGATTTTTTTTTGTGTGTGTGTATCACACAGAACATCCCAAACCATCTTATTCATCTATACATCCACTTCCCAGATGGCACCCTCCCATAGCCTCCCTCCCCCCACTACAGCCCTTGTCCTCAGTCATCTCTGCTATTGTCCGCTGTGTTGTCGCCCCCCCCCAGCCGTTCCCCACTACATGTCCATCTGGTGAATCTAGTGAGCCTGTCTAGAGGACTTTGTTTTAGGAGGGTCAGCTGTTCCTCATCTAGCAGCAATCAATTGTCAAAATTCCTTTAGATAAGGCTGGGGTCTGCTGTTCATTTTCCCAGTTCTATGCTGGGTTACTATCTGGGAGTCCCTTGGGCCACCCAGGCCAAAAACTCAAAAGAAGGTATTTCCTATCTGGCATTGTTGCTTGTTATGTAGCCTTTAGCTATGCATATGGACTCTTAAAAACTTATATTGGTTCCTTTAATCTTTGGATATACTTTCCTTTTGGGTGTTCAAGGACATACATTTGACCCAGATAAACCAATGTATTTTTACTCTTAAGGTCGTTTGAGGATCTGTTCCTTAGGGATCACATGGGCTTGGGAGGAGCCCCTGGCTCCTTTCTTTTACCAGTTCCGCCTATGTGAAGATAAGTCAAAGGTCCTGCTGAACAATGGATGGCTTCGCTTGTAAGCATGGAGGAAATGTTTCCTTTGTGTTGACCCTCTTCTTTGTAGACTGGACACTGGTCCAAGTCCTACTGGTGGGGTCTCCATGGCCTCCTTGATCAAGAGGACAAGTGACCCACCACAATTATAGGACATTTTTGGAGATGCTTACAGTCCCCTGGAACTAGTTGACCTAGGAGGGCAAGAGGCAAAAACTGTCCTTTTACAGTCCTCTGGAACTAGTTGACCTAGGAGGGCAAGAGGCAAAAACTGTCCTTTATGTCCCTCTGAGCAAATTAGTATAGGCATAAAAGTATGTCTGTTAAACGTCCAAGAAGGTTAGTTCCACCAGTCTGGTACTTTTAACTACTGTGTGCCATGTAGATAAATCTTGGGCAAAGACCAGTTGTTCTCAGATAAACGTTACCCAGACATATATTTCTTGATCTGGTATGTATAATTTGTCAGTAGGTTATTGAACCAATATGGTTCCCTCTGGTTTTTAAAACTAGCAAGGCATTATTTATCTCTCACATTGTCTAACCCCTTCACCATGGTTTCCCCAATTAAGGTACCCCCATTTTTCCACTTTCTCCTTTAATAATGCCCTTCTCCTATGGTCCTACCTCTCTTGAGCTCCTTCTTTCCCTTTATCCCCTAGGTTCTTTATATACCCTTCCCTTCCCCCTCCCTTAAACTAACCCAATTTTTATCCATATCTCCCTTATTAATGCCTATTTCCTACTTTTCTTCTCTTTCAGGTTCTTTCTTTTCCTTTACTTCCCTGGTTCCTTTCCATTATCCTGGTTCCTGTAGTTATGTCTGGATACAAACTCACTTATCAGGATTTGGTTCTAGGATCCACACATGAAGGAGAACATACGTTGATTTTTTTTTTTTTTGAGTCTGTGTTACTTCACTTAGTATAACAGTTTCTAGTTCCATCCATTTACCTGCAAATTTCATGATTTCATCTTTCTTTACTGCTGAATAAAACGCCATCGTATAAATGAACCACATTTTCATTATCCACTCGTCAACTGAGGGACACTTAGGTTGCTTCCATCTCTTAGCTATTGTGA
>NW_008360301.1:871494-872310 GCF_000622305.1 Nannospalax galili
TGTTTGATTCTTCTACAGGTGGAGATCCAGTTTTGCCAGCACCATTTCCTGAACATGCTGTCTTTCCTCCAGTGAATGTTCTTGGCCCCTTTGTCAAATATCAGGTGGCTGAAATTGCATGTACTCATATTTGGGTCTTCAAATTTGTTGCATTGATCTATGTATCTATTCTTGTGCCAGTACCATGCTGTTTTGATGACTATAGCTCTGTAATACTCTTTGATGACTATAGCTCTTTATAGCTCTTTTTATAGCTCTTTGATGACTGTAGTCTTTGATGACTATAGCTCTTAAAATCTGGTATAGTTATCCCCCTGGCATTCCTCTTAGTGCTCAGGGTTGCTTTGGCTATCCAAGGTCTTTTGTGCTTCCATATGAATCTTAGGATGTTTTTTTCTAATTCTGTGAAAAATGTCATTGGTATTTTGATTGGCATTGTGTTGAATCTATATATGACTTTTGGTAGGATGGTCATTTTCACAATAATAATTCTTCCAAGCCATGAGTGTGGGAGGTCCTTCCATCTCCTGGTGTCTTCCTCAATCTCTTTGTTTAACAATTTAAAATTTTTCATTGTGGAGCTCTTTGGTGTCTTTGGTCAGATTTGTTCCAAGATTTTTTGCAACAATTGTGAATGGGAGCATTTCCCTGTATTCTTTCTCCAATTGCTTATTATTGGTATATAGAAAGGCTATTGATTTTTGTAGATTGATTTTATAACCTGCCGCTATACTGAAAGTGTTGATCAATTCTAGGAGTTTTCTGGTGGAACTTTTGGGGTCTCTTATATATAGTATCATATCATCTGCAAAAAGG
>NW_008360301.1:872969-873371 GCF_000622305.1 Nannospalax galili
ATTATTGTTTCAATTTCTTTTTGTGTTATGGGTCTGTTTAAGCTGTTAATCTCTTCTTAGTTTAGCTTTGGTGGTTTCCATGCCTTTAGAAATTCGTCCATTTCTTTTAGGCTTTCAAATTTAGCAGCATATAGGGTTTTAAAGTATGTCCTTATAGTGTTCTCTATCTTTCTGGTGTCTGTTGTGATGTTTCCCTTTTCATCTCCAATTTTGTTGATTTGCAAGTGCTCTTTCTTTCTTTCTTTCTTTCTTTCTTTCTTTCTTTCTTTCTTTCTTTCTTTCTTTCTTCTTTTTAAAGGAAATTTTATTACATTTTGTGTGTGTGTGTGTGTGTTTGTGTGTATTTGTGTACACCATGGCACAAGTTATAAAAAAAGAGGGCTGAGTTATTAGTTTCCTAGG
>NW_008360301.1:873641-875332 GCF_000622305.1 Nannospalax galili
GTAATCTCCATATATTAATGTAATTACTAGGGTTTCTTCTGGTGTTAATATTAAGCTTTATTGCACTGTGGTCTGATAGAATGCATGGAATTATTTCAATCTTTTTGTATTTGTTGAGGTTTGTTTTGTGACCCAGTATATGTTTAATTTTGGAGAAGTTTCCATGGGATGCTGAGTAGAAAGTATGTCCTTTGGTGCTTGGGTGGAAAACTCAGTAGATGTCTATTAAGTCCATTTGATATATGGTATTGTGTAATTCACATGTCTCTCTGTTAAATCTCTGCCCTGTTGACCTATCTAATGAAGACAGTGGGGTATTGAAGTCCCCTACTATTAATGAGTTGGGATTAATCTGGTCTTAAAGTCCTGTAGTATTGTTTTTATGAAGTTGGGTGAACCAGAGTTTGGTGAATATATGTTCATGATTCTAATATCTTCTTGGTTTATTGTTCCTTTGATCAGAATGATGTGGCCTGGCCCTCTTTATCTCTTCTCTTCTGATTAGCTTTAGTTTAAAGTCTATTTTGTCAGATATTAGAATGGCAACACCTGCTTTTTTCTTAGTACCATTTGCTTGGTATATTTTTTTCCATCCCTTCAGCTTAAGATAGAACTTGTCCTTGAAAGTGAGATGGGTTTCTTGCAGACAACAAAAAGATGGGTTTTGTTTCTTAATCCATTCACCTATTCTGTGTCTTTTGACTGGAGAGTTCAGTCCGTTAATATTTAAGGTTATTAATGAAAGATGTGTATTGAATCCTGTCATTTTTATTTCTGTTTACATTCTTGATAGAGCTGTATTTTTCCACAGTTATACCTTCAGTGAATTTCTTTCTGTAACCCCTTGGGTATAGTCATTCCTTTATTTAGCCCTTTGTGTTGCGTTCAGAACTCTCTGAAGGGCTGGTTTTGTGGACAAGAATTCCTTCAGCCTATTTATGTCATGGAAGATTTTTCTTTCCCCTTCAACTATAATAGAAATTATGGCTGGGTATAGTAATCTGGGTTGGCATCTGTGGTCATTTAAAACTGGGAGTACTTTGGTCCAGGCTCTTCTGGCTTTCAGAGTTTGCACTGAAAAGTCAGCTGTAATTCTGATGGGTTTCCCTTGATATGTGATTTGTTGTTTTTTTGTTTTGCAGCTTTCAGTATTCTCTCTTCGTTCTGTACGTCTAGTGTTTTTCTATGATGTGCCATGGAGAGTTTCTTTTCTGGGCCTGTCTATTTGTGTTCTATATGCTTTTTGTATTTGTATGGGTATGTCTTTCTTTAATTTTGGGAAATTTTCTTCTACAATTCTGTTGCCGATCTGGTCCATGCCATTATCTTGGGATTCTTCCCCTTCCTGTATGCCTATGATTCGTAAGTTTGGTCTTTTTATGGTGTCACACAATTCCTGCATATTCCATTCTTATGCTTTCTTAAATTTTTCATAATCTTGCTTGAGTGGTCTAGGTTGTCCACTTTATCTTCCAGCCTTGATACTCTGTTTTCCATTTCATTCATCCTATGGGTAAGGTTTCCTCCTGTCGTTTATAATTGGCTTATGGAGTGTTTCACTTCCTTCTTCATTTCAGCCTGAGTATTCTTCAATATTACTAACTCTTTTCTAAATTCATTCAGAAGTTTATCCCTATCTTCCTTCAGTTCTTTGATTTCTTTGTGTGTTCTTTAAATTCACTGAATTCTTT
>NW_008360301.1:876366-880699 GCF_000622305.1 Nannospalax galili
AAATAAACCAATTTATTTTTACTCTTAAGATCGTTTGAGCATCTGTTCCTCAGGGGTCACATGGGTTTGGGAGGAGCCCCTGGCTCCTTTCTTTTACTAGTTCTATCTATGTGACGATAAGTCAAAGGTCCTTCTTGACCATGGCTGCCCCTTTAATCTTTGGGTACATTTTCCTTTTGGGTGTTTAAGACCATATAGTTGGCCCAAATAAACCAATTTATTTTTACTCTTAAGATCGTTTGAGCATCTGTTCCTCAGGGGTCACATGGGTTTGGGAGGAGCCCCTGGCTCCTTTCTTTTACTAGTTCTATCTATGTGACGATAAGTCAAAGGTCCTTCTTGACCATGGCTGCCTTCACTTGGAAGCATGGAAGAAATATTTCCTTTGTGTTGACCCTCCTCTTTGTAGACTGGACTCTGGTTCAAGTCCATCTGATGAGGTCACCATGGCCTCCTTGATCAAGAGGACAGGCGACTCATCACAGGAGTTACTGGACGTTTTGAGAGATGTTCCATAGTTCCCTGGAACTTAGTCGACCTTGGGGGGGAAGGAGCAAAAACTGTCCTTTAAGTCCCTATGACCAGATTAGTATAGGCCTCAAAGTATGGCTGTTAAACATCCAAGAAGGTTAATTCCACCAATCTGGTACTTGTAATTACCACATACTATATAGTAAAGCTTGGACAAAAACCAAACATTCTCAGATAAACCTTGACTAAACATATATTTTGTTTCTTGATGTAGTTGTATGTATAATTTGTCAGTAGGTTGTTGGACTAATATGGTTCCCTCTGGTTTTTTAAAAAGTAACCAGGCATTATTTATCTCCCACGTTGTCTAACCCTTCCACCATGTTTTCCCCATTTAAAGTGCTCCCATTTTTCCCATTTCTCCCTTAATAACACCCTTCTCCTATGGTCCTACTTCTCTCGAGCTCCTTCTTTTCCTTTATTCCCTAGGTTCTTTGTATAACCCCCCTTCCCCACCCCCCATTAAAATAACCCCATTTTTATCCATGTATCCTTTAGTAACACTTGTTTCCTACTGGCCTCTTTCAGGTTCTTTCTTTTCCTTTACTTCCCTGGTTCCTTTCCATTATCCTGGTTCCTGTTGTTATGTCTGGATACATACTCATAAGAATTTGATACTAGGAACCACATATTAGAGAGAACATACATCATTTATTTTTCTAAGTCTGTGTTACTGCATTTAGTATAACAGTTTCTAGTTCCATCCATTTACCTGCAAATTTCATAATTTCATCTTTCTTTACTGCTGAGTAGTGTTCCATCATATAAATGAGCCATATTTTCATTATCCTCTCATCAGCTGAAGGACACTTTGGTTGTTTCCATCACTTACCTGTTGTGAAAAGAGCAACAACAAACATGGATGTACAAGAATCTCTGCAATAGGATGAGTTCTTTGGGTATATGCCAAGGAGTGGTATAACTGGGTTAATTGGTAGGTTCATTTTTTGGTTTTGAAGGGTTTTCCGTACTGCTTTCCATAGGTGTTGAACAAGTTTGCAATCCCACCAGCAGTGAATGAGCATTCCCCTTTCCCTACATCCTCTCCAATATTTGGTATCATTTGTTCTCTTGATCTTAGCCAGTCTGACTGGGGTAAGATGAAATCTTAAAGTGGTTTTAGTTTGCATTTCTTTAATAACTAATGATATTGAACACCTTTTAAGATGCTTCTTAGCCATCTTTATTTCTTCTTTTGAGAACTCTCTGTCCAGCTCCTTAGCTCATCTTTTAATTGGGTTACTTCCTTTCTTGATTCTTTGTTTTTTGAGTCTTTTATATATTCTGGATGTTAAAACTCTGTCAGATGTGTCATTGTTGGAGATTTTCTCCCACTCTGTGAGTTTTCTCTTCACTCCCTTGGTTGCTTCTTCTAATTACAGGAGATTTTAGTTTAACAAGGTCCCATTTGTTGATTCTTGACCTTATTTTCTGAGCAATTGATGTCCGGTTTAGAAAGTCCTTTCATACACCTATGTCTTGTAGGCTTTTGCCAATATTTTCTTCTAACACTTTCAGAGTTTCAGGCTTCACATTGAGGTCTTTGATCCATTTGGAGTTGACTTTTGTACAAGGTGAAAGATAGGTGTTATTTTCTTTCTTCTACAGGTGGAGATCAAGTTTTGTCAGCACCATTTGCTGAGCATACTCTTTCTTCCAGTGAATGTTCTTGGCCCCTTTGTCAAATATCAGGTGGCTGAAATTGCATGTACTCATATTTGGGTCTTAAATTTTGTTCCACTGATCTATGGGTCTATTTTTGTGCCAGTACCATGTTGTTTTTATGACTATAGCTCTGTAATACAGTTTAAAATCAGGCATAGTAATACCCCCAGCATTGCTCTTAGTGCTCAGGGTTCCCTTGGTTATCCAAGGTCTTTTGTGCTTCCATATGAATCTTGTGATGTTTCTTTCCCATTCTGTGAAGAATGTCATGGGGATTTGATTGGCATTGCATTGAATCTATAAATGACTTTTGATAGGATGGTCATTTTCATGATACTAATTCTTCAAATCCATGAGCATGGGAGGTCCATGTCTGGTGTCCTCCTCAGGCTCTTTCTTTAAAGATTTAAATTTTTCATTTAGAGGTCTTTAATATCTTTGGTCAGGTTTATTCCAAGATTTTTTTTTTGAGGCTATTGTGAAAAGGAGTGTTTCCGTGTACTTTTTCTCTGATTGTTGGTTATTGGTATATAGAAAGGCTACAGAATTTTATAGATTCATTTTGTAGACTTCCACTTTACTGAAATTGTTAATCATATCTAGGAGTTTTCTGGTAGAATTTTTGCAGTCTCTTAGATATAATATCATATCGTCTGCAAGAAGGGACAATTTGAGCTGGGCGTGGCGGTACATGCCTTTAATCCCAGCACTTGGGAGGCGGAGGCAGGAAGATCTCTGTGAGTTCAAGGCCAGCCTGGTCTACATAGTAGACCCTGTCTCAAAAAGATGGAAAAAAAAAAAGGACAATTGTGATCTCTTCTTTTCCTCTTATTACTCCTTTAATTTCTTTCTTCTGTCTTATCGCTCTAGCAAGAGTTTCAAGCACTATGTTGAAAAGGAGTGGAGATAGTGGACATCCTTGTCTGGTTCCTGATTTTAAAGGGAATGGTTCTAGTTGTTCTCCATTTAGAATGATGTTGGCTGTGGGTTTGTTGTTTATGGCTTTAATTATGTTGAGGTATGTTCCCTCCATTCCAATTCCCTCTAGGACTTTGAACATAAATCCATGCTGAATTTTGTCAAAGGCCTTCTCTGCATCTATTGAGATGACTATGTGGTTCTTGTCTTGGAATCCATTTATATGTTTTATAACATTTATTGACTTGCGTATATTGAACCATCCTTGCATCTCTGGAATAAAGCCAACTTGATCATGGTGGATGATCTTTTTGACGTTTGTCTGTATGCGGTTTCAAAGTATTTTGCTGAGAATTTTTGCATCTGCGTTCATTAAGGATATGGGTCCATAGTTTTCTTTTTTGATTGTATCTTTACCTGGTTTTGGTATTAGAGTGATTCTGGCTTCATAGAAGGAATTTGGAAGTTCTCCTCCAATTCTATCTTTTTGAATAAATTAAGTAGTATTGGATGCAGATCTTCTTTTACTGTGTGGTAGTATTCTGCTGAAAATCCATCTGGTCCTGGGCTTTTCTTTAGTCACGAGGTCTTGTATTACTGTTTCAATTTCCTTGTGTGTTATGGGTCTGTTTAAGCTGTTGATCTCTTTTTGGTGGTTCCAATGCTTTTACATACATGTCCATTTTTTTTTTTTTTTTGGTTTTCAAATTTAGTAGCGTATAGGTTTTCAAAGTATTCCCTTATAATGCTCTGGATCTTTTTGGTGTCTGTTGTGATGTTTACCGTTTCATCTCTGATTTGTTGATTTGGAGGTGCTCTTTCTTTCTGTTAGTTAACTGGGCTAAGGGTCTGTCAACCTGGTTTATCTTTTCAAAGAACCAGCACTTGGATTCATTTATTCTTTGTATTGTTTTCTTCCTTTCTATTTCCTTAATTTCCGCTCTGATTTTTGTAATTTCTTCTTGTCTGCTGGGTTTGGGTTTCGCTTCTTGTTGCTTTTCAAGTGTCTTGAGTTGCAATATTAAGTCATTTATTTGTGCTCTTTCTGATTTTTTAATGTAAGCACTTAGAGCTATAAACTTCCCTCTAAGGACTACTTTCAATGTGTCCCAGAGGTTTTATTGTGTTTTGTCCTTTTCATTTAGTTCCAGGAATACTTTTATTTCTTTCTTAATTTTTCCTTTGACCCATTCATCATTCATCAGGAGTGTGTTGTTTA
>NW_008360301.1:880747-881348 GCF_000622305.1 Nannospalax galili
CTTTATTGCATTGTGGTCTGATAGAATGCATGGAATTATTTCAATCTTTCTGTACTTGTTGAGTTTTGTTTTGTACTCCAGTATGTGCTCAATTTTGGAGAAAGTTCCATGGGGCACTGAATAGAAAGTATATTCTTTGGCGCTTGGGTGGAATATTAAGTAGATGTCTGTTAAGCCTGTTCGATGTATGGTATTGTTTAACTCACATGTCTCTCTGTTAATTCTCTGTCCTGTTGTCCTATCTAATGGAGACAATGGGGTATTGAAGTTCCCTACTATTAATGAGTTGGGATTAATCTGGGTCTTAAAGTCCTGTAGCACTGTTTTTATGAAGTTGGGTGCACCAGAAGTTGGTGAATATATGTTCATGATTGTAATATATTATTGGTCAGTTCTTCTTTTGATCAGAACGAAGTGGCCCTCTTTATCTCCTCTGATTTTTAGTTTATTAAAGTCTATTTTGTCAGATATTAGAATTGGTACACCTGCTTTTTTCTTAGTGCCATTTGCTTGGTATATTTGTTTCCATCCTTTCACTTTAAGATAGTGTCTGTCCTTGAAAGTGAGAGGAGTTTCTTTCAGACAAAAAAAGATGGCTTTT
>NW_008360301.1:882151-891992 GCF_000622305.1 Nannospalax galili
GATGCCTTAGTATAAGGAAAGAGTGAGGTGATTCCAGTCTTTCTAGGTCAGTCTATTTCTGGTACTTACATGCTATATAATGCTGTCTGAGGTCTGAACTGAAAGTGTAGCCACTTCCTAGCTTTGATTTTGCTGAACAAAAACAGGCTTGGTTGCTTGCTGTTAGTTCTCTGGGCTCATGTGGAGCTACGCTTGCTTCTCAGGCTCCACCATCCAGTGTGCCCTGTGTTTCTCAGTACGTCCTAGGTCAGTCTATTTCTGGTACTTACATGCTATATAATGCTGTCTGAGGTCTGAACTGAAAGTGTAGCCACTTCCTAGCTTTGATTTTGCTGAACAAAAACAGGCTTGGTTGCTTGCTGTTAGTTCTCTGGGCTCATGTGGAGCTACGCTTGCTTCTCAGGCTCCACCATCCAGTGTGCCCTGTGTTTCTCAGTACGTCTGGTCTCGCTGGCAAATGCCTCCAGGAGAAATAAGATGAAATGACAGGCCCACTCTCCTGGGTTTCCAGTATCCTTGAGCTCTTCACTAATATTTTTTTTTCTAGTATCTTGAGTTAGTCACAATGAGAAAATTGACCTGAAGCAGTGAAGTCCACAATACCAGAAGTAAACATCACATTATCTGTTGAATGAATATGTATGAATGAAAAATAGCTTTTAAAAGAATAAATGTAGATGTTTCCTGTACTTCTCACATAAAAAGACACAGATTCTGCCAAGCGTCTTGTACACCCTAGCTTAGCAGACAACACACTGAGAACTGGCAGTGTCCACTTGACAGGCCGGGCTGACTGGGAATGGTTGGTGGGTCTGGGGATCTTCCTCTCTCAGAGAGTGACCAGAGCCCTGGTTAAAATAGAGAGCCACAGAAAGTCAGCACTGTGCTCTGAGTAACATATTGTAGGGGAGAGTGAGGAGAGCAGACAAAGACTGCATGCAGCAGTGAAGAGGGAGGAGGGATGCTGGGAAAAGTCTCTTCTTGGCACCAGAGCAGCAGTGAGACGCCATTTAAAAAGACCCCTGCTGAGATAGTGGCTTGGTGGCCCCAGATGCTTCATGAGCCTCACTCAAGAGACTCAGCAAGGACAAAGGCACAACTTGCCAAAACCTGTCCAACAGATACCTCTAGGCTGTGAGAAGAAACTGATTCAGAACCACACACAGATTCAGTGCAGGGGAAACCTGATTGGAGCCACAGTCTCCAAGGGGAACACAGACTCAGATTTCAAGAGGCAGGTCAGATATCAGGAAGGATGTCCCCAGGACAGGGCCAGCATCTGTGGCCCCCACCCCCCAACTGTGAAGAACCACTCACTGATGGGATCATCTGTGAGCTGAACTCACAAAGAATCATCTAGAGGAAAGAATAGCATTTGCAACTCAACCCTTGAAGACTGTTCAAAGATGTGACTAGTATCTGTGATCCAATTTGTGAAGGACCAACCACTGATAAGTACAAGCACCTGTGACCCAATTTCACAAAGGACTGATCATGGGTGTGACAGGCATCTGGAAGCCTGGAAAGGACTGTCAAGAGAGTCTAGCTAAACCAGCAAGCAGGAGACACTGCACTGAGAAGACCCACCCCACCCAGCAGCCTCCCTGTGTACGCCTTCCTGATACTGTAGCAGGCCAGCTTATCCAGCCCCGTCCTCATCCTCTCTTCTTTTTCTGCTTTGCTTTCCTGTTTTCTTTTTCCCAAAGAACATGGCCTGGTTTGCACAATCTACATGCTTCACCCTTCTGAAATCTGGGATGTTTAAATTGTTTTAGGATTTTTAGAAACTGTATTTTTTTCGTTCTCTCTTTTCATTCTACTTAACAGCCAAAATGGCCTCACCTGCCACCCCCACACCTTGTCCCTACTGTTCCCACCTCTATTTACTTTTTCCTTTACTAAATATATGGAAGAAAGAAAGTATATTGAAAGCTATAAGAGAGAAGCACCAAATCATCCATAGAGACACTCCCATCAGAATAGCAGCAGACTTCCCAACAGGAACTTTAAATGTCAAGAGGCTTGTCGTAATGTACTTCAAGTTCTGAAAGACAGAAACTGCCAACCCAGACTATTATACTCTGCAAAACTACCTGTCATAATTGAAGGAGGAAGAAAAAATTTCTGTGATAAAAATAGGGTGGAGGAATTCATCACTACTAAGCTAGCACTGCAATAAATACTTGAATCTCTTAAACTGAAGAGAAGGAGAAATACATCCATGGGGCTACAGAAAGAATAAACCATGCTAACACAGCAGTTAATCAAATGAGGAATAAGAATACATCAAAAGGCACAAATCAACAAAATAACAGGAATGATTAACAACTTTCAATAATAATTCTGAATATTAATGATATAAATTCCCAAGTCAAAAGACACAGACTCGCAGAGGACATTAAAAAACAACAGCTATTTATTTCATCCAAGAAACACCCCATCATCAAAGACAGAGGCAACCTTAGGATAAGCGGATGAGAAAATGCATTCTGAGGACATGAAACTAGGAAGCAAGCGTCACGCCTGACAAATAGACTAACCAAAATTAGTCACTTCATACTGATTAATAGAACAATCCATCAAGATTGTTCAATTTTTAACAATTTTTATTGACCTTTTGTAGTTTTATACAACAGTTCTTAATCAAATTTAGGCCCCCTCCCATCCATGGCCCCCATCTCCCCACTGGACCTCATGCATTCTGCCATACTCATTAAGTCCCCTCCATTTAAGCATTTGTATCCAGATGTCCTTCAATGTAAATTCATTCACTGGCATCTAGTCAGTCCCTCTAGATATCGTATGTAATGCATACTCTCCCATATCCACCTTCAATTAGCCTCAATAGTTTTCAGTCTAGAGCCAGCCGACCACCCATTTCTCTCCTTCCCTCTGAGCCCTTGTTTAATTGAGTTGGCAGGGATCCTGTGCTCGATGCCACCATTGCCACACGTTCACATGTGCAGGCTTCCAGTGGCCTGAAAGCCTCTGCTTCCCTGTGTTCATGAACCATTTCTGGGTCTTACAATCTTTCTTCCCCTTCTTCCACAATGGTCCCTGAGCCATAGATGGGTGAGGTTAAATATACTAGTCCCACCCAAGGATATACACTCTACAGTCTTTTATTCTTTAAAACTTGGCCAGTTGTGGCCTTCTGTGAGCATCAAACTCTGTTGTATAAGGAAGCTTTAGTGGTGAGAGTTATGGGATGCATTAGTTTTCTCTCTACCCCTTGTTCTGCTATGTTCCATGAGCCTAGGTGTAGAAGTTCAACTATAGATGTGTCATCTGGTACTTGGCATCTCTCAGACGTATATTCTCTGTGTCTGAGCAGTTACGGAATTCTGAAGTAGCCTCCATCTATTGAAAAAAGGAGATTCTTTGATGAGTGGTGTACAGTATGTTTGTCTGTAAATATAAGGATCCATATTTAGCATATGGTAAGAAATTTCATTTGTCTAGAGATATGAAAGAAATGGGGTTTTCTGTAGGATCTGTGTTCTCTCCTGCCATATGTATTTGGCTGTGTTTATAGTGCCACTCATGAGTTCATGCCCATTGAGTGGGCTTTAAGTCCAATTAGACAGCTGTTGATTACCCCCAGGTAACAGTCCCACTACTGTACCAATAGAGGTAGTTTGCTGTGCTGGTCGTTGTGGCTATTAGGGTTTAGGGCTCAGTTGGACCATTGATTGTTTTTCTCCCTTGACATCATCTTGCATTATGATAGCTAAACTTTGGCTAGAAGGCCTCCAGGTCAGTCCCTGCTCCATTGCTCTGAGTCCTGTATCTGAAGTGTTGAACATTATAATTTTTAAGTGTATGTTCATGGAATAAGGATGCACCCAATTTAATAAGCAAATACTACTAGATGTAAAATATTAACGCTAACACAAAAATGGCTCAATACCAAACTGTCACCAATAGATCATCCTGACAAAAAGTGAAAGGGAAACATCTGAGTTAAATGACATAATAGAATAGACCTATCACAGCTATAGAATATTCTATCCAAACACTACAGAGTACACATTTTTCATCAGTCTATCTTTAAGATAGATCATAAAATAGGACATAAAGTCCTAACAAATACAGGAAAATCAAAATAATGCCTTGTATATTATCTGGCTGCAGCAGACAGTGGAATGTAACTAGAAATCCACAGCATGAGAAACTATAGAACATACAGATTCATGGAGATTAAACAATACACTATTGAATGACTTCATTAAAGAAGTCAAGAAGGAAATTTAAAAGCTCCTAGAATTGAATGAAAGTGAAAAAACCTACCAAAACCTATGGGATGCAATAAAAGCAGCTTTAAAAGACATTTTATTATTTTTGTTTTATGAGTATGAGTATATTGCCTGCATATATGTAAATGCACCTGTGTCATGCAACGCCAGTGGAGAGCAGAAGAGGGCATCAGGTCTCCTGGAATTGGAGTTATGCACCATTGTTAGTTAGCTATGTAGGTGCTGGGTCCTCTGAAAGAGCAACCAGTGCTCTTAACTGTTGGAACCATCTCTCCAGCCCTGAAAGCATCTTTAAGAGAAAGTTTATAGCTGTAAGTGTCAACACTTAAAAATCAGAAAGTTCTCAAATGAATAGCAGTGCAATTTAGCACCTTTGGGAAATAAGAGTCCAAACCCTAAATCAGTAGAGGACAGAAATTAATGAAATGGAAAGAACTAATACAAAGGACAATCTTGGTGAATAGTTGGTTCTATGAAAGAATAAAACCAATTAACAAACCTTTAGATATACTAACCAAAAGAGAGAGAAGCCCCACATTAGGAAAATCTTCCAATTAAGAGTCCAGGTCAGCAATCCAGGTTACAACAGGCCCCTCCTCCCGTCATTCTGCATTTTCATCCCGAAGCCCCACTCTCTGGTTCCTCTGTTCCTGGATAAAGCCCACTGTTTCTGTCATCCTTTCAAATTCTATGTTCAATCCTCTTTCCCTCATGTTCTTCCTTTGCAGGAGAGGGAGTGCCAGGCTTAAGCACAGGCTTCACTAGAGTACACAGCTTCTGCTTTGAGAGGGCAGCATGTGCTTCCGCAATACAGCCAACCTACAATCTACCCGGATGAGGGGAGCTATCAGGAAGCGACACACCAATTTATGGGACACTGGGGGCAGGGGGAGAGGTATATAAGGCTTGCACTTCCCAGCAATAAACGCGTCTGCAGCACCTTGCCTAGTGCCTGCTCTCACCCAACTCCGGGTTGTCTGTGTGTTGACTCGGTGTCTCTCACCCCCACCTCGGCCAGAACCCTGGTTCCTTGCAGTCCCTCAGGGGCTGGACCCACGAGGAAACCTGCAACATTCCTTCCCATTTCACTTCCCAGTTTTGAGCCCCTTTCCCAGTTTCCTTTCTCCCTTTCTTAGCTGTTTCACCTTTTGTAAAATTTTCCCTCTCCCCATCCCATATGAAATGAAAAGTATTAGAAAACAAAGAAGTGATACAAGGGAAATTACGAATATTTTAACTTATCTTGAAAATTCTCTGCTCTTTGTTGTAAATACTGTAAAAATCATTCTGCTATATAATCTACATAAAGGTTAAGCAAATATTACTAAAGTTCAGTCTTCCCTCTCTTCCTCTACTTTGTAATCCTGCAACTGGCTTCTGCAAACCACCCTGTCTCCCTTGGCAACAGGCCCTTTATATCATTCTGCCTCTACAGAGTGGAGCAGAAGTTTGCTCATTTCAGGTTCCCAGTATCACTGCTGGCTGACTGGCAGTGTGAGCCCTTGGGCCTGGGGCAGTGGTGTCATTTTCAACTTTTCTGGGTTTAGAGGCTTCCTCTGGGAGCTTCCTCCTTGGATGCTAATCACGCATTGTGGTTCTGTGGATTCTTCTCACCATGGAGATGAGTAGAATGTTTCTAGTGATCTATCCCCCAGCATGCCCCACCTCTCAAGAATCTCTCACTCTAAGGGATGTTCCTTGTGAGTGTCTTCTGGAACTTTCCAGGGCCTTCACTTTTGCCTCAGCCTTGGACTTGGTAACAACTTTTCAAAATAGGTTTTTGTTAAAGCTGTGACTTCTATAAGTCCATTTAGGAGCTAAGAATCCTTCTCATAGTGAATAATTTCTCGTGTTGTCCATTCTGGGCTTGGTGAGGAGAGCTTTCCTTTATCTGGGCCACTTTCCATCTCCTATGGCGTCCTGTCTTCATCTTTTTCCCTTTCTCACCATTTCCCCTCCACTCTCCTCCCATTCTAACTCTCCTCCCATTCTATCTCCTTTCCTTGTAATGCTCTTCCCGTTCCAACTCAATTTCCAAACCCTTTATTCCTTTACAGATCCTTTGTCTGTTTCCAGTTCCTGCCCCCACTTCCCATTGCCTGTCCTCCTTCCAACCACTGGAACTGTGGCCCAATCCTTTCCACCAGCTTCTCCCTGTGTCCTTTCTCCTCTTTCCTTCTGACCCTCATATCCCCTTGTATCCTTGTCCTTTCAAACCCCTCTCTTGTCTCTTTACTGTAATTTGGATTTCAAACCCCATTCACCCTTTCCAGTCCTTTCCCTCTTTCTAAGCCCTTTCGTTCCCCCTTCTGGTCCTTTTTCAGCACGTCAGCCCTTTCCAATCCCGTTCTTTTTCCCAAAGCTGTTCCCCTTTCCATATATTTTCCTTTCTGTGACTGCTTTGCCATTTACAGAACTTTCCCTCTTTCTGTGTCCTGTCAACTTCCTTTTCATCTATCTGCCCTCTTCCCCCATCTCCTTCCAGCCCGTGTTTCCCCACCCCTTTCTCTGTTCCTCCTCTCATGTGTGTTTTCACCCCTGGCACAAACCCAGATGGATACAGGGGAAGCTCCAAGTCTTTTCCCCCATCGATCACTTTAACCTTTCTTCACTGGTGTCTGCCTCTCTCAGGTATTTATTCCTCATATCTTCCTGTTTGTCCCCCTTGTATTGCCTCTTTCTGTGCTTGGTAGGCTAAATGGTACACCCCTTCTCTCAGACTGGCCAGTGTTGGCATTATAGTTATACATCACCTCACCAACCCATCAACGTGCTTTATTGTTGTTGCTATGGTTGTGTGTTTGCTTTTGAATATGTTCATTGTTATGGAGGCATCAGTGACTTTGATGTATCTTAGCCTCTCTTGAACTGTTGGTCTTCTTGCCTCTGCATTCTGGATGTTGGGATTTTATGACCTGGGTTCTTTCCCAGTACTAACATGGTAGAAGAAGAGAACTGATTCCCACAAACTTTCCTCTGACCTCCACCTGTGTGCCTTGGCACATGAACACACATATGCACACACATAAACAAACATTAATTTTAAAATGGATTTCAAATTATATAGAATATTTGCTTGTGGAATCATTCCCATGCTGTCTTAATCTGAATTATTCTTGTGTCTGTAATTTGTTAATATTGAGTACACATAGAGTGTGCTGTTATATGTAGATCCTTTAGTGAATTCATGTACTCCCCTGTCAGTATATGCTTGTTTGTTTTCACACTTTTTGCTAGTGTGTGCATTGCTGCTATGTCCATAGGTATGAGTTCCTAGGATGAATGTGTAAATGCATTAAATGTATTAAATGTATATATATTAAAGATTATTTGGATGTAAGAAAAAGAGTCCAGGCCAAAATAGATTCACGATGAATTCTAACAGACATTTAAAGAGAGCACCAATACTTCCCAAAAATAGACACACAACAACAGCAACAAAAATGTAGGTCAGTCCCCGATGGATAGAGACATAAGACTTAAAATAATTGTAGACAGAATTGAAGAACATATCAAAAAATATCATCCCATCACGATGAAGTTGGCTTCATTCCAGAGATACAGGGATGGTTCAGGGTTGGGATTTTATGACCTGGGTTCTTTCTCAGTACTCACATGGTAGAAGGTGAGAACTGATTCCCACAAGCTTTCCTCTGACCCCTACCTGTATGACATATACATATCAACAAATATGTTACCCAAACAGACTTGTCCTAATTGTATTTCTGTTGCAGTGATAAGATGCCCTGACCAAAAGCAGCTTAGGGGAGAAATGGTTTATTTTACCTCCTAATTCCAGGTTATAGTCTCTCCCAGCAGGGAAGTCAAGGCAGCATCTTAACACAGCTAGCTGGATCACATCCACAGGCAAAAGCAGAGAAAAGTGCATGCTTGTTTGCTATTGCTCAGCTCCCTTGCTACACTTACACAGTCCAGGATCCCCTGCCTAGGGAACTGTGCTGCCTGCAGTGGGCTGAGTCTTCCCATATCAGTTAATATAATCAAGACAATCTCCTACAGATATGACCACAGGCCCACCTGATCTAGAAAATTCTTTCTTGAGACTCTTTTCCCAAAGGATTGTAGAGTGTCTCAAGTTGCCAAAACTAACCATTACAGGACTCAAAGACAGAGATCACAGAATCAGCTCAGTAGGTGCAGGAAGACTTGTGACAAAATCCAGGGTCCCATGATGATAAAAGCCCCAAGGGAACATAGCAACATAGGGAAGTGTGTGTGTATATGTGTATATGTTTCTCTCTATAGATTTCAACATTTTACTAAATGGGGGAAAACAAAGCATTTTCATTAAAAAAGGAACAAGACAAGGGTTCCCATTTTCTGTTGTTATTAATTATAGTGTTTGAATTCTTAGGTAGACTAGTAAGAAAAGGAAATAACAGGAATACAAATAGAAGAGGAATAAGTAAAAGTATCCTTATTTTCAGATAATATGATTCTATATATAAGAGAGCCTAAAGATCCAAACAGAAAAGTCTTAAATCTGGTAAACTCCTTCAGTAAAATGGAAGGATACAAATACAACATATAAAAATCAGTAGCCTTCCTAAATACCAATAACATCATGTAGAGCAATAAATTAGGGAAACCATCTCATTATCACTTCACACACAAACACACACACACACACAGAGGGAGAGAGAGGTGGGGGGGAGAGAGAGAGAGAGAGAGAGAGAGAGAGAGAGAGAGAGAGAGAGAGAGAGAAATTATAATAAGCCTAACGAAGCACTTCTATAATGAAAATTTTGAAATACTGAATAAAAGAACTGAAGACGACACTAGAATATGGAATGATCTCTTGTGCTCACGGGTTAGAAGAATTAATATTATGAAAATGGCTGTTACCAAAATCAGTCTAATAAATTCAATGCAGCCCCCGTAAAAAATCCAATTCCATTCTTCACAGAAATAAAATTAATAATCTTAAAAGTTTTGTGGAGGCACAAAAGGCCCCAAATAGCCAAACTACCCTGTGTGAAATAAGTAATGCTGGAGGTATTGGTGCACTTGACTTTAAGTTATGTTGCAGAGCCATAGTAAGAAAAACCACAGGTACTGGCGTGAAAGGAGACACATAGATCAATGCAATAGAATGGATGACCTAGATATAAACCTACACAACTACAGATACCTGATTTTTGATAAAGTTGCTAAAATATGTATTGGATAAAAGTCTCCTTAAGAAATTGTGGAGAAATCTAGATCTCTATATAAGGAATGAAACTTGATTCCCATCTCTCATATTGCACAAAGATCACCTCCAAATGGGTCAAAGATCTTAAAGTAAAACCTGAAACTCTGAAACTGCTAGAGGAAAAAGTAGGAAAAACACTTCATAATAAAGGAATAGGACTTTGTAGTAAGACTCCAGTTACTCAAGAATTAGGGTCAACAATCAAATGGTACCTTGAGAAATTTAAAAAGCTTCTGTACAACAAAGAAAACAGTCAACTTAGTGGAGGGAAAAATCTTGATTAGCTAGGCAGTTGACAGAAGATTAATATCTAGGCTATATAAAGAGCAAAAAAAAAAAAATCCCTAAGCAACAACAAAGAAAACAACCC
>NW_008360301.1:892094-894298 GCF_000622305.1 Nannospalax galili
TGAATTTAATGAATGGGCTAACGAAATCAACAGATTGCTCTCAAAAGATGAAATACAAATGGCCAATAAACACATGAAAAAATGTTCATCCTCACTAGCCATCAGAGAACTGAGAATCAAAACTCTATGTGGATTCCAACTCAGCCCAGAACATGCTTTACAGCTTGGCTTTCTGAATAATTAGGTGCCTTTTTCAATATAAAAATATTGTCACCAGACAGCAGCTTCAAAGCATTGGCCTCTGGCTGTGTTCAGCAACATTAGTGACTTTGCCATTAGTCATTTGTCCTCCCATCCCCCATCTGGGTATCCTACCTAGATCTTGCAATTATGGGATGAATTATTGCATTATACAGTGAACCAGCAGCCTTACCCAGAAATCTTAGATTTCCAAACATTGCTCTTTCTCCACTTTATTAATAAGCCTAGCTCCCAAAAAACAAGATGCCTTCATATCATTAGTAGTGGCTGAACTGCTAAGAAAAAAAAAAAAATGTTTCTGGTTGATGATGCAAAAAGTCAATTCAGAGTTGCTCAAACCACTGTAAAAGAGCAGGTAGTAACTACCATCCTCACGCCTCTTGGGGTAAGTCTATAGCGCAACTCTTGCGTCGGGACTCCCTAAGGCATATTCACCCTTCCATCCCTCCCGCAGTTCTATACTCCTAGTTTGGGCCCTGCGCCATTCCTAGTCTTGGGGCCCCAGACACCTGGGGAACCAATACTGCTTCCTGATCCTTCTCACCCAGACGAACTCAGTCCCTTTCTTGGGCTCCAGGAGCACCACTTCTGGTCCTGGCCCCGCCCTCACCCCTCTCTGCTTCCCTGGGCCTGCACCACCAGCTAACTCTCCTAGGCTGCAACACCATCCTCAGGCCTCTTGGGGTAAGTCTGTAGCACAGCTCTCCGCACTGGGACTCCCTAAGCCACATTCACCCTTCCATCCCTCCCGCCGTTCTATACCCCTAGTCTGGGCCCTGTGCCATTCTAGTCTTGGGGCCCCAGACACCTGGGGAACCAATACTGCTTCCTGATCCTCCTCACCCAGACCAACTCAGTCCCTTTCTTGGGCTCCAGGAACACCGCTTTTGGTCCTGGCCCCGCCCTCACCGCTCTCTGCTTCCCTGGGCCGGCACCACCAGCTAACTCTCCTAGCCTGCACTACCATCCTCAGGCCTCTTGGGGTAAGTCTATAGCGCAACTCTCCCCAGCGGGACTCCCTAAGCCACACTCACCCTTCCATCCCCCCCCCCCCCGCCGTTCTATACTCCTAGTTTGGGCCCTGCACCATTCCTAGGCTTGGGGCCCCAGACACCTGGGGAACCAATACTGCTTCCTGACCCTTCTCACCCAGACCAACTCAGTGCCTTTCTTGGGCACCAGGAGCACAGCTTCTGGTCCTGGCCCTGCCCTCACCTCCCTCTACATCCCTGGTCCTGGAACACCGGCCAGCCTCTTTCTGGGGCTCCCAGGCTTACCTTTACTCTCCCTGATCCTTTGCATCCAGTACAACCCAGCTACTCAATCCACTCCCTGGGAAATCTTGGGGCTTCTTCCCGCCCCATCTGCCTTTGCATCTCTGTGTGGCGCGGCCACGGCCAGGGTCTCAGGTCAATCCAACACCCAAGTTACTGAGGCCAAAAGCATTCTTAGAAGATTCCAGACCTAAGCAGAAAGTCTGAAAACTTCTGATCCACATTGGAGTTGGGCCACCGCGGAACTCCTGAAGACAAAATCAATCCGGCCTCGACAATATAAAATCAAAAGAGAGAACCAGAAGCTAAGACGAACCAGCTCTTCATACCCAAAAAGTAAACCACAAAGACACATAAAGCTCAAAAATAAAAGAAGCAGAACTAAACTTGAAGGCCCGAGTATCACACAAGAGTCAGAAACTACAAAAGAAATTCACATGTCAAAATCACAGAGAAAAAATAATAACATGAAAAACCAAAATAAAATATCCCCACCAAATACCAGTAATCCTCTAGAGGAGCACAATGAGA
Source organism: Nannospalax galili (assembly GCF_000622305.1). Taxonomy (NCBI): domain Eukaryota; kingdom Metazoa; phylum Chordata; class Mammalia; order Rodentia; family Spalacidae; genus Nannospalax; species Nannospalax galili. The sequence goes on from NW_008360301.1 coordinate 894,101, forward strand.
ATCCCCTAGAGACAATGCAGGACATGGAACTCAAAAGAACAATGATGAATATGATAAAAGAATTCACTGAATTTAAAGAACACACAAACAAGGTAATAATAGAGCTGAAGGAAGATAGGGATAAACTTCTGAATGAATTCAGAAAAGAGCTAGAAATATTGAAGAATACTCAGGCTGAAATAAAGAACGAAGTGAAAC
>NW_008360301.1:900683-924384 GCF_000622305.1 Nannospalax galili
AGAGCAGGTAGTTCAAGTCAAAGTATGGGAGCCTGGAGCACTTTGGGTCACAGTGTTCTCAAAAGAATGGGCTTCAGAAAAAGGAGAGACAGCAGCTTAGTTTATACTCTGGTGAGTTTAACACATTGATCCTCAGCTGGTGTAAATACAACCCGGCTGAAAGAGCGACAAATCCTTCTTTAACTGTGGTAAATACCCTAATGATCACTCACCTGGTGATTCATACATTGTACCCTTTAAGTTCTTTTTCTTTGTCCCTTTCTAGGCTTCTGTAACAAGATCTTGCTCTTTAACCTAGGGTGACCTAGAACTTACTGTGGAACCCAGGCTGGCCTTAGAATTGTGTTTTTTTTTTTCCTGCATCTGCCTCCACAGTGCTGGGATTAACAAGTGCAAGTCACCATGCCAGGATTCCTTTTACCTTTTATTTTTTGAGACAGGGTCTTCAAAAAAGATGACCCGGAGCTACAGGTTAGCCTCTATCTTACAGAAATCTGCCTGCCTCTGCCTCCAGAGTGCTGGGATTAAGGGTGTGTATCACCATGCCCAGTTCCTTTCATCTTTTGATGTTGCTGCTAGATGGTATTTTTTTTTTCAATGCTGGAGATTGCACCCAGGGTCTTGTGTACACTAAGCATTCACTCAAACATAGAACTACTTGTCCATCCCTAACAAATTAAAATTCTGTGCATGGCTCACATTATACAATGGTCACAGGATCCACAACCACGGACATAATCAACTAGAGATGGAAAACATGGAGGAAAATTGCATTTGAATTGAAAATATACAGAATTACTTTTTTCTGTAATTACTCCCTAAACAGCACAGTGTAACTATTACACCATTTACAATGTTATTAAATATTATGAGCAACATAGGAATGGGCAAAGTACAAGGGATGGTATCTGTAGGTTTTGTGAAATTTTATGCCAGTTTTCACAAAGCACTTGAGCATCAGTGGATTTTGGTATCCTTGGGGTTCGTGAACCAGCTTCCTGTGGACATACCTTCCTACCTTTCCTCAGTTTCTCTCCACTTGACACATTGAGGCAGGGTCTCTTGCTGAACCTAGAGTTCATAGTTTTGGCTAGCTTAGTTAATGAGCCAGCCTGCTCCAGAGTTTTCCTGTCTCTGCCCATGGGATCATACCTGGGACACCACTTGGTTTTTCTTGGGTTCTGGGGATCTCAGCTTCAGCCTTTATACTTGTGCAGCTTTTTTACTCGTGGAACCATCTCCCCAGGTTCATGGGATAATTTAAAGAAAGTCCCAGACCTCCTATCCCTTCCTTTACCTGAAAACATTTCAGAATGGATGGTCAGCAAAAATAGGCTTTTTCTTAGCACAGTTTCGTTCATCACACTCTCAACATTAACAAGAATCTGGCCCATTTTCAATCTCTCCTAATGGCCTCAAAAATATTGTCAGAATCCGTTTGCTTCATTTAGAATAAAATCAAAGCTTACACATTGCATTTGGTTGATAATTTTCTAAAAGTGTAAAAATTTATTTTAAATAATTTCAAACCTACAGAACAGTTGCAAGAAAGTACAAGGGATTCCTGCCTCCCTTTCACCTCAGTTCATAAATCATTAACGTCTTGCTTATGCCTGTCACCATTTTCTGTTTATTTTTATGGCTCATTTGAGAATAAGTGATCCCATTACCTGTAAATATTTTAACATATTTCTAAAGAATAGCTAACTAGCAGTATAATTGTGACACATTTTAACTTCTTAAGAGACCAGAGTTTAATCCATGGCCAGTAGTCAAATTCCCAGTGATGTCCCGGTGGCTGTGTCTCCCAGTGCAGGCTCTAATCCAGAGCTATGCATTTCAGTTCCTTGGATTGCTTCCATTTTCTTGTGTCTGGAATAATCTCTCTTTGGTTCCTCTTGGCCTTGACATTGTTTTATTTGGTAGTGTATCTTGCAATTTTTTTTTCTGACAAGTACATATGGTTTGATCTAGGTTATCACTGCTGGGGTCTCTTCAGAGTGCCAATGGGCAAGGCACTTGGTAGTCATATGACCTAGGATGGGTTGTGCTTGACCTGAGCACTGGATGTTTCCATCATCAACTTTCCATGTTTTTCTTTGGACTTTATAGTGAATTTTGAGGAGGATACTTTAATATGTTGATAATATCTGGTCTTTCAAACTTTCATCAATGAGTTTCAGTACTCACTGGTGATTCTGTAATTCCATTATTACATTTATATTTATTTGTTTGCTTTCTGTTATGAAGATATCCCCCCTTTCTTCTTCCTAACAGCCATGATGTGAGCAGTTTTGCTCCTCCACATGCTCTCACCATGCCATTCTGCTTGATAATATATGACATGTAACATTTTAAGACTGACTGGAGCTGGAGAGATGACTCAGCAGTTAAGTGGACCCCAGCTCTGTTCCTAGCATCCACCTGGTGGCTAACAACCATTCATAACTCTGGTCCCAGGGGTTCGACACCCTCTTCAGGCCTCTCTGGGCATTGCATACATGGGGCAAAATACTCATACACATACAATAAAAAAAATATATTTTTTAAAGATTTTGGCTTATACTTTTACAGAATAGAAAGTCCTGAATGGCCTTTTGAATTATGGTTTCCTTTCCCACAGTGAATGGACATGTATTAGCCTATTTTGTTACTGTAACAGAATACCTGAGGTAGGAGGGTTCTGAAGGAAAAGGTTTATTTGGTTTACATATGCAGAAGCTTGAGAGCATGGTACCAGTAGCAGCTTGGTTCTGACAAAGATCTCTTTACCCAGCAGATGGAATGGTAGAAGCTTGAGTAGGAATAGTAATCATCAGCTGGCAGAAATAAACTCACGGATCAGTTTTGCTGTTTTAACAACTCACTCACCTGAGAGCTTCCTTAATCCCTTCTGAGGGCAACACCCTCAGTGAACTATGGACCTCCCACTAGACCATGCCTCTTAGATGCCATCAGCACCTGTATCACCTCAGAGGACCAGCCTGCAACACATGGACCCTGGGGGACAGACAACATCCAAGTTGAAGCAGGGTACCTACTTGTCTGAGAGAGCTGATAATCTCTGAGAACTGTCTCATTCCAGAGATACATAATTACTACATAACATGTTCCCAAATCATCTCCACTGACATGTCTTTCTCTTTGAGTGCTCTCACTGAGTTTCCTTCAAGAGAAGATGGGTTGTCTGTGTCATACATAGCAGCACTGCTTTTCCATGTTTTATGTTCCTAAGAGTCACTTGAACGCTGATACAGAGTATAGATTCCTGCTCTCACTCCATGAGGGTCCTAATCTGGGATGCCTCCCTGGAGTCTTCACTGTTAACAGGCACCCCAGGAGATCTATGGATATAAAATTACAATTCTGATCTGATCAATTAAACAAACAGTCTGGCTAGTTATATCTACATCACCAGCCACATATGGATAGGGGAAAAGAACTTTTTAAATTAAAAAAAGGGATAGATTTTCTATCAATCTAAAACTTTATTTTAAAAGGGTGTGAAACGGTACAGTTAAAGAACTCAGTGAAAATATCACAGTGAAGACACTGAAAGCAGAAGGCAGAATAAACTCCGAGTTTATTCTGTGTGCTCCAACCAAGGCTTAGAAATACCAAGAGGAGCAGAAACCTGGCTCAAGAAATCCTACCAGCAATCTAAGGGCAGTTTCTCACCTGCTTCTATTTCCTGACTTCTAGTATCTGGGATCTAAATGAAGTGTAAATCGGGGTGGATTCTTCGGATTTTTATTGTTTTGTAGAAAAATAATATGTGATATAAAATGTGAAATGAAAGAGTCATTAAAATTAAGATACTTAACAATGACAAATTATACTGAAATACTAATTTTGAAACTATTCCTCCAGTATCTTGCAATCTGCCTTGCTTTGTTTATTGGTTTTGTTTTAGATTTGGTGGTGGGCATTGAATCCCAGGCCTCACACACACCAATCCTACATTCCAGCATTCTACCTCCCGGCTACCTCTAGCCTTGCAATCTGCCTTTTAGAAATTCTGGTACCCCATGTGTTGCAACTATGGTACAAGAGTTAACCACTTGTCACCAGTATGTTGACAGGAAGAGTCTTGACTTTTGAGCATATGGTTCAGATTGACTTTTCTGTTCCCTTGGTGATAGTGGTAATCATGTGATTTGCTTTGGCCAAGGCTATAAAGCATGAGTAGAAATGATGTATGTCCATTGTAGGGAGAGCATTAGGAACCAGTCTGTAAGTACCACACTCTGACGTGAAAACAGAAGTGCTGCAGATGGCAGTGTAGGAAGAAGTGGGAGGACAGAGGCCCAGGCCAACCTAAAATAGCTATACAGTGTAAGAGAGAAATAATCCCGAGATTTGGGGCCTGCTTGTTACTGCAGCCAGACCTGGCACATCCTAGCTTATTATATAGTTCATAGTCATAGTCCATACCCTTTTAGGGAATGAAGTTTCTATTTCAATATTCATTGACTAAAAAATTACATGTTATTTAAAGAACTCTAAATTCAGTAATATTTTAAAGTGCCTGTTTATGTTAAGTATAACATTTATATATATTTAGACACTAGTGACAAATCCACAAGTGGAGGACAACAGTGATAATGTTTGGTGAACATGGAGATTGTAGGGTGAGGCACCAAGATTTCTTACTTTTCCAGTGATTGGGTAAAATAAACCTTTCCCAAGGAGACAATAGTTGGAAGCTTTAGGTACAACCACTCTCCAACTATATAACTTCCCTGTTTGGGGTTTGGACAACTGTGAGGTCCAAACTCTGATATCAGGAAAGGAGGAAGATGACAGGAGGCTGAGAGGTTGAAGAAGACTGCAAGGAGTTGTAGACAGATAAAACATACTTTTTTTATTCCATGTGAAGGCTGTTAGGCAGGCAGCACTGCCAACCAACCAGACACACGCCAGCACACACAGTCCACACACAAGCTGGCACAGGCATACAGGCTTCAGGGACGTAGGCACATAGACCTACAGACACATAGGCAGGCTGGTGAAGGGGAAGAATCTTACTAAGGCTCGGGCTTCTGACATAAAGACTGTATTTATATAAAATTCATACAAAAGTGTCATTCTGTCAGAAATAGTTATCTAACAGATTACATCATTGTTTACTTTGAAGGTTTTCTGGATATTGGCCATTTTATGCTGACTCATAACCCTCTCTGAAGTCCACAGATAGCCATATTGGCCAGTGGATGGATATTTTTATCAGTGCCATGCTGACTAAAAATAAACTGGCCCTACGACCCTCTGTTCCTGTTCTAGTCTGCCTTCAATTGCTGGGACGAAACTCTGACCAATACCAACTTGGGGAGGAAAGGGTTTATTTGGCTTACATCTCCCAGGTCACAGTTCATCACTGAGGGAACTCAAGGTAGGAACTCAGGGCAGGAACCTAGAGGCAGGAGCTGAAGCACAGGCCATGGAGGAATGCTGCTTACTGGATTGCCCCTCTGGCCCACGTTCAACCTGCTTTCTTATATAATACAGAACAACCTGCCCAGGCGTGGTACCATCCACAGTGAGCTGGGCCCTCTCACATCACTCAAAAATCAAGAAAATACCCCACAGACATGGGCATAGGCCAGTCCAATGGAGGAAATTCCCCAATTGAGGCTCCCTCTACCCAGGAGTGTCAAGTTGGCAACTAAAGCTATCAAGCATAGTTCCCATCCTTTATGGACTTCAACTGCCTTAGATTCAAAACAGTAGTACAGCAAGTGTGTTCTCCATTGCACAAGGGATTGTGTGATCCCATGATAATACATGAAGAACAGAAACAGTATTTTAAAGTGTATAATATTTGTGGTTCCAAGTGGGCCCTCCAATAGCACCAAATTCTTCTCTTAAAAATGCAGAAAGCTGGTAAGAACCGATACTACACATGATCTTAGCCAAAAGGTCAAGGGTGTGGTGGCGCATGCCTTTAATCCCAGCACTTGGGAGGCAGAGGCAGGCAAATCTCTATGAGTTCAAGACCAGCCTGGTCTACATAGTGAGTTCAAGGACAGCTGGGGCTACAGAGAGACCCTGTCTCAAAAAGACAAAAAAAGAATGCAGAAAGCAAGTGGTATAATGATCATGTTCTCATAGACCATCTGTGTGAGAATATTTGATTCAAGCCTACCCATGCTTTCAGTATGTTACTTTGTGAGCCTAAAATCCACATCTAAACTTTTGAAATAGAAGCAGGTAAGCAAAGACAAAAAATTAGTTTGAGAAATTCAGAACAGAAAAGGAAGTATAGGGTATGTTCAGACTTTAGCAAAGTAAGACATGAACTTAAGTGAATTAGTGAATTCTCTGTGGGTGTGCACATACCTGTACAGCAAGCACACTTGCTCTTCTTAGTAGTATTTTCTGATATATAAACATTAAATTTTTTCTTTATATACCCCCCCCACACACACACATCAGAAAAACATTGCTCTGAAGAGAAAGGAAACTTGATCACTATATTTTTTTTCTCCAGAACTTTAATATGCTTTAATGGAAAACACAATTCTTATTCATTTAACTAATTATTACAAAGAGAGAAAAAGTCAAATTCTTTGATACACTGATAAACTGATAAAATAAGTATATCTTTTAAGACAAACAGGAACAATATTCTCAGCAAATTTTATAAGAAACCAGTTATCAAAGAAATGAAGCTGGTACCAGCCTGGAAGATTCATGCCCTACTGACCAGCCTTCATAGTTCAGGAAGATTCTATTTGCTCTAGGGAAGAAAATACTCAACAGTCTTACCCCGCAGTGAACACTGAAAGTTATAAGGACTTGCCTGGCAAGACATGCTTTTGTCACCAGAGTTCTCTCAGGGTCTCTTGCATGAGCAGACAAACCATACAATATATTTTTATGTGAATTTATTATGGTTTATGCCCTGGGGTAGGGAGGGGGTAAATAGGGGAATTTTCAAACAAATAAGCATTCTTGTGCTACAGTTCAGAGCCTGCCATTCCACATTGGCTCTCGTGGCCTGCCCATAGTCTCTGTTAACTTTTGCCCACACATCTTGGGCCCACAGTCTCACCCCAGGTCGGTAAATGCCCCCTCATGTGGTTCGGACTCCGGGGCCATCTTTCTCTCAATGTCCACTGCCACACGTTCCTGGTGGCTTGTGGCTTCTGTTCCAAGATGGCATGGAAAAACCCTCCCCACTCAATATACCGCAGCAGGCCCTGCCCCTTGGAGGAAACAGACAGCTTGGGAGACACTCCACCCCTTTCCTCTGCTCTTACAATCTTTCTGCCAATCTTCCACTAAGGTTCCTGAGCCTTGGAGAGGGTGACAGATGTAGGGCGATCTCTCTTGTATCATGGAGAAATAGTGACTTCTTGGGCCTCTCCACTAGTCGTCTTTAGGCCGTGGTCATTGATCTATCTGTTTCTTTTACTATAAAGACATATGGAAGGAAGTAAACACATTTAAACAAACATGAATGTAAATACAAATGCCTAGAAGATAGCCCAGTAGGTTAGGTGTACTATATTCATTAAACAGTATATTTGTGATGGCTTCCCACATCAAGCCTGTAACCTTTCTTGACAGAAGGTGTTGGCCTGGTCTACAGCACCAGATGTGTGTTCCACCCCGAGGAGTGGGCCTTATTCAATTAGAAATTTGTCAGTTGGATGAATGTTGGTTGAGCCATTATTGCACGTGCAGGCATTGCTCAGCATGTCCATAGTGTGCAGCACATGGGGACCATTGTTGAGTAGAATCATAGGGGATCCTTTCTTTCCCAACCATCTGCATAGTGCCTTATGGCAATATGAACCTCACCCATCCAATAGCGTGGATGCTTTTGTCTTAGTCTCAGCTCCATCTCTTCTTCTTCTCCCACACTCACAACATACAGCATCTTCAGCAACATGGCCTTACTGACCATTCTAGTGTAAAACCAACATTGGTGGCAATAGCCTTGGTGAATTTGAGGACCTTTAGGATTTTTCTCTTACCAACAGCTCATAGGGGGACAACCACCCCTGGTACTGTAGGTTTTCTTAACAGTTGTATAGTTTTGGAGTCTCTGTCTTCATCTTACCCAACCATGAAACTCCCAAGAGCCTTACAGCTATAGCTGGCCTTTTCTTCTTCAGGTATCTTTCAAATGGGTTTCACATCTGTCAAACACTCGAAGGAAGGTTAACATTATATATTAAATCAATCATAGACAAGGTCTCACACAGCATGGGAAGGTTTTGTCCATTTGTATTAACTGTTTTCTCCATAAATCCTTGTTAGGTACCATAGCATGGGTGTGACGCATTAATTTGGTTAGTTCTTTACCATTTTTAGTTATCACTTTGGAGTCATTTTACACTTGGGGGATTTTACATGGGGTCTCTTTGTATTCTTTTATTTTTGATACACTTACAGGTGTTGGCGCCAGTTGCCAGACCCTGCACTGGGCATAGGAGGCAGGGGGTTTCTCTCCTGTCCCTGTTACAATTGTTGGTTCCCTGAGTCAGACAGGCCCTGGGTCTGCCTCCTGACTGTAGCCAACTTGTCATCTCCCCATTGACCACACCAGGTTTCTGGGGGAGAACTTGGTGGGAAAAACTCCTTCCATTGCTAGTATAGCTTTTATCAGAAGAGAAATGCAACTTATTTAATCCTTGGGGACTCTTAAACACCCCTGGGACAGTTTTTATCCTTTGAATGTCTTTTGTAAACTATTTTTCCAGTTTTAAAACCTTCCAGAAATGCCTTAGTACCAAATTTGGTTTTCTATCAATTTTTTTCTCTGGGAATTTGGGCTTGACATAAGTCTTGCCACATTTGTCTTTGAGTACCCCAAGTGGACCATTTCTTCAGTCTTGTCTTTTTTATATCTCTTATAGGGTGTTCTTTTATTTTACAGACATGTTTTACATGTTGGTCAGAATCATTTAAATTTGCCAAAGCCTGTCTCACTTTACAAAGATCCTGTTCCATTAAAGGACTTAGTAAAACCAGTAAAGCCCTATACCATTCTCGAGGTCCCAGTTGAATTCATATCTCCAGTGAACACAGTCTTATCTGGCCCAGTGAACTGGACATTATATATTGCTTTTCTCATACCTAGTTCTCTCAGTAATGCCTGCCCCTCCTTTATAGTCCTCCAGCCCCCGCTAATCATGTTAGTATCCCTTGGTGACAACCATGTATCTTTAATGCCTTCAACCAGCCATCCCATTAAGGACTGCTCCCCCCTGCATAGGTTAAACAGCCTATATCGCAAGGATGGATGCATAGTTATATAACTTAGCTGTGAAGCTTCTGAAAGACTTAGACTGATGTCGTTTGCTCCCATGTCCCACACTCTCACAAGTCACGTGGCTAGGGGCTCTCTGATTGCTTGCTTGTAAGTTTTTCCTAGTTTTAATAATTCTAGTATGGAATATTTCCTAGCTATAGCACTGTTAGCCTTTTTTTTTTTTTTTTTCCTTTTGCATCAACAGTTGAATCTGAGGGGCAGCTTTAGCTACTTTTATTTTTAGGTCATTTTCTTTTTTACTGCTATTTGTCTTTTCCTCAGAGTCCTTGACCCTTACACAAGTTGAAGTGTAACATTTTGTTTTTTCTCTCTCTCAAGCTCAGTAACTGGATCTGCCAGGACCTCCCTAGCCTTCTCAGCTTCCCCTGTTTAGGGCACCTCTTTTATTATGCAAAGTGGCCACACCCCCTCTCTGGGTGCTCTATTTGTGTCCAGAGCCAGTAAAAGATTTTCTAGCCTCTGGACAACCTTTAACAAATCTTTACATACCTGCAACATGCTCCCACATTTACAACATAGCTGTGGCCCATGCTTTTGCATGGCTGGCCTCTTTTTAGTTAGAGATTTTATAATCCATTGTATAACCCACATAAATATTGCTAACCCCATTAAGCATATGGGGTTTAATTCCCCTCTCTCCCCTGGGTTCCTGGCAGCTGCTCCTGGATTTGGGAATCAGAGCCCAGCTGGCCCACCACAGAGGCAGCAGGAACAGCACTGCTTTCCCAGACTCACATCCTCAAGGCTGTGGTTTGTTTACCTGGGCTGGACTATGCCAGTTTTATCACCAGAGTTCTCTTGGTCTCTTGTGGGATCAGACAAGCCGTAAATATATTTTCATGTGAATGTATTATGGTTTATGCCCTTGGGTAGGGAGGGGGTAAAATGGGGGAGCTTACAAAGAAACAAGCACTCTTGCACCATGGCTCAGATCCTGCCATTCCAGATTCACTCCTGTGGCCTGTCCATAGTCTCTGTTAACTTTCTCCTACGCATCTTGGGCCCACAGTCTCGCCCCAGGTTGGTAAATGCCCCGTCTTGCATCCACACGGGTGAGATGCCCGCTGCAGCATGTTGCTGGCGGCTCATGGCTTCCATCCCAAGATGGTGCAGAAAACCCCTCCTCAGTCAGTTCTCCACAGCAGGCCAGGCCCCTTGGAAGAAACAGGCAGTTTAGGAGACACATGCCCACTGGAGGCATACATGTCATGGAAGTAACCAAGCACTTTCTGATTGGATTTAAGGCATGCTGCACAAGTTGGGACTCATGACTGATACTGCTAACTGGGCTTCAAACCCAGGATTGACTAGGACAGAAGGTTCTGCTAAATGCACAAAATATTAAGCTGACCCCTAAGTTCTTTTCATTATATAGATTACTATATATATATATTTCTGTTGAAACAAAGGCTTGCCATGTAGGTAGACTGTCCTGAAACTCATGGTATTCCTTCATCAGCCTCCCAAATAATAGAATTACAGATATGCACTACCATGTACATCGTGCTGATGACATTTTAAAGGTAAAAATTTAGGTATTTGGTCTTCATATGAATGGAAATTATAAGCTGAAAATGCTAGGACATTAACACAATATAAGAGATTAAGCTCAAACACAAGTTTGATGCAAGTTTTTAGGATTTTCAGATCTTAGTGCTCTGAGGATTCACCAGAGTGTTTTTAGGGACCCTGAAAAGTGGCCTGTAAGGGCCTGGCCCTCCTACTGTGGCCTCACCTCTCTTTCCTTATAATGCTTATTTATCCTGTATCCTAAACCTGTACGGATTCTCTGAAGGCCATTCATGCTAAAGGGTTATGTTTCCTTACAGATCTGTGAACTCATGCCTGGACAGACATTTCAGTTGTATGTGAGTATTGAGTGAAAAGTCAAAGCTCAGGATTTGAAGAATGAGCCCAGAGGCCAACTATGCTGCTCATTTGGGTTCAGTTGCTGCTCAAGCATCAGGGGTCTGCTACTTAACTCAGTGCAGCAATATAACCAGAGTCCACTTTGTCAGGAAATTCTAGGGATGAGCTCTAGTGGGCATGAAAGCTTGCCATCCAAATTTACAAACCCTTTGGGGGAAGTCTGAATCTCAGGCTCTTTACCAAGCATGTACATATATGCATATTACTTCAGGCTCTTTCAAATGGCCTTTTGGATTGATGTGAGGGAAGACAAGCTCATCCAGCATAGACCATTTGTTTTACTCCTGGTGTAAAGTCTTGGCTGCAAAAAAGTAGTCCTTTGTATCTAAATACATATTTCCTTCACTACACTGAGGATGATCCTCAGTGATCCCCTGGAGGCAGTTAGCTTACGCCCTGTCCTCAATTCTACCCCAGTATTGGAGTTTTCCTTTCCCTAAGCCTGATATTTCTATTTTCAGGTTGGTGTATACGTAGCCAGGCAGATGGTCCCACTAGGAGTACCTAAGACACAGAGAGATACAGTACTTTACCAGCCCCCCACACTTGGGTGAGAACCAACTGCTTTCTCACACACAGAGGCACTCAACTAGCATTGTTGCTGAAGTCAGCACCAGAGGAGACATTCTTAATCATTTTTCAGAGTGGCCTTGAGCTTTCAACCCTTTTGCCTGACTCCCCAGTGCTGTAATAACAGGTGTGTGCACCCCCAGGCTTACCTCAGGCTGTACATTCTTGAGGGATTTATATGGCATTCTATCCTACATGATCTGGAGCTGCCCTACACAGAGGGGAAAAAGATTTTTTTCTATCATTATGCAGATGTGAAGGCAACTTTAGGTCAAACAAAGCCTTCTTTAAGGACTGTTCAAGAGGCTTTTTTACAAACAAATGAGGTAAAATTCATATATCACAAAATTCATAGCAGTGACCACTTAAAAGTGTTCAATTCAGTACCTTTCAGTTCACTGGGAACACTGCAACCATTATCACTCTGTCATTCTAGAACATTTCCAATTGCCTGGCACAGTAGTTATCATGGTTACTTACCCATGGAATCTTAAATGTGAGGATGAAGGTAGCTGCCATCAAAGATGTTCCACTTCTCTGTTCTGGTAAGATGGAGCCACCAGAAATCTGCCCATATACAGGGTCAAAAGTTTCCTGGGAATTAACTAAAGAAACAGGTGAAAATAGAAAGGATAGAGAGGAGGGAACAAGCTGGGCCCAGGAACTAGCCAGAGTTGGCTAATGTGGGGAGAGGCACTGTCCCTGGAGTAAAACATGACACTCACCAGCCTGGTTAGTCCCCTCACTGGCCCCAGCAGCTCATCTCTTCTTCCTGAGGAGCAAGAGAGTGTTGCAGTCTCCCTGCAGGTCCAGCCTAAGGAAGACTCAGGGTCCCAGCCGGGAGGGGGTGAGCAGCGCAGAGTCAACACACAGACACTGGGAGTCAGGTGGAAGCAGGCACTAGGTGAGGTGCTGCAGACTTGTTTATTGCAGATATGGGACAGCCTTATATACCCCTCTCCCAATGACCCATTGGCCCCAGTAGGCCTTCTCAGGTCGTGTCTGATCCTCATTGGCTCTCTATGTCGAGCTATCTTGCGTCAGCCGTCTCTATGTCCTTTGGCAGAATACAGGTTCAACACAACTGGATGTTTTTGGTGCGTTTGCAGTGCGCACGTGCTGGTTGTTCAGGCTGCACTTCCTCCTACATATCCACCCTTTTGTTTTTAAATGCAGATCTTAACACAGTGAGAGCCCGGGTTCTATAGCCCAGACATTGTTGGCCTCACCCCTGGTGTCCTGACATTTGACTGTGCCTGTCTTAGGTTGTCCTGATTAGCAGGATCTTACCCGTCATTGACTAACCAGACACTGAGGGGATAAACCAGGGAGTGTTAGCTAAAGGTGGTAGGGGTCAGACTATCAAATCTTGGATAGATTACAGCCAGGCATGCAACATTTGTGGAGGAAGTCCAGGTCTTGCTCCATCATAGATGATAGCCTGGAGATCTTGAAGGGTAGCTCTGTTAATTTGCTTTCGTGATCAGGTATACTTTAAGAGACATCTAGAAAGGAGTATAATTAATATTCCCACCATTCCTATGATTCCCCATGTAACTATTTCCACTGGGCTGAAGATACCCTTGAGGCGATTCCAAACTTGAATCCTCTAGTCTTTAAGAGCACCTTGAGCTCTGCTTTTTGCGGCTCCCTGAATTGTGGTGGAAGATTGCCCATCGTAGGAGAGCTCGGTGAAGGGATTCTCACCACAGAAGTAGAAGGCAAGGGTAACCACAAAAAGGGCACAGATAGAGCAGATGAGGACCGTGAGCCACTCCTACATGAACCGCCCCAACATGAAAAGGTGTATTGGATCCAAGTGTCTTGTGCTTAGTGAGGGACTTCTGAGGGCCATGACAGCCTCAGCTGTATGCTCACATGGTGTCTCCAGGACAGGCAATGGGATCATTGGAGGCCTGGGCTCTGAGTTTGGGGTGGATCAACCCTTATGTGAACTCACCAGGATGAGCCAAGGAGTAAAAGGGGCCAACGTGGGCTTCGGGATCACACAGCAGAGTGTGCCTTCATGATCTAACAACAAATATGACAAACAGAGTAGAGGGGACAGAGGAGGGGGCCACTCCCTCACCCTCAATCAGCCGAAAGTACAGACAAAAGCCGGGGCCTACTCACCAAACTTGGGGGTGTTGCCAATGCCAAGGGTGCCGAGGGTCCCTGTTCAGGGGCCAGATGTTGCAGTCTCCCTGCAGGTCCAGCCTAGGGGAGACTCAGGGTCCTGACCAGCAGGGGGTGAGTGGTGCCGAGTCAACACACAGACACCAGGAGTCAGGTGGAAGCAGGCACTAGGTGACGTGATGCAGACCCGTTTATTGTGGATATGGGACTGCCTTATATACCCCTCTCCCAATGTCCCATTGGCTCCAGTAGGCCTTCTCGGGTTGTATCTGATCCTCATTGGCTCTCTGTGTCAAGCTATCTTGTGTCAGCCATCTCTATGTCCTTTGGCAGAATACAGGTTCAACTCAACCAGATGTTTTTGGTGTGTTTGCAGCATGCATGTGCTGGTTGTTTAGGCCGCACTTCCTCCTACAAGAGAGGAAAGTGGACATTGTTTGGGATGAATGTTTCAATCATCTGAAAATTAGTGCAGTGACATTCTAGTTCTCAAGGTGATGGCATTACAGGCAAGAACTCTGGAAGTCACTAAATGGCTCCTGAGGGTGGAACCTTCAGAAATGGGATTAGTGTTTTTCTAAAAGTAGACATAAAAGCTTGTTCTCTCGTTCTTTCCAACATGAGAGACTATAAGAATAAAATCAGCAAAAGGGGAAGCAAGACGTACCCTGGCACCTTGACCCTGGACTGCCAGCCTCCAGAACTCGATGAAATAGTTGTACAAACCACACAATGGTGTTTCGCTGCAGCAGCCTAGGCTAAGAAACACTTGTGCATAAGGTAGCTATTATATATACTACTGAAATCGTGGTGACTATCCTTAAGCATGGGCAGACCATCAGATGGAAGGACATAGGGCACAAAGCCAGGAAGAACATATGAGGCCCATGGATCTGTACTTAGGAACTGGGGATACAAAGGGAAGTGGCTCAGTTGCTGTTCTCGTTTCTCAAACTGGACTTCAAGATCCCTTGAGTTCAGCTCTGAGGAAGCATTGAAGACTGAGGATCCAAGAAAGAGAGTGTGTCAGAGAGGAGAGGGCTTAGAGCCAGAAGCTTTGGCTTGCACTGGAAGAAGTAGTATGTGGATCAGGAAAAGGCACTCTTCTTTCCTCTTGGTAGAATGGTACAGCATCTTCCCAGTCTCTAGCCTTGGTCCTCCAGCATTAGGGACCATAGGAGTTTCAGGGTAAAGATACAGCCAGAAGTCCCTCTGTTGCCCCCCAATGAAGGAGAAGGTAGATTCCACCTGTAGACAGAAGGGCTGCAGTTGCTGCAAAGAGAGGTAGGGCGATACTCCAGGGGGTTTGCAGAAGGCAGGAGGCATCTGAGATCATGGGCTTGACCCTTTCCCTGATGAGGTGCTTTGAAGTTATGGAAATGACTGGATTTTATTCCCAGTCTGTTGCATCATGTGCTAGATCGATCTCTAGCTTTTTGATGAACTGCTTTCTATAGTGGCTGCAGCAGTTTGAAAACCCCACTAACAGTGAGTAAGTATTCCCCTCTCCCCGTGTCTGCATGAGCATTTGTTGTCTTTTTATATTAGTCATTTTGACTGGGCTAAGATGAAATCTCAAAGTGGTTTTAATTTACATTTTCATGATAGCTGAGGATGTTGAACATTTAAAAAGTTTCTTAGTCATTTGTATTTTCTCTTTTGAAAACTCTGGCTCCATAGCCCAATTTTATTGGGTCGCTTTTTTTTTTTTTCCTGCTATTTAGTCTCATTTGTCAATCATTGGTCTTAATGTCTTACACTACCAAGATCATGTTCAGAGAGTCGTTTTCTAGTCAATAGATACAAACATAAATATTTAGAAAGCAGTTTGACTACCTGTCCATTTAGCAAAATGTTAGTAATATTTTATGACCTGTGCCCCCCCACCCCTGCCCCAGGGCCTATGGCCTCCCTAGTGTGACTGGGTTTTACAGCACCAGGTTCCCCTGGAACAGGACTCAAATTCCATCAGAAAGGGGTTGATTGCCTCCCAGAAGAGTTGTGTCATTATTCCCTCTTGCCTGCTAGATATTGTAGCATGCCAGGTCCACAGCTGGGTGACACTGTTGATGGCTTTTCTCCTCTAGCAGCCTGAATAGTGCCTTCCAGTACATGTATGCTTGCAAGTAGGGAAAAAGCTTCCAGTTCAGTCCCAGCTTCTTATTTCTCTGTGCCCTCTACCCAAAATGTGTGGTGTCTTCAACAAAAAGCTCTTACTGTTTAGTTCTAATGACCTTACTGGCCAGCTGTCATTCTGCACACTAGTGGAAAAGATGATCCTGTGCCCTGGAAATGGTTAAAAAGAAAAGTGGAAAACATTTAATATGCTTCCCACCTCTCTAGTGTTAAAAGGTTTGGATGTAGAAAGATCATCTTTTCTCAGCTGTGTGCTCAATCTGCGAGCATGTGCCAGGGATCTGATGGATCTAGGGGCATCACTTATGAGGTGCACTTGCATGATCTTTACAGCTGGTGCCATTGCTGAACACACTTGTGCTTGAGAAAGCCACTTCTGGCTAGAGGCAACAGCCACTTCCCTGTAGACAAACGTAAACTTAAGCTGTACCAAGAGAGGAAAATCCTCTGACATCTAAGGCTTAAAACCACCTGTCCTGACTGTCCATTAGTAGACATAGGTTGTGTTCTACCATGTAGAGGCTGAAAAA
The DNA here is from genome assembly GCF_000622305.1 of Nannospalax galili. Classification (NCBI taxonomy): domain Eukaryota; kingdom Metazoa; phylum Chordata; class Mammalia; order Rodentia; family Spalacidae; genus Nannospalax; species Nannospalax galili. Next base: position 917,268 of record NW_008360301.1, read on the forward strand.
AAAACGGTGTACACTGGTTTCATGAAAAGTTGTTCAAATATTTTGTTTTCTAAACCACACTTTATTTCTCTAGATTCTCCACTTAATTCATCCTTCATTGGTAGTTGAAGTGCTCACTAAACCCTTTTTCCTATCCAGGTTGATATGAAAAACATTCTTCTGGTGGACTATAAATGACAGCTAGATTTTTGGTCAAGTAGATGTGCGAGCATGTGGCCAGGGCTGGTGTCCTATCACTTAAGCCCAGAATGGGATAGATTGTTGAGCACCACTGGTTTCCACACACAGAGTTCATGCTGCACCGTTTCAATCAGGGGGGAAACAAACCAGAACGTGTGCTGCCCTTGAGAAAGTGGTGGTCAGGAACAGAGCAAAAGGGAGGAGGGGAATTTGAATGGCTGTTTGTGCGTTTCTCTTTCCAACACATTAGCCTGGTAAGCTATACACGTCTTTAAGGAGAGAGTGATTGCAGTGTGGGGTTTCCTCCACAGAGGGGAACAGCATGGAAAAGAAGTAGAAGAATATTCAATCAAAACCCATGGCAGATTTCAGCACAGGGGTCTGTCTCTCTGTCACTGTTAATTCCCTTCAGTCTTCTTTCTGGGTCCTGCTTCCTTCACCCTAGAACATTGCTTTTGCTGAAGATCTCTGTCCTAGTTAGCATCAGCTTCAATTTAACACAGCTTAGAGTCTCAATTGAGGGATCTCCAAGAACAGGGTGGCTGTGGCCATATCTGTGAGGGATTGTCTTGATTGGTGATAGGAGTGGGAGGGCCCAGCATACTGGATGGCACCAATCCTAAGCAGGTGGCCCAGGGCTATTCAAGATAGTGAACCAGAGAGCGAATCAGCAAGCAGCATTCCTTCATGGTTTCTGCCTCCAGGTTCCTGCTTTGAGATCCTGCCATGACTTCCTCAATGATGAACTGTGGTCTGGAAGTGTGAGCCAATGAACCCTTTCCTCTCCAAGTTGCTTTTGGTCAGAGTGTTTCGTCGCAGTGACAGGAAGCAAACTAGAAAAGGCTCAATGGGACAAACTTCAGTGTTGGTTTCTCTAATCAACTCCAACTGTCACAATCACACATCTAACCTACACCTGATAGAAAATGTTCAGGGAGAAGATAGCGCATCTATACTGAGCATGTGCAGACTACTTTCTTTGTTTTTAAAAAATATTTTATTATTTTTATTTTATGTGTATACATGTATTGCCTGCATGTAAATAAGTGCACCAATGTGCAATGCCCCTGGAGGACAGAAGAGGCTTTTGGATCCCCTGGAACTGGAGTTACAGACAGTTGTTAGCTGCCATGTGGGTACTGGGATTCAAACCTGGGTCTTCTGCAAGAACAATCAGTGTTCTTAACCGCTGAGCTGTCTCTCCAGTATCATATTTTCCTTGTTTTTAGTCTGTAAATAATGCTGTATAACAGCTATTTACATGATATTAGTATTATATTAGGTATAAATCATCAGAGATGACTTAAAGAATACAGGAGGAGGTGTGTAGGTTATAGTCAGACTATTTTACATAAGGGATTGAGCATCCTCAGAGTATTCTGGAACCAGTCTGCCATGGATACTGAGGGATGGCTGTATCCACATTTGCAGCATTACTAAGCTACATTACAGTTATTCTGAAATCAAGAAACAGCCTGACTCTTAGTGTTCATTTTAAGGTCAAGAATGGACCTGAACTCTCAGAACCACCTGTTCCTTCTGATACCTCACCACCATCAATTGAGGAGCTGAAGCTAGGATCCATCCCCATCTCATCAGAGAATCATGCTCTTTGAACCCTAGGCCTAAAATAACACACACACACACACACACACACACATACACACACACAATTGCAAGTACACTTCTCTGTTATTCTCACTGATTTCATGAGAATATACTGCTTTTAGTGCTTTGATATGTTAAACATATATTCATTCATTGTCTTGGGTAGAGGGCAAAGCGGGGTCCCAAGGGATTAAGGTCATATGCCCAGGTCACAGGCTCAGCTTGTTTACATTATAAAGGTACAAGGTTAAGTAAAAGTCATTAGTCCAGATTCTTTTCATATTCTATAAGTCATTTCTATACTATACATTCAGTACTGGGTGCATCACTGGCTCAGTCCTATGAGGAGGAAGCATGTTCATGTAGAAATGAGGCATATTTTCACAAGAAGTCTTCTTTAGAAAAACAGGGTATAGATGTTAGTTGTTCCTAATGGAGTCCTCTGGGCAGCTCAAAGGGAGGAACCTTTTGAAAACACCAGAGCAGTAGGTCTGTAATAACTCCCTGATATAAATCACAGCAGATCTGAAGATTGAGTGCAATGGGAGCACAGAGACAAGGAAGGGGCCTTTGGGCTGCCCCGTGAAAACATCTGAACTAGGAATTCAGAGGACTAGATGTGCTGCAGTTGGGGAGGGGATCAGGGAGGAATCGGAGGCAAAACCACTGATTCACATCTTCCAGGAGCAGCACAGGACCTGATGATGCAGGGCAGGGTGCATTCTCTGTTCCCTGGCTCCCTGAGGTCTGTGGGATGAAGGAACAAATTCAAGACTGAGTGCCGAGTGGGAGGAAGATGACTCTTGTGGTGGGTGTCAGATAATTGATGGTGGGTGACAAGAACAGGGGACTTTATCCTCACTTAGACTTTATCACCAAATTAACACAGTTACATTGCTTGCAGCCAGCATGGTGGTGATGTGAGCACATTAATAAATCACTGTCTTTTGTATGGGAGTTGATAGATGAGAATAGGGTAGGGGAAAAAATTACATGTCACACCTGTTACAGCCTATGGCATCGTAGTGTACAGTTGTTTTGGTTTCAATATTATAATTGTTCTTATTAGTAGGTACAACTGATAGGGCTTTTTTATTTCACTGTTCAATTTTTCCTCTTGTAAAGCCTATTTGCTTTCCAACATGCCATTCTTTGCCAGATGGAAAAATCCCAAGGGAATGTATTTTAGTTAAATTCCGTCCTTCCTTTTTTGCTCTCCTTGCTGTAATGGTGGTAATTTTTGCTGCAATGTGTGACTGTGGCCAGCCTCGTTCCGACCTGGGAGCACCATCCAATTTTCCCATCTCTGTATTATACCTACACTCCTTTCCTTCTGCTCAGCATTTCCCCAGCATCCCCAGCAACAAAGCTCCTTGCCTTGGAATTGACTCCGTTCATGTTCTGAATACAACTAATCTACCTTCTTTCCCCTCTCCCTCACCCCTCCCTCTTCCTCTCTTTTCTCCTTTTCATACATCCTTCTGTCCCTTTTCTCTCCCTTCTGTTCCCTCCTTCTTGTTTTGATTCTTTGTGTGTTGGTTATATTTGCACATCAGTAATTTAACTTATAAACTTTTTGGATAGAAATAACCTGAGGTCAAGGATACTTTAAATCAAGTTGATACCTTAAATCAAGGATACTTAAATCAAGTCTACCTTAAATCAAGTTGAAGACTTGATAATTCTCATCATCCAATGAACACCTCTGAGATGCCATCATTCAGAATGGAAGTTTCTCTAGTCCTGGTTCAGTTTCATTCAAGGTTATGCTAGGAAGAGCTTCCTCTTAGAGACTTGTAGGGTATGGTTCCAGCCAGCATCCGCATCTGTACATGCGGATGCTGGCTGAGGGAGGCTCCAGAATCTTTATAAAGGGCTCCAGACCCACCATCTGCAGGCTGGAGCTTTAGGTAAGAGTTGTTGCCCTTGAACGGGCTTCACTGATTGTAACAGGAGTGCCATGGCTCCAGGAGACAAAGGCAAATGGTAACACACAGTCACTCACAGCAAGGTAGTCTTTGGTGCTGCAGCAGTGTTGGAATGGTCACCAGCATGCTCTGAACCACAAGGTTCTCTGGACAGTACACAAAGACTGTACTTGACCTGTATAACAAAGAGTCAAGGTTTGTCCAAAGAGCATCCAACTTGTGTGCCTACAAAGGGAAGTTATGGACCTCCAGGTTTGTCTTAGTTCACAGACCAAATTTCCTTGGGTAAATGGGCAAGCAAGATTCCCTATGAACTTCTGATAAAAAGAAGTATATACCGTGATTATTTCCTTTCCATAAGGAACCTGTAGCCATTTTCAATAGGAAAATACTTAGAAATTTCTGGAATGGCTGGAGGTTGATTCAGAGTGAAGGGATTCAGAATGCCTTAGGTTTAACATATATTCCACAAGACCCTCTTGAGTCCAGGTTTATACCCATACCACTGACAAATGATGGAGTACTGATCATGTGCTCTGCTTGATGGCTTAACACCCTATCCTTGAAGTTCAGTTTAGAGTTTGAGCTGATGTCCTGTGGTCAGTCTCAGGTAGTGGCTAGCAGTAAGCCAAGAGAGATTCTCAAAAGAGAATGATGACATTTCAAAGGGACTCAGGATTGTGTTCACCACTACCATTTGATGCCATACACTATGATCATTATGTTGTCAGGGTAGTGGGCCTGCATGATAGTCTGTGGGGCAGTAGGAGACCCAAGTTATCATGCCTTTCATATTTAAAAAAAAAAAACGGCTTCCAGTGTTCCCTGTTGGAATAGAAGGGGATAAAACAATTCCAACTTAATCACTATAAATGATACTAGGAGGCAAGCTGTTTTGTTTTGGAAAAAGGTTATCCTCAGAGTTGGGAAGCTCTGAAGTAGGATTTGGGTCTCTGGTCAGAACAGGATTCCTAGGAGTCATTGCACTAAGGAGACTTAATCTGAATCTCATTATACTATTATGAGTCTTTATCACATCCATTGGTATTTCCTGAATACAGAGGTGGAACACGTGTGCCCTGATGTATTCAGTCCTCATGCTGGTAACCTGACAAGGACCATAAAGGCTTGCAGGACAGCAAGGAGGTTCCAGAACAGCTCCCTGACCTGCCCTATTTCCACTGAAACTGCAGACATCAAAGTCTTGGGAGATTAAGCAGGGTGTGTGTGTGTGTGTGTGTGTGTGTGTGTGTGTGTGTGTGTGTATGTGAGAGAGAGAAAGAGAGAGAGAGGAGATGAGGGTGGGAGAGAGAATCCTCTCATGAACTCATTTAACATGACAGTTTTGTCTAAAGATATATGGATCTGGGAAAGTGACAGTGAATTACCATCAGCCTGATTCTGCTTCAGGGAAAGCCACTGATCCAGAGCAGTCATTTTACAGAATAAGTCAGCATAGCTGTTGTCATGAAATAACCACTCCCAGCCCCGAGTATTCCAACAGTCAGGGATCAGTAGAAGCTATCTTTTTTTAGTCTGGAAGGCATAGGGACCTGCGTCCCCCACTATCCCATAGATTGCCATGCTGGTCCAGAACCCTGATAGCACCAATGCTGCCTTTGTATGAGCCTATATGGTGATAGTGACAGAGTTTAAACAAAGTTATTTCTTCCTTTTAGATATAACATTCCCCTTTGGCTTGAGTGATAGAGCCTGGCCCAAACTCATCATTACCTTACCATTTAACTTGGACTTCCCACCCCAACATAAATTGGGTGCTATTTGAGTTATGAAGCCACCAAGGTGGGTGTATCATAGAACTCCACACCATTTGGAGGTGGTATGGGTGTTTGATCAGGCTTATGTGGGCCTAGTAGGAATAAATGATGTCAATATTTGGTTCCTACTCCCTGTACACATATCCTGATGTAGTTTCTTATTTCTAACTCACAGATAAGACTCTAAGGAGTTCCCTAGGGCCAGTCTGATCAAGAAAGAACATTGACTGATTTACAATGGTGCTCTAGGAATGTTTGCTCCCAGGAGAATAGGACTGACATACTTTATGTCCTCATAAAGTATTGGGATATTTGGGGAGTCCACTAAGCTAAATTCCAGATGGTAATTGTCCATTCTAGAAGGAAAGATGGCCTGTGATGAAAGTGTATACTTATTCCTGGGCTGTGGTTCACTGTTAAGCCAGATGGATAAAGATTAGGAAAGAAAAGTCAAGAGAAAAAGTGATAGAAAATATGACAAAGAGAAAGCAGGCAGGCTGTCATGTGGGGCTAGGTTGTGAGAATGCCTGTGGCCTTTGGAATGTTTTCACTGAGAGCTCCCCACTTGAGAGGAAGTTCCTTAAAATCAGATAAACAAACAACATGCCCAGTTCCTATTAATCAGCCTCTTCCTTAAGTCACCCCAGGGGTTCTTAGTGGCAATGGTAGCCAAAGTGAACCCAGGATTGGACTGCATGGCCAAAGCTACATGGGGATCCTCCCCATAAGGCCCATATTGATACCAAATCCCAGCAACACATTTGCAACATCTTTGACTGCATCTAAGTCTTTAGTATAGCATGAGATACTGGACCATCCTAAGATTCATATGGAAGCACAAAAGACCTTGGCGAGCCAAAGCAACCCTGAGCACTAAGAGCAATGCCAGGGGGATAACTATACCAGATATTAAGCTGTATTACAGAGCTATAGTCATAAAAACAACATGGTACTGGCACAAAAATAGGCCCATAGATCAATGGAACAAAACTGAAGACCCAAATATGAGTACATGTAATTTCAGCCACTTGATATTTGACAAAGGGGCCAAGAACATTCACTGGAGGAAAGACAGTATGTTCAGGAAATGGTGCTGGCAAAATTGGATCTCCACCTGTAGAAGAATGAAACTAAACCCCTATCTTTCACCCTGCACAAAAGTCAATTCCAAATGGCTCAAAGACCTACCTCAATGTAAAGCCTAAGACTCTGAAATTGTTAGAAGAAAACATTGGAAAAACCTACAAGATACAAGTGTAAGAAATAATTTTCTAAACCAGACATCAATTGTTCAGGAAACAAGGTCAAGAATCAACAAATGGGACCTCATTAAACTAAAAAGCTTCTGTACATCAAAGGAGGCAACCAGGGAAGCGAAGAGAAAACCCACAGAATGGGAGAAAATCTTCACCAGCGACACATCTGACAGAGGTTTAATATCCAGAATATATAACAAACTCAAAAAACAGAGAATCAAGACAAGAAGTAACCCAATTAAAAGATGGGCTAAGGAGCTGAACAGAGAGTTCTCAAAAGAAGAAGTAAAGATGGCTATGAAACATCTTAAAAGACGTTCAATATCACTAATAATCAGGGAAATGCAAATTAAAACCACTTTAAGAT
>NW_008360301.1:924802-925337 GCF_000622305.1 Nannospalax galili
AAACAAATCGATCTTATGTTCTCCCTCATATGTGGGTCCTAGAACCAAATCCTGTTAAGTGAGTATGTATTCAGACAACTACAGGAACCAGGATAATGGAAAGGAAACAGGGAGGTAAAGGAAAAGAAAGAACCTGAAAGAGAAGAAGAGTAGGAAACAGGCCTTAATAAGGGAGATATGGATAAAAATTGGGTTAGTTTTAGGGAGGGGGGAAGGAAGTACGTACAAGGAACCTAGGGGATAAAGGGAAAGAAGGAGCTCAAGAGAGGTAGGACCATAGGAGAAGGGTATTATTAAGGGAGAAAGGGGGAAAATGGGGGCACCTTAATTGGGGAAACCATGATGGAGGGGTGAGACAATGAGAGAGATAAATAATGCCTAGCTAGTTTTAAAAAACCAGGGGGAACCATATTAGTCTAATAACCTAACCTGCTAACAAATTATACATACCAGATCAAGAAATATATTTCTAGGTAAGGTTTATCTCAGAACAATTGGTCTTTGCCTAAGATTTATCTACATAACACATAGTAAT
>NW_008360301.1:925462-927066 GCF_000622305.1 Nannospalax galili
TAAGCATCTCGCAAAATGTACTGTAATGGTGGTGGGCCATCTGACCTCTTGATCAAGGAGGCCGAGGAGACCCCACCAGATGGACTTGAACCAGTGTCCAGTCTATAAAGAGGGGGGTCAACATGGAGGAATCATTTCTTCCATGCTTCCAAGAGAAGCCAACAATGGTCGAGCAGGACCTTTGACTTATCTTCATGTAGATGGAACTGGTAAAAGAAAGGAGCCAGGGGCTCCTCCCAAGCCCATGTGACCCCTGAGGAACAGATCCTCAAACGACCTTAAGAGTAAAAATAAATTGGTTTATCTGGGCCAACTGTATGGCCTTAAACACCCCAAAGGAAAGTATAAACAAAGATTAAAGGGGCCAATATAAGTTTTAAAGAGTCCCTATGTATAGCTAAAGGCTGCATAACAAGCAACAGTGCCAGATAGGAGATACCTTCTTTTGAGTTGTTGGCCTGGGTGGCCCAAGGGACTCCCAGAGAGTAACCCAGTATAGAACTGGGAAAATAAACAGCAGACTCCAATCTTATCTAAAGGAATATTGACAACTGATTGCTGCTAGATGAGGAACAACTGACCTTCCTAAAACAAAGACCTCTGGATAGGCTGTGTAGATCAACCAGATGGACAAGTACTGGGGAACGGCTGGGGTGCCAACAACACAGTATACAGTAGCACGGATAGCGGTATAAGGGCTCTAGTGAGGGGAGGGAGGCTATGGGAGGCTGCCATCTGGGAAGTGGGTGTATAGTTGAATAAGATGGTTTGGGATGTTCTGTGTGATATATACACAAAAAAATCAACAAATTTTAAAAAATGAATTATATTTGAGGAGGAAGCATAAAAATTTGTCATGTTAATTAGTAGAGGTGATGAACATTACCATTGCAATGTACCAGATGACTTTATAGACATACACATACACAGGCGCCAAGGATCCGGGCACAAATGATTATGACTAGTAATAATTAGATACATACAGATTAGAGACACATGTGCCAACATCTCAGCGTTAGTAGCAAAAAGAATGAGTCTTTCTGTAAGAAACAGTGTATTTTGGAATGAAGTGAAGATTTCTTTTGAAGGTTAAAAACTCATTCAATTTTATGTCTTACAGGGCGTATACTGAGCTCAATATTGTATAACTGTATTGATTCAACAGCAAACCTAGAAATTTTATAGCCACTTTTGAAGGAGCTGTGTCTTTGCTGTGGAAACTGTTATTGGGCATGTTAAAGCTGTAATGATGTGGTTCTTCTAAAAAAAAATAAAAAATAAAATTAAAAAATGTAGGAAACAGCATATCTTGATTAGAGATCTTTAAAGAGTAAAAACTCATTCAATTTTATATCTTACAGGGTTTATACTGAGTTCAATATTGTACAACTGTATTGATTCACCTGTGAACCTAAAAATTTACAGCCACTTTTGAAAGGGATGTATCCTTGTTCTGGAATGTGTTACTGAATATGTTAAAGCTGTAATGAAATGCTTCTAATCATGTGGTTATTAATTTTTAAAAAAAATTTAAAGACTAATTCTTCAAAGCATAAAAATTTGCTCCTTAATAATTAGTAGATGTGAAAAACATTACCATTGAA
>NW_008360301.1:927225-955142 GCF_000622305.1 Nannospalax galili
CGGTCTTTTTTAAAGGTTAAACCCTCATATAATTTTGATGTCTTAAAGGGTTTATACCGAGTACAATATTGTATACCTGTATTAATTCAACTGTAAACCTAAGAATTTACAGCCAATTTTGAAACAGATGCATCTTAGCTCTGAAAATTGTTATTGAATATGTCAATGCTATTGTCATGAAATGCTTCTTCTAATTATGTGGTTATTAAATAAATAATTTTTAAATGTTTATTTTTATTTTTATGTGTATGAGTATATTGTTTACATGTATGTAAGGGCACCCATGTAGTGCAATGCCCACAGAGGTCTGACGAGGGAGTTGGATCCCCTGGAATTGGAGTTTCAGATGGTTGTTGCTACCATGTGGGTACTGGGAACTGAACCCGGGTCCTCTGTAAGATCAGCCAGGGCACTTAACCACTGAGCCTTCTCTCCAGCCTCCTGGGACCTATTCTTAATAGTGGTGGTGTCAAAATATAGTAGTTACTTTTTCTTTGGAGGAGATAAGACAGCAGTCCCTGCAGCTCTGGATCATCAGGCTAATAGGTACTTCTGTTTTTGTTGCCTTTATCCCAACCTCCCACACAAGTGTCTATCCAAGGTATACTCTAGCCTGCTTTTCCTGTTCTCAGGGTCCTCACCACAATGCTGGCATGGAGAGCTGTGTGCTGTGCCTTAGGGCAGTGTAGGCTGCTGGGGTCAAGTCCAGGTGTGGGGTAGAAGTACATGATTCACTGGCAGATGGACCTACCTGCTTAGCTCCTAGAGCTACCTCCCTGTTCTCTTCTCTTCTATCCTGAAGCCCATTCATTCCCTGGCCCTTCCAAGGGTGTTCTATCTCTGTGACAACAGCCAGCACAGATCCCTTAAAGTATGCTGCTTGCCTTCAGCCCTGGCTTCCTTGGCTCCAAGAAGGAAACTGCTCCAGGGAACAGAGTCTGTGGGTGTTTTAAGTGGGAAATAAAAAACAATCCAAGCCCAGCATTCTTGCTTCCTTGGGCCTTTGATTTCTTTGCTTTCATTGCAGCAAGGAATGCATGATCGTTTATGTTATTCAGCATGGGACATATTTAAGGCCAGATCTGAAGCATAGTCCCAGCTCCTGTGCCCTGCAGAGGGTCCTACAGGCTTCAACCAATGCAGACATATGTCCTTTAATCTGATCTAAAATTGTGTTCCATATCACTCTCTTGAGTACTTTCCAACTTCACAAATATTTTGTGGGTTCTGGATCTGTAAAAGCACATTTTCCTATCTTCATTTACTTTGTTCCCCGAGTCTTTATGTTGAAGAAGAGGTTTATAGGGCTGAGGACTGCTTAGCTTTGACCTTGGGAAGCACTCAGAGCAAGTGTTCCTGTTTTTTATGAATCTAACTGTCTAATCCTTAAACATTCATTGCTACTGAGGTAAACTAGGATCCTTAAAGAACACAGAACTCGGCATCAGAATAAACTGTCAACTTTTGGCTCTCAGAGAAGTGGGGTGATTTGTAGCAAGTTACTGGGCAAATGAGGGAAGAAGGATAGTGAGAGTCTCTTGCTCTCCGAGCCCACATAGATTGTGGGGGTAGATGCTCACCTGTAGTCCCAGGGGACAAAGAGCCTTCAGAGTCAAACCCTACAGAGCCTGGGCTTCCAGCTCTCCACGAAGTCACCTGGGTGACCTGAGGTTGAGGTCACCTGAGCAGTGCTTGATATAACATCACAGACATACTCAGATAACAGAGGTCTCTCAAGGAGCGGGGTGAATTTCAAAGCCTTTATTTAGCCATGCTGAAAGACTTGCTGTTTGTCACTAGAAAACCAAGCTAAACTAAAAACAAGTATGGGGTATCACTCTCAGTTCCAAGGTAGGAAACTTGGAGCTCTATGTAGTCTTAGGTCAGAGTTGGTCTTGGGAACCTTGGCCCATACAGAATCTCCCTGTCAAGAGAAATCATGGTTGACTTTTTCAAATGAGGATATGAGCTCAGCCGGTCCAAGAAAAGTAAGGGGCAGGGGAAGGTGGCAGAATGGACAAGTGACATGCTGAAACAGTGTGTGGAAAAGAAGTGTTAAAGTTGGAAAGGAAATATTGAATGTTCTCTTTGTTAATCTGAAATCCCATTGGTGTATCTTGGCCAGTCCTACCCCACTTATAAAGGAGGCAGGCTTTATGGTGGACAGTCCACCCAACTCCACCGAACAGAATAGTTCCTGAAAGAGGGGGCTCTTGAGCAGAGAACTTATCAACAATGGTCTGTTGAAGGAGCCAGCACTTGGGCTGGTAACTATCAAGGACCTGGCTCTGATGTGGCTAACACCCAGGCCTGCCTAGGACTCATAATTAAGGTACTGGTCTGATATTTATTAAATATTGTTAAAATCTAGTTAAATCACTGTTAATGTTTGTGATGGTTAATACTTGACAGAATTTAGAGTCAACAAGGAAATAAACCCCTGGGCGTGTCTGTGAGGGAGTTAGTTCATTACATTAATTGAGGTGGGAAGACCCACTCTAAATGTGAGTAGCATCATCCCATGGTCTGGGGTCCTGGATTGCATAAAAAGAAAGCAAGTTGAACACAAGCATTCTTCCGTCTGTTTCCTGATTGTGGACTGAAGGTGAGCAGCTGCCTCAGGCTCCTGCCACCACGACTTCCCCATCATGATGAACTATACTCTTAAATTGTGAGCCAAAATAAACCCTTCCTCCCTTGTTGCTTCTTGTCAGTGAGAAAAGTAGTAATACAGTGCTAAAGACAGGTTCTTTAAGTCCTCATTCCAAGAACTCCTCCTGATGTTCACTTCTCTGTGAGTAAGCAAAGATGTGTGGATGGGGCAGTGTGACCCCTAATTGTCAGCTGTTGGACTCTTCTTTGCTGCATTGGCTACCTTGAACAAAAGGACTGTCAGTCAACCTGCTGAGTTTCACTTAAGCTGCTGCCAGTTGTTTTGAACATTTCACAGACGCCCTGAGAAAACTGCGTAATACCACAGCTGATTGCTCTGGCTCTTGAATGTGCAACCTCAGTACAGACGGTTTCAAACAGTTTACACAACTTTTGTTATCTCAAGCCTTGGAAAACTGTAGAAGACCCCACAACCGTTTCCACCTATGTCAGCGGGGGAGCACTTCCGTTGGTGGCTTATTAGAGGGGTTGCTGTGAGTAGTGCTGAAGAAACAAAGCTGCGATCCATGCAAACATAACATTCCCTTCTTTTGAGGTGTGCTGGCATTGATTTAACCATCTCTTTTCTGACAGCCTGTTTAGGCTCATTGAGTCAGCCCATTTAGTGTTTTGGCCCAATGAAAGGCTTTTATTTATTTTTTAATATTTATTATTTTTGTTTTATGAGTATATTGCTAGCATGTGTGTAAGTACACCCGTGTTATGCAATGTCCAAGGAAGTCAGAAGACAGTGCTTGATCCCCTGAACCTGGACAGTTGTTAGCCTCCATGTGGGTGCTGGGAATCGAACACAGGTCCTCTGCAAGAGCAACCAGTGCTCTTGCCTGAGCCATCTTTCGGGCCCCAAAAGGCTTTTCTAGAGAGTTTTTTTTCTTGTGCAGTTTCAGTGGCCTGTATCATGACAAAAGCAGCAGGAGAGGCATCCGGGACAGAGGCGGCGGGGACAGAGGTGGCGGGGGCAGAGGCAGCTGGGGCAGAGGCAGCCGAATGTCCACAGGCCAAGCTGTAAAGGTGGCCAGGCGACCGACTGCTTGACACCTGAGGAGGCAGCTGAATAGTTTGAGTAAGCAGCCAAGGAAGTAAAAAGGTGGGAAGAAGGCTAGCAGGCTGTAAAGATCCAGAGAAGGGAGACTACAGACCCCCAGACCAGAAGAGCTCCAGAGAGCAGTGAAGCATTTAGAGCCAAGAGTCCCAGGCACCCCAGGCCTAGTATTACTGCTGTAATACTGGCTAAGAAGCCGAACCTAGGCCCTCCTCGAAGCTGAAACTCCAGGAGGAGCCAAGGGTGAAGGAATGCCAACATCCTAGGCCTACACAGAGTTGCAGCGCTTGTAGAGCTAAGAGTTCTGATACCCGAGGCCTGCACGAGAGCTGCAACACCATCTGTTGCCGTCCCCTCCCACTTGCTGCTGCTGTTGGCTGTTGTCAAATGACAAGAGACACAGAAGCTGCCAAGGACTGAAACTTAAAGAGCTGCTTGCCTGACCATTGTTTCTACCTGAGGCAATGAAAGGACCCCAGCCAGCTGATTGGTAGCAGAGCCATGGTGTGCCTCTTGTGCTGATACCACAGAGGTCTAAGTTTGTGTGGCCTTGGATGGCCACAAGCAGCCAGATGATCCAGGAGCTGGTGTTCCGAGTGCTTGGGGAACATATATTTTTAAAATTCAGAAAGTTTTTTGAGGTATAATGGCCCAAATAGTGCCGTTTGGAAAAATGCCTTGCTCACCCACCCTTCTTGCCACCAGTGCCATTCACATTTCTTTAGGACAGTCCCCTGGGGGCCTATCAGCCACTGAAACATGCATTCATTTAAAACTTTTATTTTCAGGCCACTGATGCACATTCCACCAAAGTAGACAGGGGCACAGAGACCATGTGTTTTTACTGATGACCTGCAATGTCCTCCGCCTGGAGGAAAGAGCTATCTTAAAAGCATGGAGTTACAGCCTGACAGAATATCCTCCCCTTCAAAGAAAGTCTTTAGGTAGGAAATGGAAAATACTTAACAGGGTGATGGAGAAGTTCTTCTCAGCCTTTCCATGCTTTAAAATCAGAATTTAAGGCATGTTTTTATAGCATCCCATGAGTTTCACGGGATTTTTAAAGCTCCTGTGCAGTCCTTTGTGGCCATGCCTACATCTACCACTTTTACTGAGTTGCTTAAAGCTCTTCTGCTTTCCTCCACTCGGTAGAGCTAGATGAGTTCAAAGAAATGGAATACATGATAGCAAATAATCATGTTCCTGATAGGTAGAAAAGATGGAAAGATCAAGTCATGATGGTGCCCCCTGAGATGACGGCTCTGTCACTCTGGAGCTTATGCCAAAATTGTGGGTTTAGAAAGACTAATAGTCAGGCTGCAGTACTGACCAGCCCAGAGCCTCTCTCAATAGTACAAGTGGCTGAGGCTGGAGAGATGACTCAGTAGTTAAGAGCACTGTCTGCTTTTACAGAGGACCCGGTTTCAATTCCCAGCACCCACATGGCAGCTAACAGATGTCTGTCCACAACTCCAGTTCCAGGGGAATCTAACGCCCCCTTCTGACCTGCGTGGAAATTGCATGACATGGGTGCACTTACACACAGGCAATACACTCATACACAGAATTAAAATAACAAAATATTTAAAAAGTAGGAGTGGCTGTATCCCATAGATGACTATACACTATCAACTGGCTCCTGGGACGTCCCCCTGTGGAACTCCTGATTCATCCCTAAGGCAGGCCATTGCCACCATTCCATCAGCAGGAGAGGTTGATGTGTGACAGAGAGAGAGGACAATGTATGAACATTGTGCAATCTGTAGTCTGGGCTGCATGTAGCCCTGCTTGCTAGCCTAGCCCATCTGCCCCTTGTCACTTCTCAATGCCTGTTCTAAATGCATTTTATAAACCTGTACCCATCACCCAGTCCTCACACACTATCACACCAGGGAAGCAAACTTGCATTTTCGCCAATGTTCACTTAGCTTTCCTAGTTAAGCCTTGCAGATACTTCAGAATTTGCATTTCCTTGGATAGCCACAAGCTGGAACTCCAACTGGAGAGGCCGCTAATGATCATTCAATGCCAAAGAGACATTTCAAAAATAGCTTATCTCACAATTTTTGTTTTTAAGTGTATACAAAAATTCCTCAATGAGATTAAGAAAAAGAAATTTGCTTGGCATATTTGCACAGATTTCTCATTGGAATTCACGTATGCTTACAATTTCCTCTTATATTTTAGCACATGGCTCTAAAGGTGTCTTTCAGCTCTCTAAATACTAAATTTTAGCTCCTTAAAGAGGCCCCAGGAAATAACAGAAACAGTAAGAACATGGCTGTTCTTGCTAAAGGCATGGCAGTTTCGAGAAGGCCTTGCAGAGGATTCCTGTAGTTGTTGCTTCTAATTAGTACTGTTGGGATTAAACTTAGCAGGTTCTGAAGATAGTAGGAAAAACAGACACTTTGACAAAGCAAAGTACAGTCTGCCATGGGACTGTTGTGGGACTGTTTATAAGCTAGCTGCAGGCATTTCATTCTGGAAGTTACCAGGGTAAAGGAATATAAAAGGAGAAATCTCCACATGTGTGATCTGTCCTGAGAGCTGGTGCATCTCGGCCCAGGAAGAGCCTTATAGGCTCAGTGACTTCAGAGTTCTTTAGTCCTTGTTATATAACTGGGTTGCCCAGCTAGCATTCCTGGGTCCATCACCTTGACCTCCCAGAGACCTGACCTGCTTCGGTGTAGTGGCATAAAGCTAAATAACCCAGTTCTAAATGATACTTACCAGGGTGGTTAAACACAGGTGATACTTGAGAGGGTGGTATAGATGGATATTCAGCCCCTGGGCTCAATGCAGGGAAAGGTAGGACTGGGAGGTGGAATCTGATGGAGCTTCAGTGAGGTAGAATGGGCGTGGGTGAAGGAGCATGCTCATCTTGCTGCCTTTGCTTTAAACTCTGTACACACGTCCTGCATTTCCTTCTCTTGTCTTCCTGGGCAGTGATCAGAAATAGCTTTCTTGGCTGATTTCATGAGGTACTTAGGACTTGAGCATCTACTACTTGCATAAGTTAAGATGTGCACATGTCCCAGTAATAGGGCTGCGTAGAGCTGGCTGGTACACTATATACAGGTCACAAAGGGATTCTCCACGGGTAAACATCACTTCTGTAAGCTCCTCAGAGTCAAGCTATGTGGTAGGAGGTGTTCTTGTTCATGGCACCCCCACCTCAATTTCCCCCAGTGTATGATCATTCTTGATACCTCTGAGTGGTGACTACATTATTTTCAAAGTGTCAGAACTCTACCTCATCAAGAACTGGGATCCCAAACTTCTTCATGTCATGCGCCCCCTTCACCCCACCTTCCCAGGCAGCCCAGGGCTTTTCCAGGAGCTCTGTTTTCCCCTTTGCCATCAGAGTAGGACTTAGACTATCAGCTGGGTACTCCCATCTGAACTGATGAGACATCTAGTCACCTGCTCCCACAGTGTGCATCTGTGCGTTGTGATCATTAAAATGTGACCAGGTGAACTATAAATGTTTCTATGGAGGTTGCAGACAGAACTCTGGGATCCACTGTGTTGACTTCTGTGCTGTGACCTCATTTTCTTTGAGGCCAAGGTAGATCCTGCCTCAAGGAGTTGTTGAGATCACAAATCCAGTGTTAAACCTTTGGAAGAGCCCTGGTGTCCTCATAACACTCAGGGCCATTAGTGCCGTGAGTGAAGGGCACCTGGGTCTCCCCCGAGTGCTGGGACTTCTTGCACCTGATCACCACAGTGCCTACATGCCATATGCTTGACTCACACAGGCTGCTTGTAAATATGTAGTGATAAATAGGTAAATAAATGAGTTGAATGGAAAATATGTTGGTACTAAAGGTCAAGTATATTCTTTAAAGTCAGACGACCACCTCAGTGGAATTGAAAACACCAGCCTGCTTCTGCGTCAGGACATCGCTGTTTGGCATCCTTGCATTCTATCCTCTTGTCCTTCATTTTGGAAATAAAGGAAAATTATTGTGTGGTTAGGGGAGCCCCATGAGGCTGTGGCTTCTGAGTATCCATTGATCTTTGCTGCCGCGGGATCAGTTGCTCAATGTGTAGGATGTTTTCTCCAGGCTCCAAAAAGTTTTTAAAGATATACCAAATCTTATTTATCATTGTGTCTACAGAACTTGGCCCAATGCATCATAGTTGAAAATATGTTGATTTGAATTCCATTTTTTTTGGTAGATGCAAGGTTTAGGAGGCAAGTTCCTTTTGATGGATAAAATGATAACAGAATCTGAAATGTGAAAAATCACTTAAGCTTTTCCACATGGGGTCTTTGGGGGGAGTATATTCTCAAATTCCAAATATCCTGAACCACTTTTGTGGTCTCTGAATCTCCCCCCCCTTTTTTTTTTCTCATGGGAATTCCCCATTTTAAGTCTGTTACTTGGTCAATGTAAATTCTGGTTTATTGCTTTACTTATGTACAATAAAAGCTGATTTGGGCCCGGCATGATGGTGCACACCTTCAATTCCAGCACTCAAGAGGTAGAGGCAGGTGGATTTCTATATCTCTATGAGTTCGAGGCCAGCCTGGCCTACAGAGAGAGTGCCAAGCCAGCTGGGGCTATAGGGAGGCCCTGTCTCAACCCGCCCCCCAAAAAACCCCGCTAATTTGGAGCAGATAATATATACCTAATTTATATAGAGGAAGTCAAGAGAATGTAATATTGATCCTTTGCTTTAAAGATAATTTATCTGGAGTGCTTTCCTGATGAAAAAAGAAAGTAAATGACATCTTTAATTATCAAAGAAATAATCATGCAAAAGATCTAGGTAGACTTTTCAAATTAAGAAAAGTACAGGCATTATTGTCTCTTAATCAGTCTTGCAATTAAGTATTGAAATAATTCTTTTATTAGAAACATTCTGTGCAAAATTCACATTTTCATTATTTTATTTGATCAGCTTTTAAATATTTCCTACTTAAAAGAAGTGGCAATTAGTCTCAGGAGACCATCTCACCAACAACAATTAACGTCAATCTCTAACCTGATAAAGTGGGAGCCATGTTGACTGGTGTTGTCATTATGCAGGCCTTGTTCAGGCAACCCTATTGCTGAGATTTCATGGGTGCAGATTCCCTATCGTGTCTAGAATATACTGACAGCAGGAGTCCCAGTCCTCTGGGTCTTACAATCTTTTCTGCCCCATCTTCTGTGATATTCCCTGAGCTTGAGGTGTAGGGGTTGCATTGTAGATAAACCAATTGGGACTGGGCTCACCACTGTCACTTTTCTCCCCCTGCGTTTGATCAGTTTTGGATCTCTGTACTAGCCTCTATTGCAAAAAGAAGTTTCTTTGTTAGAGGTGAGAGCTATGCTTATCTGCAGATACAAAGTATTTAGAATATAGTTAGAAATTATATTGGTTTAGGAAAATGGCAGTAATAAGATCTCCTCTAGGGTCTATGACCTCTCCAGCCATGAATATTTGGCTATATTTACAGTACTGGGCATGAATTCCCTCCCACTGAGCAAGGCTTACTCCCAAGATAATAGTGCCACTATTGCACCATTGGCGATATCTTGCCAGGCTGGTCATTATTGTGGTTTGTAGGCTTTACAGATGGGTAGGACTTTCAAGTCAGTTCCACCTCATTTCCTCCAAGTCCTGTATCTGAAGTGTTTGATCTTCAGCAATGGGGTCTTCAAGTTCTGGGAGGCAACTAAGGGCAATGACAATAAGCTTATATTGTTTTGGAAGTCTCTTGGAATCCCTGGTCAACAACTGGAAGGGAGGTTTCCCATGCCTGGCACTAGGGTTTTTATTAGGTAGTCTATGCTTCCTGGAGAGAGCATTATCACCTCACCCTTGTGGCATAACTCTATTTAAGTTATATATTTAAGCCATATATATATATATATACACATATATGCGCATTTCACAAGGCCCCACACCTAAATGAAGAGCTATAGGCAGTTAATGGCTGCTGAGAGAGGAAGAATCTGTCTTATGCAGGGACGAAAGGTTATCTAATTGCAAGTGGTCCACCCTAAATACATTTACATATAAAATGTACAACAGTAAATGGACTCAGTAGCGCGGGTATGTGTGTGTGTGTGTGTGTGTAAAACAGTAATTATAGAAGATATAATGAACTTAAGAGTGAAGGTACAGCAGGAGTTGGACAGGGGAGAAGAAGGGGTAGAAATGATGTAAATACAATACTCATCTATGAAACACTAAAAAATAAAAAAATTCAATAAAAGGAGCTATAATGGGGTTCCCTGACAAGGCCCATTTGCTCACTCATAAGCTCTGTGCTGGCTTCAGGTGGTTCTGGGTGGCAGAGCTAGCAGGGCTCCTGCTCTCATACACTCAGTGTCCTGAGGTGAAGAAAAATCCAAACACACAGACATCCCTATCACTGCCTTTTATAGTAAGTGTTTAAGTCATAACAAAGGGTCTTGAGGGAATAGCAGGAGGTCTTTGTTAGGTTGGGAGAACAGGTTTGGCCTCCTTGGGAAAGTGACATTTATGAAGAGCCTTGATGTTCCACAGGAACGTGAAGGAGGTGAGGAGGAAATGTGTTGCAGGCACCTAGATCTGGATGTTCAAAGCTTGAGGCGTTCAAAATACAAGCTGGGTAGGAAACAAGTGTGGTTCAAAGGTGGACCAGGGAGAGGACTCATGTGGTGTGTGTGGTAGGATAAGCAGGGGCCAGGTCATATCACATACCTGCTGGTATCTGTTGCCAGGACCTTCCACTGGCCCTAGAGCCTCTCAGTAGTTCCCCCACAAGATTCCTTAGTTTCTTCTCCTTAGTAGGTAGTGCTAATGTTTGTAGAAGTAGGGCCATGCACTCCTGAATATGACACAATCATCTTCCTGTAAAGCCAGAGTATTTCCTGTAGGGCAGCAATGTTCAGCAGGGAAGGGCAACTTCATTCCTGAAGAGATGCTTGACAATGCTGAGCACAGAACCTGGGAAAGGATGCTGCCAGACTCGGGATATGTCACAGTGAATAGGACATCTTCAAAGCTAGCCGCTGCCTACATTACAATGTCAGGCACTGTATACATTGCTGTTCTGCCAACCAGCCCTGCTTAGGCTGTAGACATAGTTCAGAGTTTCCTGAACTATGCTTGCTGTTCCGTCACCCATAGGCGTGCTCAAGCCCCCATTCAAAGCTATTTCCTCTCTGCTCCTACCCTCTGGCTTTGGTGCCCATTCTCCATGCTCCAGACACTTTGTCTAATTGTCAGTGACTTTCATTCTGACATTTAGTTCGGCCTGATAGATCGCTTGGCAGATTAACTAGTCAGTTTTGCTTAACATCTCAAGTCCTACCTCCTCCATCTCTAGTGTCGTCACTGGGTCCTGTTCATCCCTCTGTTTTATCTACCACATCCGTTTTTCTACCATCAGTGAGCTTACCAGAACAGCAGCCGTGTCTGACTAGCCTCGCTGTCTTCAAAACTCTAGTGCCCTCCTACACGTGTGGTGCTCAAAACACTGTGTAATAAACTCAGGAATCTGACTTGTTACTTAAAATCCTTTTGGTAGTTATTTTATAAAAAATGTAGATACACATCTATTGAAAACCACTTTGGATAGAATAGATACTCTTTCTGGATGCAGGCCTCTTTAGTCTTCCATTGCAGATAACATGCATTTGTAACAGATAAAAATGGATTATATAATCAGATAGTTAATTATTAAATATATATTTATATATATAAAGTATATAAATGCTCAAGTACACACAGTAGGTCTGTATCAACTCTCTTTCCCTGTCTCCCTCTTTCTAGTAGATCCATTAGCACCTTATGCAGGGTGAAGCCGTTAACACTGTAACTGAATACGTCACTGATTTATATCTTTCATGATCAGTATCGGTACACTTTCCCCTTCGCCCTATTTTTGCTTCCACAGTTGAGCAGAGAGCCCTCTGGCTGAGCCAGCCTCGCTCCAGACAGGCTGGACTCTGGTGCCCCCGTGTGCTCAAGCGCAGAATTGCAGAAGGGACGTGCTGGATCCAGAGATACTTGAACAGTTACCCGCCTGTAGGCTCTGTCTTGAATCTGAGAGTTCTCTATTGAAAAGAAATCACTTCGGCGAGTCAAGGATCAATGATCCCTCTTACAATTAGGAAAGTTCCTGTTTTTCTACCCCCACTGTCCCTGTAATGACTCCTCAAAGGTCCAAAGAATAAGTTCTACCAGTGCTACCACTGTGATTCAGAAGATCCAAGTCCCTTCTCTGTTTATCACTGTGTTCTAGAGTCCCGCGGCGGGGACCATGGAGAGCTTGTGACGTCCCTGCTAGAGACTGCAACTGGCCTGAGTCATTTGAACCTCCCCTGTTCAGGTCTGTTAGGTTCTGCTGTGGGTGGGCAGGATGGATTTCCATGGTTTGACTGAACTCCTGGGTTTTGAGATGTGCATCGTTCGCTCCTCTCTCCCCAGGTCACTATTGTAGGATGGATACTCATCACCGTCAAGGCCTCCTTGACCCCAGGATGAAGCTTTTGGGATGTTCTAGACTTCCCAATGAGCGCCATACTCATGGCTCATCTGGCCTAGGCAGCTGTACTCAAGAATATGTGGATCACTCTCATGACTGAATTGGAACTCAGGCTAAATGTGCTGTGTGATGCTATCCCTAAACCATATAGAGTTGCACTTTTTTTTCAATACATGATGATGATGATGATGATGATGATGATGATGATGATATTGTTGATGCTGATGATGATACAGGGTTTTATGTAGCCTAGGTTGGTTTCAGACTTGCTAGCAGTTGAGGATGTCCTTGAACTCCCAATCCTCCTGCCTCTGCCTTCCAAGTGCTGGGATTAGGGATCCCAAGCACGTGCCACCACACCCAGCCTTTTGCTTTTCATTATTTTAATAAATGAGAGATGCTGGTAGGAGATGCAGGAATGAATATCTTCAAGAGAGTGTCTTACCTCCAGCATGCTCCCCCCCAAGGCAGCCCTACTACCAGTAGAGTGTGTGTGTGTGTGTGTGTGTGTGTGTGTGTGTGTGTGCAAGGGTGTGCTTTCCCATTGGGGGCAGCCATTCAGGCCTTCTGCTCATGGAGTTCAGTTAAGCATCTTTACTTCAGAGGGCTGGGCCACCAGACCTCTGTTGCAACCTGCTGGGCCATCCTTTACATGCCCTGACCATCCCTGTGTATCTGCTATGCACCAGCAGGAGGCTTTTCAGTCCTTGTTCTGAATCTGCTGACCATTCACATCACTGCAGTGAGAGAAGTAAACCCTGGTGACCTGGAGCAGAATATCACTGACCATTGGAAAGTTAAACATCACCATTCAAAGAACCACCACAAGAGCCCTACTGTGGGCTGTTCACATGCATCATGCTCTTGACCTTACTGTCTAGGGTACAAGGAACAGATGATCACAGACAGAGACAGATGGGTGAGGTCACCTCATAGACAGTGAGCCAACTTCTCAGAGGTCACCAGTGCAAGTGGCTGTGATTTCAGGCCTTTCTTCCTTGATCCAGGAGAATTCATATGATTATTTCCTTATGTATGTGCCTCTTTGTTTTTGTAATGTACTGTTTTCTCTTGCCACTCTGTCTCCTTGGCCAAGTTCCCTTTCTTCAATCCTTCCCAACATGTAGACAAACACTGTGATTATTAAAACTCATGTTCCATGGCCACTACCCTGGCTGGGGTCACTGACATCCTTTGTGGTAAATATAGGAACAGCCTCCCAAAGGCTTCATCGAGTCACTAGACACCCATACCAGTCCCTTCTTCATACTACACTCAAAATGACCATCTTATAATAGCGTCAGTTGTGGATTTGACACACTTGGGAAAAGGGAGCCTCTGAAGAGGTGCCTCCATCAGAGGTGCCATGCCTGTGGGGCGTGGCATTTTCTTGACTGCTAATTGATGCATGAGGGCCCTGCCCACTGTGGGCAGTACCATCCTTAAGTACATGGGCCTGGGATATATAAGAAAGGTAGCTGACCTAAGCCTGGAAGCAAGCCAGTAAACAGTGCTCCTCCATGGTCTCTGCCTCAGTTCCTGCCTTCAGGTTCCTGCTTTGAGTTCTTGTCTTGGCTTCCTTTGACGATGGACTATAACCTGTAAACTAAAATAAACCAAAGATGGCTCAGTGCTTAAGAGTACTGGCTATTCTTGAAGAAGACCCAGGTTCAAAACCCAGCACCCACATGGTGGCTAACACCTGTCCATAACTCCAGTTCCAGGGGCTCTGACATCCTCTTCTGTCCTCTGTGGGCACTGTATGACACAGGTGCATTTACATACATGCAGGCATAACACTCACACACATAAAATAAACCCTTTCCCTCCCAAAGTTGCTTTTGGTCATGGTGTTTATCACAACAACAGAAAGCAAACTAAAGGTAGCTTTCAAACGTTTCTTTTTCTTTTTAATCCACTTTAATCCACTTTAATTTTTTATAATGGCCATGAGCCCTTTTAGATGACTCACGCAGACTCTCTTGGACATATTTTGAAAGTTCCAATGGCATTAAAAGAAGACAATTTCACAGTAAGAGTCATGAATGAAATTTAAGAAGCACTTGTTGGTAGATAGAGTTGGAATTTTTTAAAAAATATCAACTATGTTTTTGCTATATGCTACTTCATTGATTTTTTCTCCCAATCATTTTATAAGCATATCTATAGCATAACATTATCTTGATTTTATAAATGAAGAAGTTGAGAAAGGATTGAGTGAACTGGGCATTTGGGGATGGTGGCAAGAGGGTAGCAGGTAGCAGAATTGGGGTGGGAACTCAATGTTCTTCCAGAGCCTTCTCTGTCTCCTTTGGCTCTGGAGCACTTAGCACATTAACAGGCACTGAGCATGCTGGTCTCTCAATCACTGGGGAGATATATCTGGCTTCCTGAGCAGAAGTAGTTTCTCATATAAGAAAGGAACTGATGTTTCCTTACCAAATACAGTATAATTTGCCCTGAATGGAGCTGTCATTCAGGTGTGACAGCAGAATGCATTCTGTATTTCATACTAAAGCAAGCAAAGGGCATCAGCTTCTGACTTCGGCACTGTGGTGAGGACTGCAGCCCATACACTCCAATGCCATTTTCAGCTCTGAAATTTGCAGACTCTCCATTAGCTGTGATACGAACATCGTAGGTTTCTAAGGCAAATGCCTATAAAATTAGAAAAGCACACTTTTAGTTTTAACTTTTATATTTAACTTTTAATTATCAATCGGTATGTTTAAACAAATGAGTCCATCTGTTGCAGGAAAATGCTACCCAGACACTAAACACTCCATTAGATATAACAACGCTATTCTTTGTTAGGGCTACTGTTTGGGCTGCATAACAAGTGGCCTCAAAACCTTATGTCATCAAACAGCAAATTTCACACACAAATCTACAACTGGAGGAGGACACATCAGAGGCCAGTCTTGGTTCCATCCAGCTTCCAAGAGAATTTAGAAGTACAGCTGGTGCCACGGGAGGCTCACACATTTGTCTGTGTAGTGGTCAGTGGGGATGCCCATGCAGGGTGTGCTTGGAAGAAGAAAAAAAGAATTAGGAGAGAAGGGGGGGCATCTGTTGTGATTAAACTGCTTGAGATCATCAACTTAAAAGAAGGAAAGTTTTCTATTGGCTCACGGTTTAGGAGGTTTCCATCTAGATTACATAGCCACATTGCTTATGGGCCTGTGGTAAGGCAGAGCAGCTTGGTGGGGAGTGGGTGGCATAGGGTCTTTATCCCTTGGTGGACAGAAAGCTAATTGAGAGGGGAAGGGACCAGGGTCCTGACCCCCTCTTCACATGGCACATCCCCAAAAGACCTAACTGCCTCTCACTAGGCTCTGCCTCCTATGGGCTCATCAGGTGGACTTCATTAACATCACACTTATACCCACATGGACATACCCACACAGACACACATGTATACACATAATTGAAAAGGTATATTCTTAAAAAGTTTAAGTATAGATATAATCAGCTTTTCCATTTGAAGTAGGAATTTAGCTAAATTGATGAAAACCTATGTACTAAGACCTGTACATGAATATTCACAGCAGCAATATTTGTAACATCAGGTAATAACCAAATGTCCACCAACAGGTAAGAAGATAAACACTGTGGTGTATCCAAACAATGGACCATTACCAAACAGTAAAAAGAAAAGTATTATTGATTCATGTAGCAACATTGATAAATCTCAACAATTACAGTCCTATGCTGCATAATGACATTTTGGTCAATGACAGACCCCCATATATGATGGTGATTCTATAAGATTCTATTGCCTAGTGACATTGAAACCATCTTAGTTTGTGTGATCACAATGGTAAAATTGCCTAACAACACATTTTCAGAATGTGTTCCATTGTTTAGTGACATTAATGTATAATGAACAAAAGAAGTCAAATATAAAGTTAACTACTGTTCACCACACAGATAAGGAATGCAAATAAGTATTTAGTGACAGAAAATGGGGCAAGGAGAGGTGGGAGGGTAAGAAGGACCATGAAAATTTTCTGTTTGGGTTATATTTCTAGTTCTCTCCACTGCTACAACAATCTCTATAGCAGCCTCAAACAACACACATTTATTTCCCTTACAGTTCTAGAGGCCAGAGTGCCCAAATGAGCCTTGTGGAGCCAAACTCAAGATGTTGGCAGGGCTAGCTTTCTAGCTTCTAGACGTGTCAGCCTTCCTTGGCATATGGTTGCATCACACTGACTTTTAGTTCACATTGCCTTCTCCCTCCAGTTGGGTCTGCCCAGGTAATTCAGGACAATTTCTCCATCTCAAGAACTTGATTCAAATCTTGAGTTCCTTCAACAGGTAAGGTGACAGGTGCACAGGTTCTGGGGATTGGAATGTGGTCTTCTTTGGGACCCACAGTGCAACCTAGCACAGTGGTAGTCTCTACATGGGAGTACATATTGTGTGTTGAAACAATGAATATATATGTTATGGACAACTTAATGTCAATTATACCAAAATAAAACTTTACTGAGAGAGAAAAATTGTTTTCTAGGATGTCTGTCACTGAATTTTGAATAACAAAATTAACTAAATGTGATTTCTGAGTTTTATCTGTTTAAGCACAGATTCTTAAACTATCTGGAGTTAAGTGAATGTTCTCTATGACTAAGTCATGCTAGAAAGTCTTTAGATGGTCCAGCCACTGTTACGGTGGCTCATCTTACTTTTATTTCTGGATGATGCTGTGAACACACACACAGACACACACAGACACAGACACAGACACAGACACAGGTCAGACAGATACACACATGCACGAGTTCTTGCTTAGTATCTGTGGAACCTTAGTTTCAAGACCCCTCTTCTGGGCTGAGACTGTAACTCAGTGATAAAGATCTTATTTAGTATTCTCAAGGCCCTGGGCTCAATCCGGAGCACTATATACACTAAAAAGACTTCCCTCTGTATAAAAATCCATAGTGGCCCAAGTCCCCTGCACAAAATGGTGTGGTGTTTCCACATAACTTAAACACACCCTCCATACATCAACTCTTCTCGTGACATATGAAAACCAATGGTATGAGAGTGAAGTTCCTGCTCCATGTAGTCACTTTTCATTCATGGTCGGTGACATATGCAGACACAGAACTGATGACATGGGGAGCACTCTGTTTTTCACGTGTATAAAATCACAACTGCTGGTGCTGGATCTCCTAGAGGCCCTTTTGTCTCAAACACAGTCAATACGTAAGTCAGAGATAGGAATAAAGTTTGTAATATTATGGGTTGCTATTACTGCTAGGGAAAAATTTTCCCTACATGTTTTTTTTTTTCGGGGGGGGTCATTTATTGAGACAGGGTCTCCCTGTAGTCCAGCTGACCTGGAACTCACTATGTAGACCAGGCTGGCCTTGAACTCACAGAGATCCGCATACCTCTGCCTCCCAAGTGCTGGTATTAAAGGCGTGCGCCACCACACCCAGCTCTGTTCCCTACTTTTTAAGAATGTAGATTTCACTGTTGCAGATCCACTCCTATGAACTCACTTTTTGAGCAGTATTTAAAAGCATTTATCCACGGTTCTAATAGGTTTTCTATAAATCACAATTTTTTTTGCTCTTTTTGAGACAAGGTCTCCCTAGCCCCCAGCTGGCCTGGCACTTTCTATGTAGACCAGGGACCTCATCTCACAGAGATCCACCTGCCTTTGCCTCCTGAATCCTGGGATTAAAGGCATGTGCCACCCCACCTGGTTTCAAAATCCAATTTTTTTATTATTTTTTTTCAAGTTGTATGGGTAATATATTAAATAATACAAATTTTATTATTTTTATTTCAAGTTGTATTGTAAATGCACCTATGCCCTGCAATGCCTGAGGTTAGAAGAGGGCATCAGATCCCCTGGAACTGGAGTAACAGATGGTTGTTAGCTGCCATGTGGGTACTGGGATTAGAATCAGGTCCTCTGCAACAGCAGTCGGTGCTCTTAACTGGTGAGTCATCTCTCCAGAACCCACAGTCAATTTTTATTGAAAAAAATGTATGTAAATGCATGCATGAAGAATTTGTGTGGGATTGTGAAGGGTTTAGAATGCTCTGACAAATTTCCTTAGTTGTCGTGATGTTCAGGCTGTGGCTACATCCTCCTTTACACTTGCTCTCAGAGACAGCAGACTCTAGAGATGAGGATCCTTCCAGCTCCCAGGCCACAGCCCTTATTACTAAGGGACTGGGGTCTCCTCAGTCACTGGTGTCCCAGATCAGGTGGATTAGTACAAAGCATGCAGATGTGTGGTACCCACTGCCCCCTCCCTCCTGCTCTGCACAGGGCCTGTGGGGGCCCACAGGGGCTGTCTTCTCCCAGGTGTCCCAGTTTGCTGACACATTCCACAAAGCTGCAAGACAATTCTCTGGACCCCACTATTAGAGTGGGAAATATTGACCTAGAAAGACATTCCCTGGACCTCAGCGGGTGCCCAGGCTCACAGATAGAGCAAGGAAAAAGATGCTGCTTCATTCGTAACACCTTTTTTCCCTTGTTTAGGCCAAATTATGACCCAGTGTCACCTATAGACACAGTCTCCCTTACAGCCTCTCTTGACTTGGAAATTCTCATTGTCTGTCCTCTCTACCCCCAGCTTTGAGATCCTGCCAGCCAAGTGTTTCCAGAATTCACCAGCCTTCTAGCTTGTCAGGTAACAAGAATTATACCAACCCCAAGCCAAGAGAGGCCAGAAACCCTAAGTGACCATCTAGATGTTTGCAGGCGCCCCAAGAAATGCATATGAGGAACAGAATGACATGCTTTACAGGGAGGGAATCACAATCCTCAGTGTCTGTGCTCTGGATCTAGCAACATCACCAGAGATACTGACAGTCCTGTTCAAGGGGCTTCTGATGTGGCACCACACGACAGCCTCCTAGGATGGCAGCACAGTACTCTGCATTTACATTTAACCCCCCCCCCCAAATGTGTGGCCCAGAGAATGCTGTGCTGTGCTGTGCTGCACTGTTTTCTCCAACTTCAGATGTGTGCTGTTCAAACTGCACTGAACGCACACCAAAAAGGGTGATATTCACTTGTGCAGACGCCTTGGCTTAGGATGTCTCAAATGAATGTTTTTCGATTTTCAACCTTAGAATCATGTATAAATGCTCATGTTTACATTTCTGTCAGTAATAGCTATGGCACAAGGATATATGAATGATGCTGGTTAGCATAGTGCCTCTGGCATCTCACGCTCTTGGACATTTAGCCTGCTGTTTCTGGGTGTGTGTTGCAATATGTTCACAGTGCTGTTCCCTTATTCACATATCTATGAAATATTCCGTGGATCTTGCTTTTCTAGAAACTGTCCCTGGAAAGGCCTTTCTGACTTTCACCCATCTTCACTGTGGCCTACAACACTGTCTTCCCAACTGTTGTCATGTGTTTTATTCCTGATCTTTTATGCTTACCATGTGTGTGCTTGTGTGTGTGTGTGTGTGTGTGTGTGTGTGTGTGTGTGTGAAAAAATAGGGCAGAGGTAGACAAGTCTCTTCCTCATTGGTCTCCGCCTTATCTTTTGTGACAGGTCTCTCATTAAAGCTGGAGTTCACTGATTTGGCTAGTCTGGCCCCAGCAAACCCAGGGATCCTCCTGTCTTTGTCTCCCTAGCGCTGGGGAGACACTGCCATGCACTGCACTGCCCTGCCTAGTTATGTACATGGGTGGTGCTGGGGATTGAAACATATGCCTTGTGTTTGCATGGAAAGTACTTTATCAATTGAGCCATCTCTTTAGCCCTTCACCTTGCTTCCTGTGACTTAGTGACCCTTGTTACCTCCCTTGTTAGGGATTAGCAGAGGGCATCCTAATTCAGGAGATAGCTTTCATTTAGGACGTAGGAACCTGGACTGTCTAGATGAAGCTTGATAACAAAAGTATAACTCCAGGTGTCAGGACATACCTTTGAGTTTTTCCTTTTGAAGGGTTAAACATTTTCTAAATTGGCTGGCGTTGGTGTGGACTGATTTACACTGTGACTTTTGTCTCAGAAGATTAATGTGTGAGCCATTTATCTAAGATGCCTTTGAAGGGAAACAAATGAAAAAATAGAATTTCAGTCCACTATAGCCTAATGAAACCAGTCTGATGTAAAAATAACACAAGAGGCCAGGGGTAGATATAGACTGCACAGAGGTATAACCATCCATGCACTCCATTGGGGCAGATACAGACTGCACAGAGGTATAACCATCCGTGCACTCCATTGGGGCAGATACAGGTTGTGCAGAGGTATAACCATCCGTGCACTCCATTGGAGCAGAGACAGGCTGCGCAGAGGTATAACCATCCATGCACTCCATTGGAGCAGAGACAGGCTGTACAGAGGTATAACCATCCGTGTGCTCCATTGGGGCAGATACAGGCTGCGCAGAGGTATAACCATCCGTGCACTCCATTGGGGCAGAGACAGGCTGCGCAGAGGTATAACCATCCGTGCACTCCATTGGGGCAGATACAGGCTGTACAGAGGTATAACCATCCGTGCACTCCATTGGGGCAGAGACAGGCTGCGCAGAGGTATAACCATCCGTGCACTCCATTGGGGCAGATACAGGTTGCGCAGAGGTATAACCATCCGTGTGCTCCATTGGAGCAGAGACAGGCTGCGCAGAGGTATAACCATCCATGCACTCCATTGGAGCAGATACAGGCTGCACAGAGGCATAACCATCAGTGTGCTCCATTGGACCAGATACAGGCTGCGCAGAGGCATACCATCCATGCACTCCATTGGGGCAGGACACGGTAGTAGTTAGAACACCTCTGACTACACTCTTACTGAGCCTGAGACTAAATAATGATTCCTTTTCTGAGCATGGCCAATTCAAAGGATTGTGGACTCATTTGCCTGTTTGTTCTCTCCTGAGTTTTGAAAGGTAACTATTCCTATAACCAACTCAGAATATGATGAGATGAGAATTTGACCTGACTTAGAACATAATAAATATACTATTAAATACAAACAGATGCATATCACTTTCATTCTTCCTTGTTAGTGTTCCTGCTCTCAGGGAACTAGAAATCTTCAGGTGGTTTGGTGGGGGCCTGTTATGTGACACTATTCCTTGTGAGATGTGAAAAAATGTCTGCTCACCCCAAATAGGACGCCAGTCATAGACCAGAGTAAGGATACCACCAATGTCCGACTTGGCAAACCAATGAGTTTATTGGAGTAACTTACAGGCACACAGGTGAGGGGAGCAGAAATGCCCCAAGGACAGCTGCATCACCCAGTGCCCAGGGCAGCATGGGTGACAGCTTATGGAAACTGGAAACCTAGAGCGTACTACAGTACCTGCAGGTAGCTCAACCTGCAGTTAGGGACTCTCTTCCAGGCAGCTCAGCTGGTCCTCGGGTCTCGCAGCAGTCCTTACTGCTTAGATATGCTTGGGGAGGAGGGACCTAATGAATCTGGTCAGGTTAGGGACTTCCTGAGGCTATTCAGTTGTTCACTTTCTAAGTTTAAGGAACTCCCTGCGGGACTGAATGGTCTCCCATCTTCCAGAACTTCCTGTTTTACCTTCCCGTCAACATCCAATGTCCAGAGCTTGGACTGTTTCATACTTCCCCTCCTCAAGAGCATCCTCTGTTTTAAGGGGCTTTCCTCCCACATGGGAAGTTTTATCTTGGAGGGAAGTGCTATACAAGACCACATCAGGGTCAAAGCTTTGGAGACAGAGGCTCTGAACTGACTGGATTTCACTGGAGGAGCGACATTAATCAAGGGATTTACTCTCCTTCCTATGTATATATGGGATCTGTGGAAATCAGTTGTTCTCAAAGGAACTAAGGGATCCTCTTTTTATTCCAAGGAAAGTGTTAAGAGACAGTTTTGGTTGTATGGGAAGGGTGATATCTGGTAAGGAGAAGCCAGAGATGCTTGCTGGTTCACCATCTGTAATTCACAGGGCATTCCCCACAGCAGAGAATGATCTAGTCCCCAGCACTAGTAGCACTGGTCTTATGTGAAAATAAATGGTTTTGTTGCATACACAGGCATGTGCACTCATGTAAAGAATGAAGGCAGGGGTGAGAGGGGCATGTTTTGGCAATCGATATTGTGGGGAAGATCTGTGTAGATAACCTGCTTCTGTCTGCAGTGGCCACCCTTCATCCATTCTGGAGACTGATCAGCT
Source organism: Nannospalax galili (assembly GCF_000622305.1). Lineage (NCBI taxonomy): Eukaryota > Metazoa > Chordata > Mammalia > Rodentia > Spalacidae > Nannospalax > Nannospalax galili. The sequence continues at coordinate 949,560 of NW_008360301.1, forward strand.
AGGGCAGCATGGGCTGTATACCTGGTCTGTCCATCCTGCCATTTTGGCTGTCAGCCTAGGAGGCATTTATAAGGACCCCATGCTAGTGCAGTCTCTGTCCTGTGTATTCACTCTTTTTCTCTTGAGGCTTGGTTAACAGGTCTTGCCCTGCTTGTTGAACCATTATTCTCCAATATTCGGGAGGTACCCGGTAGGTAATGTTACCTTCAGAGGGACTTGTTAAACACTCCGGTTTCCCTCTGTATTTGTTGTGTATATAGGGAAGCATCATAGGAAAAGAACTACTTCAAGTCATTCTTAAAGGATGTGGCATCCTGCTGACAATTACCAATTGATAGATTAATGCAGTTTGGTTTGTTATATTGGTTTGATACATTGAGCCTGCTATTTGGACTAGGCACTGTTTATCTACCTTTCTAAATCAATGGATCTTAACAAGGGGTAATTTTGCTCCCTAGGGAATTTCTGAACACTGGATATTTTTAGTTGCTGTAAGTTTATAGAAGGGAGGGATCTTACTGATATTTAGAGAATATAGCCCATGGATGCCGCTAAGCAGTCTACAGTGTGTGTGACATACCCCAAGACAAAGGATGATCAACCTAATAGGGACTGATAAACCCTGTCTACACTGAGGGGGTTTACACAGGAGAGTTTAGTAACAGAAGATTGTTACTAGATTCCTAATGAGTTTTATGTTTTGCTTGTAAACTGTTACTTCTTTTGGGATATATAATATGCCTTCCTGGTCAATAAATGCAGTTTGCCAACTCTCAGCTTGCCACCTGCCTTTGCGAATGAAGTTGTTGGAATAGAGCCACACCAGCTGGTCTAGGTATTGTATGTGACTACGTTGTGCTATGATCTCAGAATTGAAGAGATGCAACAGAACAATATGGCTTGAAAACCCTAACATTCTTGCTACTTGAAACCACAGAAAAGCATCGTCAATTTCTGGGTAAAGGAATGTACTGGATTACTTCCTGCTGGTTAAACAGCAGTGCAGGGATAATCTTTATAGCTCTAAGCACGGGTCCTTGTCTTTTGAAAGACCATTTTAGGTTCTTCAAAATCACTTTTTTGTTGTTAGTTTTTTGAAGCAGGGTCTCATGTAATCTGTGCTCATCTCAAACTTCCTTTTTTAGCCAAGCCTGACCTTGAACTGAAGATCTTCCCTGCTTCACCTCCCAAGTACTGGGATTATAGGCTTGTACCACCATGCCTGGTGCCCAAAACACTGTCTAGTTTTTCTTCTAAATTATCTTTGGTCCGTTATTTGAAAAAGAAGCCTGGAGGGTTCTTCTTTAGTTCAGGGAACTCAACACAGCTTCTTCTTTTTCTTTAAAATTTTATTAGTATTTTTTTATGTGTATGAGTGTATTGTCTGTATTTTATGTATATGTAGGTAGGTGTGCCTGTGTCGTGCACTGCCTACAGAGGTCAGAAGAGGGCATTGGATCTGCTACAGCTGGAGTTAAGGATTGTTGTAAGCTTTCATGTGTATGCTGGGAACTGAACCCCGGTCCTAGATAAGAGTAGCCAGTGCTCTTAACCACTGAGCCATTTCTCCAGTTGTCAGCACCTCTTCTTATCAGCTTTGCACAGCTCAGCACTATACCAGGTGAAGGGGAAAGAACGGGCAATCAACCGGCAGAGCTGAAGTAGGGAAGCTGGATTCTTAGCAGTTGTTTGCTGAAAATAGTTGGTGTCTGACTTGTTCTTACCTCTGAATTCGAGAAGGGAAAGTTGGGTCTACCAATGTAGGGATACCTTCAGTTGTAAAATTTGTTTGGGAGCAATATCTGGTCCCAGGTTTTCAAGGTCTTTAAAACCAGCCATGCGTGGTGTGGCAAGTACTGTAATCTTACCACTTGGGAGGCAGAAGCAGAAAGATCACAAGTTCAAGGCTAGCCTGAAAAAGGCTGTGAGATCTTGTTTCAAATTTTTTTTTAAACTTAGTTATTTGAGGGGGCACATATCAGAGCACTTGTGTAGAGGTCAGAGGAAAACTTGAGGGAGTTGTTTCTCTTTTTCAATGTCTGAGTCCTAGAGATCAAATTCAGGTCTTCAAGCTTGGCAACAAGCACCTTTACCTGCTGAGCCATCTCACCGGCCTGTGAGACCCTGTTTCAAAAACACCCCAAAGCAAAAAATAGACAAACAAACCACTGAGAACAGCCATCACACAAAGCAGTGTAAGAAATTAATTTACTTACAAATTAATTAAGAAGTATTTAATGCCCTACACTGAACAGGATAATTACAGAGGCAAAATAAATGGAGTCTTTAGATCAGTGTGGAGAGAGGTAGCTCTAACTCCATGGGTCATCTGGCAGCCAGAATAGAATGTGGAGGAAAGAGATGCTGAGGGCTGTCTCAGAGGGTGGGGAAGGCTGTGGGAAGGTGGCCAAGCTTGACCAAGATTTTCAGAGACGGGCTTCGAAGTCTGAAAGAATTCCACAAGAGGAGGCAAGGAGCCTCAGCCGGGTCACTTCTGCACTCTGCCTCTGCCAAGAGCTATCTGCCATGTTGAAGTGACACTGGTTTCTGGTAATACAGCCCAGGCACCCGATTACCTCGGCTCTTAGGGCTGATCAGTGTTAGATGTGTATGAGCTCACACAGAACAAGCCTACAGCAAACAAACACAAATCAGAATACTAGTCATTAACTCAGCTGAAAAATACAGCTGCCAAGAGCCCGAGCAACTATATTGGCCTCAGCAGGACATTCTCTCAAAAGCCAAAACACTAAGTCTAGTGATTGGATCTTACTTAAGGATATTGCAAGCAGTCTACAGAGCAAACTTCACAAATACCAGTAGCAGTAGGAACTCTCATGAGGGTCTGCTCTGGGCCAAGCACTGGGCAAAGTTCTTGCCTGCTGTGTTCATCAGCGTTCCATCACTACCAAATAGCCGATAGGAAGAGAAGAGGATGACTTTGAATCAGTTTCGGAGGCTTCAGCCTATGATCCATTGGCTTCTCTGCTTTGACCCTGTGATGAGGCAGCCTGTCACAGCAAGGGTGTGAGGTGGAGCTCAACTGCTTCCCTGATTGCTAGGAAGAAAAATAGAAAAGGACGGGCCTGGAACCTTACCAACCACTTCAAAGGAATCCTCGCAGTAATCAAAAGGCCTCTTACCTGACCACAGCTCTTATGTCTCTACCACTGTTGACTACTGCACACTGAAAACCAAGCCTTTAACAGGGACCTTTGCAACATTCTAGACTAAAAATATAGTACATGCATTGCATCCTTTGTTAGATTTAGGAGAGCAGAAAAAGGAAGGAATTTAAAGTTAATAAATAAGAACCGGAGTCAAACCTGCAACAGGCAAGGACTATGTCTTCTTTACTTCAGGAGAGCGTAGGGCTGGTGCTGTCCATGGGTACAGACATCAGCAAACACAAGCAGAGCAATTTGGACTTACACAGGGACTCTGCTGAAAGCAGCTGTAGGAATTTGCTTGGTGTCAGGTGTCAGGTGTCAGGGTCCTTGGGGTACTTGAGGGTCTCCTTCCTGAGGATATTTTCTCCGGACCAGCAGGCACAGTTAGTTTTTGGCACAACAGGAGTTAGGTTGACTTTGCAAACAGATGCTAGTGATCAGTTGATCAGGCCAAGCAGGAGGCTATGGCATAGTAAGAGTTAAGCTGACTCTGCAAACAGTCTCCTTCAGCCGGGGAAGTGACCAGTTGTTAAGGCCTGATCAAAGATCAAGCCACCAATTTGGGCCATTTGGCTACCTCGAGGAATTTATGTAAGGAAGCTTATGAATCTCTTGCAATTTGCACATTCTATCATCTTTTACAAACATTGAAATTGTTTCTTGAATTATCTTTTTTGACAGTATGAGCTCCTTGAAAAATTTTGGCTAGATTTACCTGGCTTATAGTAATCCTAGTACCTCACATGGCAATAAGCATTGATATATATTTTGCTGATTGAGACAAATTAATGTCTTACAATTGAAAGAAAAAGCAGAGACATAGTACATTTTCCTTTATGGATCCAGAATTTCCCAAGTTGATACCTGCTTCCTCATAAACACCACAGGGATGAAACCACTAAACTGCTGGCAGATGTTCTTACCTGGACAGGCCTTGATTTCCCCACTTAAGTCTTTGTTCCCAACAGCTCTTTCCTCTGAGTGTGTGTTCTTTTTTTGAATAGGTCCCTTCTCTTCAGTATTTTACATTTTATAATGAAAACATTATACAGAACATTGCAACACACACACACACACACACACACACACACACACACACACAACCTTGTCAGAAACTATAACACTGCCAAGCATCTTGAAGTCACCACAGCTTGTCCTTGACCCAAGCCCTCTTTGCTCCCTGGAGGCAACCACTACCCAATGCCGCTGACAGCCGTTTCCTCGCTTCCCTTTATAGGTGTCCAGCTGTGGTTGCATCCCTAAGCATTAGCCTTTACCTTGCCTTGTTTTGAATTTTATATAATGGAATAAAATGGTATATACTTTTAAAAAAATTTTTACAAAGAGTTTATTGAGAATTTCATATGTGCATATAAGGTATTTTGATCAAATCCATGCCTACTCCCTCCCCTCCTACATTCCCCTGCTCTGAAGAGGTAACCCTAAAATCTTTTAAGGATTAGATGCAAGCTTCCAAATACTTTTGACATTTTTGGCCTTTGGAACAGAGTGAGTTGCTCACAGGCCCAAGGACATTTTGACTTTTAGCCCAGAAACTGGCTACATTTCTTTGGGGTCTTTTTACCCTAACTGCCTAGCCAATTCCTACCTCCTAGCCAATTCCTACCTCCTATTCTTATCATGCCATCCTCTGAAGGGGTTACCCCAATTGCCAATAGGGAATAGGGACGTCGACTGCTCTGGCTTCTTCAATGCTGAACAGGGACGCAGGGTGAGGCAATTGGAGTACCCCTTCAGTGGGTCTATCTAAAAGACTCCCAAGTTGCATAACTCTTGTCTCTAATGGAAGAAAAAAGTCCTTGAATTATTAATGAGAGACGTGAAGGAGAAGTAAGGGCAACAATAATTAGCATTACAAGTTCTAGACAGGGAACTAGAAAAAAGTCACAACAGGGTAATTTTCAAATGTTCATAGGAAAGTCCACTGGAATTTCTTGACAAGGGCTTCCAAAAGCATCCCTCTATTGGGTTCTTCCTCATTTTTCTTTTGTCTTCCAAGGCTGGGCTAGTTGGCTAGGAAGAGTGGCTGGATACTTAGGTGAGGGGGCAGTGACCCTGCTTGACACTTCTTTAATGAATGAGCACAACCGTCAGCAAGCCCAATTGTGACTATGTTTAGTGATCAGGCTCAGCTGAAGTCGTGACGATGGTAGTTATTTCATGCATAAGGGACTGCTGTACAGCATCATCTTATTAAAGGGACCTGGAATTTAAAAGGATTTGGTGTTAGGACCCACATATAAGGGAGAACGTGCATTGTTTATTTTCCTGAGTCTGTTTTACTTCACTTAGTGTAACAGTTTCTAGATCCATCCATTTACCTGCAAATTTCATTATTTCATCTTTCTTTACTGCTGAATAGAACTCCATTGTGTAAATATACCACATTTTC
>NW_008360301.1:955158-957303 GCF_000622305.1 Nannospalax galili
GCCAAGGAGTGGTATAACCAGGTCACATGGTAGGTTCATTTTTAGTTTTTTAAGAGTTCTCCACACTGTTTTCCATAGAGGCTGGTACAAGTTTGCAATCCCACCAGCAGTGAATGAGCATTCCCCTTTCTTCACTTCCTCGCCAGCATTTGGTATCATTTGTTCCCTTGATCCTAGCCAGTCTGATTGGGGTAACGTGATACCTTAGTGTGGTCTCTCGATTCTTTGTTTTCTGAGTTCTTTATATATTCTGGATATTAAACCTCTGTCAGATGTGTCTCTGGTGAAGATTTTTTCCCATTCTGTGGCTTTTCTCTTCACTTTTTTGGTTGTTTCTTTTGCTGTACAGAAGCTTTTTAGTTTAATGAGGTCCCAGTTATTGATTGCCGACCTTAATTCCTGAGCAACTTCTGTCCGATTTAGAAAATCCTTTCCTATACCTACATTCTGTAAGTTACTGCCAATATTTTCTTCTGATAGTTTCAGGGTTTCCAGTTTCACATTGAGGTCTTTGATCCACTTGGAGTTGACTTTTGTACAAGGTGAAAGATAAGGATCTAGTTTCATTCTTCTATAGGTGTAGATCCAGTTTTGCCAGCACCATTTGTTGAAGATGCTGTCTTTCCTCCATTGTGTGTTCTTGGCACCTTAGTCAAATATCAGGTGGCTGAAATTGCATGTACTCAGGTTTGGATCTTCAATGATGTTCCATTGATCTATGTGTCTGTTTTTGCACCAGTACCATGCTCTTTTTATGACTATGGTTCTGTAATATATTTTGAAATCTGATATTGTAATCCTGCCAGCGTTGCTCTTTGTGCTCAGTGTTGCTTTGGCTATCCGGGGTCTTTTGTGTCTCCACATGAATTTAAGGATGCATTTTTCTAATTCTGTGACATAAGTCATGGGGATTTTGATTAGCATTGCATTGAATCTATATATTGCTTTTGGTAGGTTGGTCATTTTAACAATATTAATTCTTCCAATCCATGAACATGGGAGGTCCTTCCATCTCCTGGTGTCTTCCTCAATCTCTTTCTTTAATGATTTAAAATTTTCATTGTAGAGATCTTTGGTGTCTTTCATCAGATTTATTCCAAGATATTTTAATTTCTTTGTAGCAATTGTGAATGGGAGCATTCCCCTGTATTCTTTTTCCAATAGCTTGTTATTGATATATAGAAAGGCTACTGATTTTTGAAGATTAATTTTATAACCTACCACTATACTGAAAGTGTTGATCAGTTCCAGGAGTTTTCTGGTGGAACTTCAGGGATCTCTTTGATATAGTATCATATCATCTGCAAAAAGTGATACTTTGACCTCTTCCAATTAGTGCTCCTTTAATTTCCTTCTCCTGTCTTATCGCTCTAGCAAGAGTTTCAAGCACTATGTTGAAAAGGAGTGAAGATAGTGGACATCCTTGTCTGGTTCCTGATTTTAATGGGAATGCTTCTAGTTTTTCTCCATTTAGAATGATATTGGCTGTGGGTTTGTTGTATATAGGTTTAATTATGTTGAGGTATGTTCCTTCAAGTCAAGTTCCCTCTAGGACTTTGAGGGAAATGCATGCTGAATTTTGCCAAAAGCCTTTTCTGCATCTATTGAGATGACAATGTGTTTTTTGTCTTTGAGTCCATTTATATGATTAATGATGTTTATTGACTTGCATATATTGAATTATCCCTGCATCTCTGGGATAAAGCCTACTTGATCATGGTGAATGATCTTTTTGATGTGTGTCTGTATGCTGTTTGCAAGTATTTTGAGGGAATTTTTGCACTTATGTTCATTAAGGTTATGGGTCTATTGTTTTCTTTTTTGGTTGTGTCTTTACCCGGTTTGGGTATTACAGTGATGTTGGCTTCATAGAATGAATTTGGGAGTTCTCCCTCTGTTTCTATCATTTTGAATAATTTAAGTAGTACTGGTTGGAGTTAAATGTCTGGTAGAATTCTGCTGTAAATCTATCTGGTCCACCTGGGCCTGGGCTATTTTTAGTTGGGAGGTTTTATATTACTGTTTCAATTTCCTTATATGTTATGGGTCTGTTTAATCTGTTAATCTCTTCTTGGTTTAATTTTGGTGGTTCCCACGCCTTTAGATAGCCATCCATTTCTTTTAGGCTTTCAATTTTAGTAGCAT
>NW_008360301.1:957372-966092 GCF_000622305.1 Nannospalax galili
ATGTCCTGGAACTTACTATGTAGACCAGGCTGGCCTTGAACTCACAGAGATCCGCCTACCTCTGCCTTCTGAGTGCTGGGATTAAAGGCGTGCACCACCACACCAGGCGCATATAGGTTTTTAAAATATTCCCTTACTCTACATACTTTTGTCCCTGTTTTTGGATTCTTTTTATGTATCAGCATTGTGTTGTGAGATTCATGTGCTGTTCAGTGCTGATTCAGTTCATTCATTTTTATTGCTCTAAACTATTTCATTGTGTGGACACACCAGATTTCTTTTCCCATTCTAGTGTTTGATTGTTTCTGGTTTTTCTGTTTGTGGAAAAGTGTTGATATATGTCGTGAAAAAAAAATCTACCAATGAAGAGAAATACCTCACAGTGAAATGCTGGTTATGTGGCAGATGGATCTTTGCTTACTGTGGCTATAATCAGAGCATCTTCTGCCAGTATGTGTGTGGATTCCACTGCATAGTATTTTTCATACTTTTTGGTTTTGGTTCACCTGGTGGAAGTACGAAGGTGTTCCACTGTGATTTAACTTGTATCGTCTGACTTCTAGTGAGGGTGAGGATGTATAATTTTTTTCTTACATTTATTTTAGGACATCATAAAGATATTATTTGGGGATTATTTTCCTTAATAGTTGTATGCATTGTTTTCTAAAATCTTTGCTGCTTTACCTTCCAGATTTAAGTTTTAAATTTACTTGGAATTGAAGTTTGAGAAGGTGGGCCACTGTTTGCCTCATAAGGACATTTCATTGACCAGTTACTGTATCCAGTGTCTCTTCTGAGTTGATTTGCACTGCCATGACTATCAGATATCAAAAATATATCAATGCATAATAATTTTCAGGGATTTAAATTATATCAGCTAGTTTTATTTTGATTCCTGTCTCCCTGCTAAATCACCGATGTAGCTGAATAGAGCAAGACTTGGAACTACTTGGGTCCCAGGTTGTACCTGGAAAAGTGTCACAGTGTTTATATGAAGCACAATTTGAGTCTTCTCAGCTGTAGAAGAAATTGGTTGGCTGTGGCTCCTGACATGTTTTATAAACTGTTCCCACATTCCAATAGTTCTTGTATTCTATGTCCTGTCTTCTTAAGTTTAAAAGACAAAATAACACAGCACACACACACACACACACACACACACACACACACACACCTTTTAAATCTTTCTAGTAGAATAACTTTCAGCTTGTGATCTAGTTTCCATAATCGGATGTGTCACACAAGACAGAAGCATGGAATGAACCACCCCATTAGGAGTGCAGCACTCGGGAACGTTTCCTGCCTCTGTGCCCACACAGGGCAACACCCTTGTCCCTAATGTCATCTGTCCCTCCTCAAACCCTTAATAAAGAATTGTCTTCAGTTAGGTACAATGAATAGTAAACTTGAGGCTACCCCTACATTTTATTGTACAGTCTAGTTTTTTTTAATGTATTTTATTTTTATTTTGTGTGTATGAGTGTATTGCCTGCATGTGTGCAAGTGCAATGCCCACAGAGGTCAGAAGAGGGTGTCAGATCCCCTGGAACTGTAGTTACAAACAGTTGTTAGGTGCCATGTGGGTGCTGGGAACCAATCCCAGTTCCTCTGCAAGAGAAGTTAGTGCTCTTAACTGCTGAGCCATCTCTCCAGCCCCAACAATCCAACAATGTAGTTTGATAGGGGACTTTCTCAAAAGGCAATATGCTGATAATAGAAGGGGAAGCTGGATAAAGGTATAAGCCAGAGGCCAGGTGCTGCTGCAGGGGAGATGGGATTCCTAAGCAGAAATCCCAGAAAGCAAACTTTGCCTATTTCGGGTTTCTCTTTTATCCTGGCGAACAGGACATAACCTTGCCATTAGAAAATAACTCTATCCTTTTGTAAATTTCAGTTGATTTTACTTTATAAGTAGAAAAAAACAACAAAGGAAAAGCCAATAATGTCTAGAAACTTTGACAGGCTTTTTGTGGGTGCTGGGATTGATCTTGGGTCCTTATGCCTGTGCAGCAAGCACTGTACTGCTTGAGCTATCTACCCCAAGTATTAATATTATAATTATGTGGTACAGAATTATTATTTGCTCAAGACTGGTCAAAGAGTTTTGTTTATTTACTTTAATTCTGAACCATTATATAATAAAATAAAATTCCATAAAATTTCATCAATAGTATTCAACTCTTAACCCATTAACTACTTACACTGTTGAAGATTAGAATGCTTATTAAAATAATTTGGTACACAGTATCTTTCATTTTTAATTTATAAACTTGGAAATGTCTCAGAGTGCTGGTTATTTTATTTTCAACTTAATGTGAACTAGAGACACCTGGGAAGAAAAAGCCTCAATTGCGGAATGGCCTCCACTGAATTGGCCTGTAGGCCTGTCTGTGGGGCATGTTTTTTGCTTACTGGTTGATGTGGGAGGCCCAGCCCACTACGTGGGCTGACACCCCTGGGCAGGTGGGCCTGACTGTAAAGAAAGGTAGCTGAGCAAACAGGGAGTCAAAACCACAAAGCAAATGATGTAGTGAAGCTGAGCCCCCTGTGCCTGGGCCTCAGGTATCACTGGAAGAAGGCAGCTGCAGTTTCAGGGATGTTTAGTCACAAAGATGCGTTCTGAACACCAGCAGACACAGTGACCCAGATATATCAGCTGCTTTCCTGGTTCCCTCACACCAAATTTCCTTCGTAACTAGGAAACACAGCTACTAAGGCACAGGTGCAGTTTTCCTTGAAAAGGTTACCTCCTCTCTAACTCCTTGCCTACCTAGTCTTGGTCCACTCTGTCACCTCAAAACTCCCTATACTTAAGCCAGTAAGTTGCACTGATACCAAGAGAGTGCAGACCCACAGAAGAGTGTGGAAGGGTTTCACACTGCAGGGATTAAATGCTATTCTTGGGGGGAAAAAACCCAAAAGAGAAAGAATATTGACAGGTGTGTTGATTAGGTGCAGTTGCAAACTTGACACAGCTGGGAAGAGGGCACTTCAGTTGGGGAATTCTCTCTGTCTGATTGGCCTGTGGGCATGTCTGTGAGGCATTTTCTTGATTATTGAGTGGTGTGGTAGGACCCAGGCCACTGTGAGTAATATCACCCTCGGGCAGGTATTCCTGGGTTATATAAGAAAGAGGCTGAGCACCGGCCAGAGAAGCAAGCCAGTAAGCAGCGTTCCTCCATGGTCTGTGCCTCAGCTTCTGCCTCCAGGTTCCTGCCTTGGCTTCCTTCAAAAGTGGACCGTGATATGGAAGTGTGAGATGAAATAAACCATTTCCTCCCCAAGTTGGTTTCGGTCAGAGTATTTTATCATGGCAATGGATATCTAAGACAACAGCCAAATCTTGCTGACAATGCCCCCATGTCTGTACCACTGCTCTCTTCTTTCTTTTGAGTGATGCAAGCATCCTAGAATTTGATGTCAGTGTGGAACTTGAGTTTGGGAGTCATTTCACTCACCTTCTGTGCAGTACAGGAAGTCTTTCCCTTCCCACTCTCTCAGGCAGATAACCATGCTTTTCACCACAGCAAGGCGAACGTGTGTTTCCTTTTTTTAAAAAAATCATTCCATTTTTTTAGTATAAATAATAATCTCTGAAATTGGGTTGGAGAGATGGTTCAGTGGTTAAGAGCCCTGGCTGCTCTTGCAGAGGACCTGGATTTGGTTCCCAGAATCCACATGGTAGCTAACAATCATCAGTAACTCCGGTTGCAGGGGATCTGACACTCTCTTTTGGCCTTGATGGGCATTGCATGCATGTGGTGGATTTACATACTTGCAGACAAAACACTAATACACAGAAAATAAAAATACATAAATCAAAGAATCTCCACAGTGTGGCCTGAGTTATGCCTCCTAGAAATGAATATTTCAAGTCAGTTGTCTTAGTTTGTTTCTTCACTGCTGTGACAAAACACTCTGACCAGTACCAACTTGGGGAAGAAAGGGTTTATTTGTCTTACATCTCCCAGGTCGCATGCAGTTCATCAGGGAGCCCAAGGTAGGAACTCAGGGCAGGAACTTGAAGGCAGGAGCTGGAGCACAGGCCATGGAGGAATGCTGCTTACAGGCTTGCTCCCCTGGCCCCTACTCAGCCTGCTTTCTTATGCAACACAGGCCCACCTGCCCAAGGGTGGCACCACCCACAGTGGGCTGGGCCTCCCACATCACTCATCAAGAAGATGCCCCTCAGACATGGCCACAGGCCAGTCCAATAGAGGCAATTTCCTGATTGAGGCTCCCTCAACCCAGGTGTGTCAAGTTGACACTAAAGCTATCCAGCACATCAGTCTTCCACATAAAAACCTTTCAAATGTAATAAATTGGACATACTTTTTCTCATCCCAGTATCATTTGCTTTGAAGACTCACCCCTCCTGAGTCCTCAGCAATTATTTTGGTTTGGATCTTAAACAGTCCTCAAAGACCTATGTGTTAGAAACTTGGTCCACAGCCTATAGTGCTTTGGGTAGGTGGTGGTCCCTTCGGGAGGTGGTCCTTTAGGAGGAGGGCATTAGTGGAAGGAAGTTAGTAACTGGTGGTATGCTTTTGAAAAGGAAACTGGACCCCTGGTCCCTGGTCTCATCTTCTTTCTCTCTTTTGCTTCCCAACCATCATGAGGTGAGCAGACTTCACTTCCTCAATATAGCATCTCACTGTGGACCAGAAAGTAGCAAGGTCATCTGATAATGGACTGAAACCTCTAAAATTGTGAAACAAAATACATATTTAAAAATATTTTATTTATTATTTTATTTGTATGAGTGTATTGCCTGCATGTATGTCAGTGCCTGCGGTGCCTGTCATGTAATGCCCATGAAGCTCAGAAGAGGGCATTGGATTCCCCTGGAACTGGAGTTATAGACAGTTGTTAGCTGTTGTGTGGGTGCTGGGAACTGAACCTAGGTCCTCTGTAAGAACAGCCAGTGCTCTTAATTGCTGAGCCATCTCTCCAACACCCCCCTTAACATATTTTTTAAGTTGTTTATGTCAAGCATTTTGTTGTAGTAATGGAGAGATGACTGACACAGCAATTCTGCTTATTGGTGTGGCCTATGGGATCTCCTTCTCCCAGACCCACTGTGGGCACACAGACTAGCCAAACAACAGATTACATCATGTACTAGTTGCTTTTGTTGTTATTGTAACCAAAGACCTGACAGAAGCAACAGAAGGATTTATTTTGGCTCATGGTTTCAGAGGATGTCAGTCTGTAGTAGCTAGGCCTTATATGCTTGGGTAGAACACTGGTGGAGGACATGTGGCAGAGAACTGTTCACCTATGGCAGACATGAAGCATGGAAGGAGCTAGAAAAAAGCCAAGGACAGGACCCCCCCACCCCCAAGGACTTGTTCCCAGTGACCACTTCCTCCAGCTAGGTCTCACCTGCTAAAGTTCTGGTGCCTCACAAAATAGTGTGCCAGCTGAAGACCTACCCTTTAATCATGTGAGCCTGTGGGAGACATTACATACTATAATGAATCAGCTCCCTGGACACAGTGATTGGTCCGGTAAGGAGCCACTTAGTGTTATGATAAACACAACTTTGCTGGAGCTGTCTGGATTTGTGTTTCCTATGTGTTGGGGCCATAAATGAATCTCGAGTTGGTGGTTTTACTTTCTACCTTATAGAATGTGCCTGCCTGACATGGAAAAAATAGAAGAAAGAAGAGCACGAAGGACAGAAGACTGGGCGGGGGAGGAAGGGCATACCCTCTTCCTAGCCTTTGCACTCCTCTGAATTCATATGTTGAGCCCTTACCCCCGGTGGGATGACTTTAGGAGGTGAGGACTTTGGGAAGGGATTAAGTTTAGAGGTCATAAATGTGGATTCCTATGGGCTTAGTGTCCTTATGAGAAGGGACAGAGATTAGCGCTCACTGGACAAGTCAGGAAGTGGGCCCTCATCAGACACTTGGATGTGCTGGTGCCTGGATTTAGGATGCCCTCCAGAACCATGAGGAACACATACTTATTCAAGCTACTCTGTCTCTGGTATTTAGTTACAACAGTGCAGGAGTGGGTTAGAGCAGGCGAGGGAAGGAGCCCATCATTTATGCTCAATGCTGCAAATGGCAGGCAAAATCAGGCTGGAATTTAGCAATGTGTGGGTCACTGGTGTCCTTGATGAGAGTATGTCCTTGTAGCATGCTGAGGATGAAAACCTTCCTGGGATGATTTCAGAGGAAAGGTGTGCAAGGTAGTCTAAGTTAGAAGTTCAAATAATTCTTTGAATAAGTTTTTCTTCAAAGAGGATCAGAGCAATAGAGCAGATGTTAGAAAATGTGAGGTTACAAATCTCTCTCTCTCTCTCTCTCTCTCTCTCTCTCTCTTTTACTTCTCTCCTTTCTTATCTTTCCTCCAGGATGAAAGAAATAGCTACTCCTTTGTGTTCTGACTGGAGTGGCCCAGAAAAGAGGAGAGTCTATGTTGCAGGAGTGTGAGGGTCCTGCCCCTGATGTAACAGGAAGAGATGGGGTTTGGTGGCCCAGGGGCACTTGGCCTTCACTAAGAGCAGTCCTCACAGTAGTATAGTGGAAAAGATCAGGCAGGACACCAGGAGTGTACAGGAAACAGGTGTTTTTAGGTTACAGCCTGGTCCTGTGGGCTCATGCCCCCAAATCTGGACCTCGAAGGGAAGTAGCACATATTTTATACCTTAGGCTTTGGATTACACTGAGAAGGAAATTTACATATTGATTGACTTTCTCAAAATCAGAAAAATTATAAATTTAGAAAATAAAACAAATGTTTTATAAAATAAAAAAAATCCACTGTCTGAAAGTCTCTGCAGAAGTCTCCGAGGAAAATAGAAAGAGGAACCACAGGCTAGCCCTGAGGGCTAGCTGCTGTTCCAGCCACAAAGCCTGTCAGCAAATATCCTGCTGACAAGTTGGTATAGACATATGAAGAGAGCAAAAACAAGGATTAACATTCCTATTTTCCTTGAATATTTCATCAGGCTCTACATTAGCAGCATAAAGAAAAGCCTGGATGGAAAGCCAAAGGTAGGCAGGTGGATGAGGATGTATTTTCCTCAGTGAAGAAGGTGAGGTCATCAGATGAAGGTAAGGTTGGGAGAAAGGAGCTGTGCATGTCTAGGGGTAGAGGGCTTGGCTTGGGAGCATGAAGTGGTCAGCATAACAAGGCTTGCTGGGGTCAGTGATCACATATTCAGGTGAGGTCAGTTAATCCTGGAGGAACTTCCTCTAGGGTGGGTGTTAGGGAAAGAGGAATTTACTGCTTGTTTGAATATACTGCTTGTCTGAATTTACTGCTTGAATTTACTTGTTTAAATTTACTGCTTGTAACCAATTAACTCAACTGGAGACACAGGCATCCGGAGATAGAGGCAAAGTGCTACAGCCCCCGGAGCCTGACCTGTTCTGTGTCATGTCATGTAGACATGTCTGCTTACACAAGATAACAAGAAAGAGTCGTACCAGGCACATACCAACCATCTCTCCCTGATTGAGACACCTGAAGGGAGTTGTAACATTTTTCTTGTTTTAAAGTTATTGGTTTGTGAAATGCTTGCTTTGAAACTATTGGCTGTATAAACACGGGCTTTTGTGTAACGGTTGTGGAAGCCTATATAATCTTTACCTAAAATTGTCGCAGGGTCGATCGCTCTAACCAGACCTGCGTGTCCTGAAAGGACAATCGGCCCCAGCTATCTGGTTTAGTAAAACTCTGCTTGATTTTTGCATCTCCGTACTCGTGTATTTGTTCTCCAGAAGAGACTCACCGAGTCACGGACCCTAACATTTTGGGGGCTCGTCCCGGATTCGTGGGGGGCTTCTGGGGATCAAAGGATGAACGGGGGCAGAGTTTCTTTTCTCTGGACAGGGCAGTGTAAATCGAGGGTGGCTCCCTCGTGTCTGTAAAATCCAGAATAAAGGTGATCCCGTGTCTGGTCTCGGGTTTGAGTCCCGAGCAGGGAAGTCCAGGTTCGAGTCCCAGCACCTAAGGTCTGAGTGCCTCAGCCCTGGGGAGGAAGCCCGATCGGCAGAAACCTGGCACCAGAGGAAGAGGAGGTCGAGCTCGTTACCTTGAGGCAGTCCAAGTGGACGCCTTTTGGGAAAATCACGAGGAGTCTCGGGGATCCTGAAAGTGAGAGTGGTGAGTGCAGCGCGCGTCTGAGCGAAAGAAGGACCGGTCCGAGCGAATGCCATGAGATGTGGTGCGCGTGCTTGATAGTTCTGCTAATTGTCTTACTCGGGGGGGAGGTCTGGTTTTGTATTTTTCTCTACACTTTCTATTTAAAAACCTTCCTTTCCTCCTTTTCCTTCCATTTATTCTCTGTATCTCCCACCCCTCTCCATCCCTCTCTCTGGCCACTGAGAAAGCCCCACGGGCACTGGTCGAGCTAGTAAGAGCCACAGGGCCCTCACCACTGAAAGACTCCCATGAGAGGATAAGGGAGTCCCAGGCTTGAATCCCAGATAAATTCACGTCCCCTCCTCACCACTGAAAGACTCCCGTGAGAGGATAAGGGAGTCCCAGGCTTGAATCCCAGATAAATTCACGTCCCCTGCAGAAGAAAAACTGGGCAACGACAGGCACCCGTCCATAAGCACACCCACTGGCCATCATTGTTTAGAGTGGCACCTTTATTTCTCCCTTTTCATTTCTCTCTCTCTCTCTTCTGTGACCTCCACCATGGGCCAGACTGAGGCCACTCCTAAAAGTTTAATCCTCTCTCACTTCTCGGGAATGAA
>NW_008360301.1:966182-968676 GCF_000622305.1 Nannospalax galili
AGGGGTCCCTTTCCCTGGACACCATCGGCAAGGTCAAGGCTGTCATTACCCAGCCTGACCCAGAGGGCCACCCGGATCAACTCCCCTATATCCTTTTGTGGGAGAATCTGGCAGAGGATCCCCCATCCTGGTTAAGGCCCCTCTTGGTGAGAAAGCCTCATGCTTGGCCCACCAAAAGTCTCCATCATGGTCACCCAGGAAGGTTTGAAGTTCTCCAGTCACAGAGGCGGGGATCCTAGTGCTCCACCAATTCTCCCCGAGAGCTCCTCCCTCTACCCCCCTTTACCTGTTGAGCAGCCACCACCTTATGCAGCTCCACGGGGTGGAGAAGCCGAGGTGGCCTATGGAGGGGGGGATGGAGCCAGGGGTCCCCATGGGAATCCAGTGGTAGCCCCCTCCCCAGACTCCTCTATAGGAGAGGGTGGACGACCTGGAGAGGCGGGAGGAATGCAGCTAAGGTCTCGGGGAAATAGGGACAGAATAGGAGAGGCCCCCTCCTCCACCACAGGAGGGGCTGTGCCAGTGCTGCCAATACGAGCAATCGGTGGCCCAGATGACCAGCAGTATCAATACTGGCCATTCTCCTCTAGTGATCTCTACAACTGGAAGACCCAAAACCCCCCATTTTCTGAAGACCCCAAGTGTCTTATAGGTTTGGTGGAATCTATTATGTTCACTCATTGCCCCACATGGGACAACTGCCAGCAGCTGCTCCGCACCCTCTTCACCACTGAGGAGTGGGAGCGGATCCTTAATGAAGCCAGGAAGAATGTACTCGGAGAAAATGGGAGGCCCACTATTCTTCAACCTGCCATTGACAAGGCATTCCCCCTCAAGCGTCCAGATTGGGATTTTAGGACGGCAGAAGGTAGGGACCGCGTATCTGGAAAGGTTGTTTGATGCTTACAGGGAGTATACCCCTATAAACCCAGAAGCAGAGGAACACAGGTCAGCTGTGGTTTTCTCCTTTATTAACCAAGCAGCTCCCGATATCAGGAGAAAGCTCTACAAGCGGGATGACCTGGGAGAGATCTCAATTAGGGAACTGCTACAGCAGGCAGAGAGGGTATTCAACACTAGAGAATCTCCAGAAGACAGAGAAGAGAGATTGAGGAAGGAAGAACAGGAGGTGAGAAGTAGGAATAGGAAGGAAGACAGAGAATTCCAAAGAAAGGAGAACAGGAAGCAGAGGGAAGAGATAGCCAGAATCTTTTTGGCCGGAGTGAAAGGGAGTCCTGAGACACGCTGGAGGCTAGAGCCCCGCCCAACCAAACTGGGGTGGGAGCAATGTGCCCTGTGCAAAAGATATGGGCACTGGAAAAGAGAATGTCCACAAAGGGGAGAAAGACAGGGAAGGGGGGGCCGATCCGGACCCTACACTTGGGACAAGACTGATGGGGACGGGGCTCGGTACCTCTCCCTGAGTCCTGGGTAACCCTATACGTGGAGGGGACTCCCACTGGCTTCATGGTAGACACAGGGGCACAATATTCAGTTCTCACTCAAGCCCGTGGCCCTCTAAAACCGGGACTCACAAGCATAGTTCAAGGGGCTACAGGAGCTAAGAGGTGTGCCTGGACTACCAATAGGAAGGTGGACTTGGGAAGGCATCAGGTGTCCCACTCCTTCCTGGTCGTGCCGGAGAGCCCAGCGCCACTACTAGGAAGAGATTTGCTCACCAAGATTGGGGCCCGTATCCACTTTGAGCCAAAAGGAATAAGGGTAATGGACTCGGAGGGGCAACCTCTGCAACCGGCTCAAGTGTTGTCACTGTCCTTAGCAGACGAATATCGTCTGTTCCCAGTAACCCTGGAAAAAGGAGACCAGGGAGACATGGGTCCTTGGCTGCAGGAGTTTCCTTCCGTCTGGGCTGAGACCGGGGGAGTCGGGCTCGCTAAACACTTGCCCCCGGTGGTAGTTCAACTTAAAGCCACAGCCCTGCCTGTCCAAGTCAGACAGTACCCGATGCCAGAAGAAGCTAGGAGGGGAATAGCGCCCCACATTCACAGATTGCTAGAAGAAGGAATCCTTAAACCCTGTCAATCAGCCTGGAACACGTCCCTGCTTCCTGTGAGAAAGCCTGGCAGTGAGGACTATAGACCAGTACAGGACTTGCGAAGGGTCAATGAAAGGGTAGAGGACATTCATCCCATGGTGCCCAACCCATATACCCTGATTAGCTACCTGTCACCATCCCGTGTGTGGTATACCACCCTAGACTTGAAGGATGCTTTCTTCAGTGTCCCTCTCACTGAAGTCAGTCAGCCCTTGCTTGCCTTTGAGTGGTAAGAACCAGGAGGGGGGAAGACAGGGCCCCTCACCTGGACAAGACTGCAACAGAGGCTTTAAGAACTCTCCCACCTTGTTCAATGAGGCACTAAGCCAAGATGTGGAGCCCTTCTGCAAAAAGGTACCCCCATGTGACTCTGCTGCAGTATGTGGATGACCTGCTGCTGGCTATAGCAACTCATGAAGAGTGCATGGAAGCTACGAG
>NW_008360301.1:968743-972439 GCF_000622305.1 Nannospalax galili
GTGCCCAATCCATACACCCTACTTAGCCCCCTGCCACCATCTCATGTGTGGTATACCACCCTAGACTTGAAAGATGCTTTCTTCAGTGTCCCTCTCGCTGAAGTCAGTCAGCCTTTGTTTGCCTTTGAGTGGCAAGAACCAGGAGGGGGGAAGACAGTGCAGCTCACCTGGACCAGACTGCCACAAGGCTTTAAGAACTCTCCCACCTTGTTCAATGAGGCACTAAGCCAAGATCTGGAGCCCTTCCGCAAAAGGCACCCCCATGTGACTCTGCTGCAGTATGTGGATGATGTGTTGCTGGCTACAGCAACCTGTGAAGAGTGCATGGAAGCTACAAGGAACCTATTGGCCAAACTGGACAGCCTGGGATATCTGGCCAATGCCAAAAAGGCACATATCTGCCAGAGGTCGGTGGTTTACTTGGGGTACAAGATAGCGGAAGGAGCCAGATGGCTGACACAAGCATCTTGGCAGCCATCGCCCTACTGGTGAAGGAAGCTGACAAGCTGACCTTTGGCCAGGACCTGGGGGTGACAGCCCCGCATACTGTGGAGGGGATTCTCAGGCACCCTCCAGGGAAATGGATGACAAATGCCAGGCTCACCCACTACCAAGGGCTCCTGCTGGACTCTCCTCAAATCGTCTTCTCGGCCCTGGTGACCCTGAATCCTGCCACTCTCCTGCCAGACCCAGACCTGTCAATCCCCATCCATGACTGTAGAGATGTTCTCTCTGAAATCATCCAGGTACGGGAAGATCTGAGAGACACGCGGCTGCCAAATAGTGAATTGGACTGGTATACAGATGGAAGCAGCTTCATGTGGGATGGGGTCAGAAGAGCTGGAGCAGCAGTAGTGGCGCATGAGGGGGAAGTCATTTGGAGCACAGCCCTGCCCCCTGGCACCTCAGAACAGAAGGTGGAACTTATTGCTCTTGCAGAGGCACTGGAGAGAGCAGAAGGCAAGCGAGCTAACATTTATACAGATAGCAGGTATGCCTTTGGCACTGTGCATGTTCATGGCACCATCTACCGGGAAAGAGGATTCTGGTCCGCAGAAGGAAAGGAGCTGAAGAACTTGCAGGAAGTCCAAAGACTGTTAGAAGCTGTGGAAAAGCTGAGGGTGGTGGCAGTTATACATGTGCCTGGGCACCAGTCCAGAAAGACTCCTGAGGCTATTGGTAACAACTTTGCTGATGCAGAGGCCAGGAGGGTAGCTCTCTTAGACCCCATTGTGCTGGAAGCTCTAGAAGTATCCATACCTGAACTACCCATCTTACCCCCCAGACCTGACTATTCCCCACAGGACGTTGAGTGGATAAGAAAACAAGCTCTGGGAGAAAAGCCTGGGGAGGGAGATTGGAGTAGGGACCAGGAAGGTAGACTGATCTTACTGGAAGTACTAGGGAAATACATGCTCACCAACCTACACAGATCCACCCATCTAGGTTGGAAGAAGTTGCTCAGTCTTTTTCAGAATGCACAGTTGGTATTTCCACACCAGAATGAGGCCGCACGTCAGATCACGGGGGGATGCGAGAGCTGTGCAAAGCTAAGACCAGCCCCAAAGGGGCTCCACCCAACAGGTATCCGGGAGAGGGGGAGGGCCCCAAGAAGAAGTTGGGAGATAGGCTTCACGGAGGTAAAGCCAGGAAAGTATGGGTACAAGTATTTGCTAGTCATGGTGGATACTTTTTCAGGATGGGTGGAGGCCTTTCCGACCAAGCATGAAACTAGTCAGATGGTAGCAAAGAAATTAATAGAGGCGATAGTCCCCAGATATGGGGTCCCTGAGGCTATAGGTTCCTATAATGGCCCGGCTTTCATTAGTAAAGTCTTACAAGGACTAGCCCAGTCTCTGGGGACAGATTGGAAATTGCATTGTGCTTACAACCCACAGAGCTTGGGGCAGGTAGAAAGAATGAACTGGACATTAAAGGAGACCCTTTCTAAATTAGTAATTGAGACATGGTGACTGGGTGGCCCTCCTCCCCTTGGCCATATTCTGGGTTCGAAACTCCCCCTATATGCATGGTCTAACTCCCTTTGAAATAATGTATGGGGCCCCTCCGCCAATAACCCAGTGAACCCAGCCCCGGGGGAAGAGAAGTCAGCCCCTGACTATTTAAATATGTTGCAATCCCTTGCCAAAGTACAGCAGGAAATTTGTCCCTTAATCAAAGCATATTATGAAGGGGAAAGAACCCCAATTGTGGAGCATGGCATAGTCCCAGGGGATATGGTCTGGGTAAAAAGACACAAAGTAAAAACTCTTGAACCCAGATGGAAGGGACCTTATGTTGTATTGTCTACCACCCCCACTGCCCTAAAGGTTGACGGCATCACTCCCTGGGTCCACCACACCCACGTCTGGAAGGCCTTGCCTCTCGAGGACCCGGAATCCTGTGTGAAGGAGTGGGAGGTGTGGCCAAATCCTGCTAATCCCTTAAAGCTACAGCTGAGCTGGACATGAAAGAATTCCTGCGGATAAACTCACTGTTATGGGCTCTCCAGAGAATAGTAGTGTCAGCGGGGGGCAGTTTTATTACCTCCCCCAGAAAAAAACACCCGGAACAATATCATATGAAAAAACGGGCTTTGATTGACTCATCATCCACACTCCCTCAACCGCCAAGCTTTGAGGGCAAATGGGTTCTTTGCTTGCCCAGGTTTCTGGACAGGTTGGTGGAGGCGCAATTGAGGGGGTGCTGATAGACTCTACTGCACTGAATGGAATTGTGTGGAAGTTAATGATAGGCAGTGGAGATGGGAGGTTTCCCCTGACCTGATTGATATGAGTTTTACTTCTCCATACAACCAATGGACAGTATCTCCACTGGCAAACCAAGTTAAAATCACTTTTACCTCTAACGGAAAAAATGATAAAAGGTGGATAGATGGGCTGACATGGGGCCTGATGCCCACCAGATGCCACGGAGGGGGGTCTTGTTGTAGATCTTCCTCCAGGTCGAGGCAGTGGTTAGGTCGCTGGTAGGACCTAACCCGGTGTTAAATACCCCTAGTCTGAGGCCCCAACTTCCCCCGCTTGGGTCTCCTAGGCCCACTTTCAAGACATCAGGCACCGCAACGACATCAGCAGCCCTAGCCACAGATAGGCCAGGGACAGCTGCGAAACCACAGACTCCCAGCAACCCTATGTGGGAGATGGTGCAAGCTGTAGTAGAAACCCTTAATCATACCACTCCCTCTCTTACTGACCCCTGTTGGCTGTGCTACCCAGGATCCCCACCCTTTTATGAGGCTATCGGGATAAATAGTTCCTATACTCTCAACAACTCTCATCCCACCTATTGGGACGGGAGACCATGGGGACTTACTCTTGCCCAGATCTCAGCCTCTGGCACATGTGTAGGCACAGTTCCAACATCCCAAAGCCAGTTATGCTCATGTAATAACACCCCGTGGGAGCAGGGGAAGTGGATTATACCCACCTCGGGCTGGTGCCTCTGTTCAAAAATGGGCCTCACCCCAGCCCTATATACCTCTGTATTTAATGCTAATAATGAATTTTGTGTGCTTGTGGCCATTCTGCCCTGTCTTTCATACCACTCTCATGAATCCCTCCTCTCCTATTGGGAGGAAAAACAGAGTCCACTCCGAAAGAAAAGGGAGCCCATTACTGCCTTAACCATTGGAACCCTCTTCTCCATGGGGTTAGCTGGAGCAGGGACAGGAAT
>NW_008360301.1:972672-988174 GCF_000622305.1 Nannospalax galili
CTCCTGGTCCTTCACCAGAAATACCAAGCCTTAGATATTGCTGAGGAAGATTCCTCAGTCTGACTTAGAAAAAGGGGGGGAAATGTTAGGGAAAGAGGAATTTACTGCTTGTTTGAATATACTGCTTGTCTGAATTTACTTGTTTAAATTTACTGCTTATAACCAATTAACTCAACTGGAGACACAGGCATCCGGAGATAGAGGCAAGTGCTACAGCCCCCGGAGCTTGACCTGTTCTGTGTCATGTCATGTAGACATGTCTGCTTACACAAGATAACAAGAAAGAGTCGTACCAGGCACATACCAACCATCTCTCCCTGATTGAGACACCTGAAGGGAGTTGTAACATTTTTCTTGTTTTAAAGTTATTGGTTTGTGAAATGCTTGCTTTGAAACTATTGGCTGTATAAACACGGGCTTTTGTGTAACGGTTGTGGAAGCCTATATAATCTTTACCTAAAATTGTCTCAGGGTCGATCGCTCTAACCAGACCTGCGTGTCCTGAAAGGACAATCGGCCCCAGCTATCTGGTTTAGTAAAACTCTGCTTGATTTTTGCATCTCCGTACTCATGCATTTGTTCTCCAGAAGAGACTCACTGAGTCACAGACCCTAACAGTGGGTGGGTATTCTAGTACAGGTGGGCATGGCAGTTTCATTTAATAGGGTTAGGATGGCTTGCTAGTGTCGACTCAAAACCATAACTCTCACTTCAAAGGGGATAAGAGAGTTTATTCTGGAGCCAAATATGATTGACCATGGCCCGGGATCACAGATTTAGGTTACCCCAAATGTTCCAGCATGGTAACAGTTGCCTTACATTTTTATAGTAACAGAACAAAGAAAAATCATAAATCAAGACACTTTTCAAATACATTGGTGCATACACTCAACAGGCAGGTCATAGCAAAGTAGGGGGTTTCTACTAGAGGTCTCTAATGCTATCCGATGACATTCTTAGCTCTTTGATTGGTGAGATCAGGTGGTGTGCTAGGATAATACATTCTAAAGGGTTTTTATCTGTCACAGGATTTTACATCAGAAACAGAGATGGGTGGTAGGCTAAGGCTGAGATCCTAGGAGACAGCCTGAGAGGGTCGGTTCAGACCTCCATTGGTGTAGAGGCTCTGATCTCAGCAGACTACCAGAGAGTGCCTAGTTCCGGCCTCCCTCTGGCCTTCATCTACTAGAGGGCCTGAGAACCCAGGGGACTGCCTGAAAGCCCCCAGATCCTGCCTCCACCTGGTGGTGAGCTTCCATTAATTGCACCACACCCATACCCCTACCTGGGATTTTGTGAGGCCCTTCCTAAGGCCCCAGGGCAGATCTGGCTTTGGTAGGCAAGGTTGAGATCCTAGCAGACAGCCTGAGAGGCTGGGTTCAGACCTATATTGCTATAGCAGGCTCGGATCTCAGCAGACTGCCAGAGAGGTCCTAGTTCTGGCCTCCCTCTGACCTCCATCTAGTAGAGGGTCTGAGAACCCAGGGGACTGTTGTAGAGCCCCCAGATCCTGCCTCCACATGGTGGTGAGCTTCCCTTAGTTGCACCATACCCATCCCCCTGCCTGAGGTTTTGTGAGGCCCCTCCCAAGGCCCCAAGGCTGATCTGGATTTGGTAGCTAAGATTGAGATCTTAGCCAACAGCCTGAGAGGGTGGGTTTGGACCTCCATCTGGGTAGGGGCTGGGATCTCAGCAGACCACCAGAGAGTGCAGAGCTCTGGTCCCCCTCTGGCCTCCCTCTGGCATAGGGTTGACAATGCATGGGACTGCCTGAGAGAGCCTGGATCCTGCCTCTACATGGTGAAGGAAGCCTGAGTGTACCTGACTGGAACCTGAATTGGGCTTCTGTGGGCACCCCTGAATAGCTGATCTGAAGCCATCAGTTCCCTCCAAAATAAACCTGAGAGAACCTGAACCCTGTACCAACCAGATTTACATAACCAACAAAGAAAGAAACTAGGCATCTGGATAATACAAACAGAAGCATACTTCAACTTAATTCTCATATCAAAATCATAAACAACATAAAAAATTCACATGCCAAGATGACAACAAAAGAATAATAAAATGGAAAGCCAAAACACTGCGTACCCACCAAACTCCACATATCCTGTAGAAGAGTTCTATAAGGAGAACCCCCTTAGAGTTTAAAAGAACAATCATAAACATGGTCAAAGAACTCAATGAATTTAAAGAACACATGAACAAACAAATCAAAGAGCTAAAAGAAGTTCACAAAAGAGATAGAAACATTGAAAAAAACTCAGGCAGAAATGGAGAAGGAAGTGCAAAACTCAACAAGCCAACTTGAAACAACAGGGGAAAGCCTCACCTCCAGAATGAATGAAATGGAGAACAGAATATCAACACTAGAGGATAAAGTTAAAGAATTGGATCACTCAAGCAAAGAGTATGGAAAATTTAAAAAAACACAGGAATGGAATATGCAAGAGATGTGGGACACCATGAAAAGACCAAATCTACAGATCATAGGAATAGAGGAAGGAGAAGAATTTCAGGTTAATGGTGTTGACCAGATCTTAAACAGGATTATAGAAGAGAATTTCCTGAAATTAAGGAAAGACATCCCCATACAAATAAAGGAAGCACATACAACACCAAATAGACAGGCTCAGAAAATAAACTCCCCATGACATATCAGTAAAAACACTAAATGTATAGAACAAAGAGAGAATACTGAAAACAACAAAAGAAAAACAAGTCACATACAAAGGAAAGCCCATCAGAATTACAGCTAACTTATTAATGCAGACTATGAAAGGCAGAAGAGGCTAGACCAAGGCATTTCCAGTTCTACATGACAATAGATGCCAGCCCAGAATACTATACCCAGCAAAAATATCTATTATAGTTGAGGGGGAAAGAAAAATCTTCCATAACATGAATAGCCTGAAAGAATACATGTCCACAAAACCAGCCCTTCAAAGAATACTTGAAGCACTACAGAGAGCAGAGAGAGAAACAACTATACCCCAGGGGCAACAAAAGACAATAAAGGTATAAGCTAGGAAACACAAAATTAAACAGAAAACACAGCAATCAAAATGACGGCAACCAATACACATCTTTCAATATGAATGGACTTAACTTTAATATGAATGGACTGAACTCCCCAGTCAAAAGACACAGGCTAAGTGAATGGATAAAGAAACAAAATCCATCTCTTTGCGGCCTGCAAGAAACCCATCTCACCTTCAAGGACAAGCATTACCTTAAGGTAAAAGAATGGAAAAGAACATTCCAAGCAAATGGCACTAAGAAACAAGCAGGTGTTGCAATTCTAGTGTCTGACAAAATAGACTTCAAAGTAAAACTAATCAGAAGACTAAGGAGAGTCACTTCATTCTCACCAAAGGAACAGTTAACCAAGAAGATATTACAATCCTTAACATATATGCACCAAACACTGGTGCACTGAAATTCATAAAAACAACACTACAGGACTTTAAGATACAGATTAACCCCAACTCAGTAATAGTAGGGGATTTCAATACCCCCCTGTCTTCATTAGACAGGTTCACTGGACAAAGAATTAACAGAGAGACATCTGTTAGAATACATCTTTAGAATAGTCTACTCAAGGATGAAAGAATATACTGTCCACTCAGCACCCCATGGGACTTTTTCAAAAATTGACCACATACTGGGCCACAAAACAGACATCAACAAATACACACATACACAAAAATTTGCACGCATTCTATCAGACCAAAATGCAATAAGGCTCAAAATCAACACTGGTCAAAGCCCTAGTCACTACATGAACTCGTGATTGAACATCACACTCCTTAACAATGTGTGGGTGAAAGGAGAAATTAAGAAAAAAATTAAAGAATTCCTGGAATTCAATGAAAAGGACAATACAACACAACACAACCTCTGGGACACATTAAAAGCAGTCCCAAGAGGGAAGTATATAGCTCTAAGTATCTATATTAAAAAATTAGAAAGAGCCCAAATAAATGACCTAACACTGCAACTCAACACACTGGAAAAGCAAGAACAAATGAAACCCAAACCCAGCAGAAAAGAAGAAATATCAAAAAACAGCTGAAATTAATGAAATAGAAACAAAGAAAACAATACAAAGGATCAATGAATCTAAGAGTGGTTCTTTGAAAAGCTAAGTAAGATAGACAGACCCTTAGCCCAGTTAACAAAAAGAAAGAAAGAGCAAATCCAAACCAACAAAATCATAGATGAAAGGGAAAACACTCCAAAGATTCAGACCATTATAAGGGAATATTTAAAAAACTTATACGCTACTAAATCTGAAAACTTAAAGGAAATGGATGCATATCTAAAATCATTGGAACCACCAAAGTTAAGCCAAGAGGAGATCAACAGTTTAAACAGACCCATAACATATAAGGAAATTGAAACAGTAATACAACGCCTCCCAACTAAAAAAAGCCCAGGCCAAGATGGATTTACAGCAGAATTCTACCAGATATTTAAAGAAGACGTTCAACCAATACTACTTAAATTATTCAAAATGATAGAAGCAGAGGGAAAACTCTCAAATTCTTTCTATGAAGCCAGCATCACTCTAACACTCCAAATGGGGAGAGACACAACCAAAAGAGAAAACTATAGACCCATGTCCTTAATGAACATAGATGGAAAATTCTCAACAAAATACTTGCAAACTGCATACAGACACACATCAAAAAGATCACTCACCATGATTACATAGGCTTTATCCCAGAGATGCAGGGATGGTTCAATATACACAAGTCAATAAATGTCATTAATCATATAAATGGACTTAAAGAAAAAAACCACATTGTCATCTCAACAGATGCAGAAAAGGCTTTTGACAAAATTCAGCATGCATTTATGTTCAATGTCCTAGAGGGAAC
Organism: Nannospalax galili; assembly: GCF_000622305.1. NCBI lineage: Eukaryota > Metazoa > Chordata > Mammalia > Rodentia > Spalacidae > Nannospalax > Nannospalax galili. The sequence goes on from NW_008360301.1 coordinate 977,556, forward strand.
TGTACTAAAGGGAACATACCTCAACATAACTAAAGCTGTATACAACAAACCCACAGCAAACATCATTCTAAATGCAGAAAAACTGGAAGCATTCCCATTAAAATCAGGAATGAGACAAGGATGTCCACTATCTCTACTCTACTCCTTTTCAACATAGTGCTTGAAATTCTCGCTAGAACAATAAGACAGGAGAAGGAAATTAAAGGAGTACTAACTGGAAAAGAAGAGGTCAAATTATCATTTTTTGCAGATGATATGATACTATACCTTGGAGATTCCAAAAGTTCCATGAAAAAATTCCAAGAACTGATCAACACTTTCAGTATACGGGCAGGAGAGATAGCTCAGCGGTTAAGAACACTGGTTGTTCTTGCAGAAGACCCGGGTTTGAATCCCAGCACCCACATGGCAACTAACAACTGTCCCTAACTCCAGTTCCAGGGGATCCGACAGCCTCTTCTGTCCTCGCGTGTATTGCATGGCACAGTGCACTTACCTACATGCAGCCAATACACACATACACATAAAATGAAAATAACAAAACAAAACAAAAAATCAGTAGCCTTTCTACATACCAATAACAAGTGATTGGAGAAAGAATACAGGGAAATTCTCACATTCACAATTGCTGCCAAAAAAATAATCTTGGAGTAAATCTGACCAAAGACAGGAAAGATCTCTACAATGAAAATTTTACATCATTAAAGAAAGAGATTGAGGAAGGCAGCAGGAGATGGAAGGACCTCCCATGCTCATGAATTGGAAGAATTAAACTTGTGAAAATGACCATCCTACCAAAAGCAATATATAGATTCAATGCAATCCCAATCAAAATTCCCACGACATACTTCATGAATTAGAAAAAAAAGTCCTTAAATTCATATGGAAGCACAAAAGACCCCAGATAGCCAAAGTGTCCCTGAGCACAAACGGCAAAGCTAGGGGGATTACTACACCAGATGTCAAAGTATACTACAGAGCTATAGTCATAAAAACAGCATGGCCCTGGCACAAAAATAGACACATAGATCAATGGAGTATCATTGAAGATCCAAACCCAAGTACATGCAATTTCAGCCATCTGATATTTGACAGAGGTGCCAAGAACACACAGTGGAGGAAAGACAGCATCTTCAACAAATAGTGCTGGCAAAACTGGATCTCCACCTGTAGAAGAATGAAACTAGATCCTTATTGTTTACCTTGCACAAAAGTCAAGGACCTCAATGTGAAACTATTAGAAGAAACTATTAGTAGTAACTTACAAGATATAGGTGTAGGAAAGAATTTTCTAAATCAGACAGCAGTCAGTCAGGAATTATGGTTAGCAATCAACAAGTGAGACCTCATTAAACTTAGAAGCTTCTGTACAGCAAAAGAAACAATCAAAAAAGTGAAGAGAAAAACTCACATAATGGGAAAAAGTCTTCACCAATGACACATCTGACAGAGGTTTAACATCCAGAATACATAAAGAAATCAAAAAACAAAGACTTGAGATACCAAATGACCCAATTAAAAATGGGCTAAACAGTTTCTGGGCTAAAAGCCGAAACATCTTTGGACCTGTTAGCAACACACTCTGTTCCAAAGGCCAAAAATGTCAAAATGTCAAAGGTATTTGGGAGTATGTATCTAATCCTTAAAAGATTTTAGGGTTACTGCTTCAGAGGGGGGAATGTTGGAGGGGAGGGAGTGGGCATGGATTTAATCAAAACACCTTATATGCATGTGTGAAATTCTCAAAAACTTTTTTGTAAAAGTTAAAACAAAACAAAACAAAATAAAAAAAAATGGGCTAAAGATCTAAACAGAGAGTTCTCAAAGGAAGAAATAAAGATGGCTAAGAAACACCTCAAAGAGTGTTCAACACTCTTAGTAATTCGGGAAATGCAAATTAAAACCACCCTAAGGTGCCACCTTATCCCAATCAAACTGGCTAGGATCAACAGAACAAATGATACCAAATCCTGGTGAGAATGTGGAGGAAGGGGAATGCTCATTCACAGCTGGTGGGATTGCAAACTCATGCAGCCTCTATGGAAAACAGTGCGGAGAACCCTTAAAAAACTAAAAATGAACCTACCATATGACCTGGTTATACCACTCCTTGGCCTATGCCCAAAGGATTCATCCTATTGTAGAGACACTTGTACAACCATGTTTGTTGCTCTCTTCTCACAATAGCTAAGAGATGGAAGAAACCTAAGTGCCCCCCAAGGGATGAGTGGTTAACAAAAATGTGGTTTATTTACACAATGGAGTTCTATTCAGTAGTAAAGAAAGATGAAATAATGATATTTGCAGGAAAATGGCTGGCTCTAGAAACTGTTATACTAAGTGAAGTAACACAGACTCAGAAAAACAAATGATCTATATTTTCCCTCATATACGGAGCCTATCACCAAATCCTTTTAAATTACATGTCCTTTTAATAAGCTGATGCTATACAGCAATCTCTTTTGCATGAAATAACTACCATCATCACAACTTTAGTTGTGCCTGATTGCTAAACATTATCATAATTGGGCTTGTTGACAGTTATGCTCATTCAGTAAAGGAGGGCCAAGCAGAGTCATTGGACCCTCACCGGATTATCCAGTCACTCTTCCCAGCCAACTGTATGTAATTTGACTGTAATCACACATGGCCTCCTGGACTTGGGGAGGGCTAAACTGTACAATTCTGGGGAAGGCTAGGAAGAGAAGGCATGACCCATGCTGGGTAAAGTCTTTCCAGTACGCATACCCTCAGGTCATATATACATCTCAGCAACCCCTCAATTATCTCGATAAGTTCAATAAATTCATTGGTTTTCCAGTGAACTTTAATTAAACATTGGCTGGACACTAGAACCTTAAAAGGGAATAAACATTGCTTAGTATTCCCAGGAAAAGAAGTCTTGCAATGGATGGAAAATTTGTTAATGCTGTTATGTCTCATAATTATTTTTAAAAAAAGAAAACGAGGCCAGGCATGGTGGTGCATACCTTTAATCCCAACACTTGAGAGGCAGAAGCAGGCAGATCTTTGTGAGTTTGAGGCCAGCCTGGTCTACATAGTGAGTTCCAGGACAGCTGGGGCTACAAGGAGACCCTGTCTCAAAAAATAAATAAATAAATAAATAAATACATAAATAAAATGAGAAGACATACAGGTTTTATAAAAGAATGGAGATATTTTCCAAAACATAAAATAAATGAGAAAGCCTAAGCAAGTGATGACGGTCTGTTTAGGTTTGTTATGATATACAAAGGATGAGACAAAAATAATATACACATAATCTTAATATTTCTAAGGTCATAGTTTAGTCAGCTAGTTTAAGGAACAAAATATATATCTAGTCAAGGTTTATCTGAGAATATTTGGTTTTTCCCCAAGCCTTATCCACATAGTACATGATAATCAAATGTACCAGACTGGTGGAACTAACCTTCTTGGATGTTTAACAGCCACTTTTTGAGGCCTATACTGATGTGGTCAGAGGAACTTAAAGAACAGTTTTTGCCCCTTGCCCTTCAATGTCAACTAAGTTCCAGGGGACTATGGAACATCTCTCAAAATGTCCTGTAACTGTGGTGAGTCACCTGTCCTTTTGTTCAGGGAGGCACTGGAGACCCCATGAGATGGACTTGAACCAGTGTCCAGTCTACAAAGAGGAGGGTCAACTTAGAGGAAACATCTTTTTCATGCTTGCAAGTGAAGCCAGGCATGGTCGAGCAGGACCTTTGACTCATCTTTACATAGATGGAACTGGTAAAAGAAAGGAGCCAGGAGCGCCTCCCAAGCCCATGTGACCCCTGAGGAACAGATCCTCAAATGACCTCATGTGTAAAAATAAATTGATTTATTTGGGCCAGCTGTATGGTCTTAAACACACAAAAGGAAAGTATAACCAAAGAGTAAAGTCATCAGTATATTTCTTTAAGAGTTCAAGGGATTATACTTCCCAGAGATTAGGTTTAAGTGTATATAAAAAGTTATTTAGACAATTATTTCTCATTGATGATATTCTTCCTAACCATAAAATGCTGCTCAGATGTAAGACTTCAAATCTTGGTCTCCAGAACTGTAGTGTCCACCTGTAGCAAAGGGAGACAACCAGCTATTGTTCTAAAATGATGGCAAAATTTGTTTTCTCCCCCATCTAGAAGCCTTTGAGAAGGACTGACACTGATTCTAACCACTCCATCAGCTATCAGAATTCCTGCAAACAAATCCTGAATCCATCACTCTAGAGGCCAGCCTTGCAAGACAAAAGAAAAATGAGGAGGAACCCAATAGAGGGATGCTTTTGGAAGTCCTTGTCAAGAAACTCCAATGGACTCTCATATGAACATTTGAAAATTGCCCTGTTCTGACTTTTTTTCTAGTTCCCTGTCTATTACTTGTAATGCTAATTATTCTTGCCCTTACTTGCCATTCACATCTCCTAATCATGATTTGAGGACTTTCTTTTCCCCTTAGAGATAAGAGTTATGCAATTTTGGAGTCTTTTAAATAGCCCCACTGAAGGGGTGCTCCAATTGCCTCACCCTGCGTCCCTGTTCAGCATGGAAGAAGCCAGAGCAGTATGCATCTCTATTCCCTATTGGCAATATCAGAGGATGGTGTGATAAGAATAGGAGTCAGGAATTGGCTATGCAATTAGGGAAAAAAGACCCCAACGAAAAGTAGCCAGTTTCTTGGCTAAAAGTCAAAATGTCCTTGGGCCTCTCAGCAACATACTCTGTTCCAAAGGCCAAAATTATCAGAACTATTTGGGAGTGTGTATCTAATCCTTAAAAGATTTTAGGGTTACCTCTTTAGAGGGGGGATTGTTAGAGTAGCAAAAAGCTCTACAAAAGTAAATAAATAAATAAATAAATAAATAAATAAATAAATAAATAAATAAATAAATAAATAAATAAATAAATAAATAAATAAATAAATAAATAAATAAATAAATAAATAAATAAATAAATAAAGTGGGCATGGATTTGATCAAAACACCTTTTATGCATGTATGAAATTCTCAATAAATTATTTATTAAAAAAAAATAAAAGAACCAGAGATGGGCAAAGAGTGGCTGTTTGGGTGGCTAAATATGGCCTGAGATAAATGGTAATTAGGCTCTGTCCCTACAATATTCCAAACTCTCCACATTCATTGAAATTCTAAGCAGTTGATTGGCCTTGCAGGAGAAAGTCCAGTTTGAAGATTTAAGTTTTTTTTTTCTGGGGACTTTTATTCACACTATGCTAATGCGAATTCAAGAGGATGAGAGAAAGCACCAATCCCATACAAGGGAAAGTGGCTGCCGTGGAATCCAAGATGGGACTTGAGGGAAGAAAGAGAAAGAGAACAAGTGACATAAACACACCCAGCATCCATGAGTTGAAGGTCCTAGTGGAATCACGGCATTGATGACCTGGAGGCATATAACAAAATAATAGAAGGTTGGGACAGAGTGGGATGCCTTGGTTCGTGAGAATGAAGGGGCACATTTCTGCACAGGATAAAGTCTAGATATCCTCAGAGTGGTGACTGGTGTCTGGTGGACAGTGGCATTCTGGATGCCATGGTTGGCTTTGGTTGTCAACTTGACACATCTGGGAAGAAGGAACCTGAATTGGGGAGTTTACTGGATTGGTACGGGCATGTCTATGAGGCATTTTCTTGATTGTTGAGTGATGAGGGAGGGTCCAGCCCACTGTGGGGGGTGTCCCCCCAGGCTGACAGTCCTGAGTTATATTAGAAAGCAGACTGAGCAGAGGCCAAAGAAGCAAGCCAATGAGCAGGGTTCTTCTATGGTCTTTACTTCAGCTCCTGCTTCCAGGTTCCTGACTTAAGTTCCTTCTTTGATGTCCCTTGATCATGGACTGCAACCTGTAAGTCAAGTAACCTCTTTCCTCCCCAACTTGGTTTTGGTCAGTGTTTCATCACAGTAACACTCTAATAATACACTGGGGAAAAGAAGGAAGTGAGGGAAATTCCAGATCCCTGTGACTGTAGACACTTTCAGGAGACCGATAGTGGGTCAGGATCTAAAATCATCAAGGAGCAGGGCAGGTGGCTTGAGGATACCTCTACTTCAGTCTACAGCATGGGCTGTGAAGTGGTTTTGAAGGCTAAGGAGGAAGGAAATGGGATAAGCAAGAAAAGGAAAAGGAATATCTGAAAGTAATTAGAAGGAGCCAAGAGGACTGTTTCCTACTTCTGAGTTCAGAGCTAGGATATATATGGGATAGAGATCAATCACCTTTTGGTATGTGTTAGGACAAAGAATGGCTTAGGGAGCACTGACTCTGCTGGGTGGGGGGAAGCAGCACCATTGCTCATAGCAAGAGGTTTGAAATACATGAAATGATGAATTCATAGCTTATCAACGTTTTCAATTGGATTTACATGGCATTTAAACTGTGTTGGAGAGATGATTCAGAGGTTAAGAGCACTGGCTGCTCTTGCAGAGGACCCGTGTTTGGTTTCCAGCACCCACATGGTGACTAACAAACATCCTTAACTTCAGTTCCAGGGGGTCTGGCACCCTCTTCTGACCTCCATGGGCATTGCACAACATGGGTGCACTTACATACACGTAATATATTCATACACATAAGTAAAATATTTTAAACTCTGGAACTGTTATTGTGTAGCTAATTGGGATGCATCATAATGATTACTCTTGTGAAGACCAACCATTTTGTTCAGATAGTAGCTGGGTGCTTATATTTGATATTTGTGTTTTGTTAATTGTTCCAGCAGTTGTAAAAGACAGCATTGCTGTTTCTTGGTGCTGTGTAGGAAAGTTGTACACACCCTATATATAATCTACTAAATCTGAGCACCTTGTTGGTGTAAATTATTTTGTTTCTTCTTTCCAACTCTATGTTTCAGTGAACTGGCTATATTTCAGTGAACTGACTATTATGTGTGACAGGTTACCACAGCATATAAAATAAGTTATAACTGACAACTCTAAGAAAGCGGATATTCTACAAATTTGCTGTCCCAAGATAAAAGCCACAGGAGTGTAAGGACAAGCACACATTTTCAATAGGTCTGGTGTTGGAACTTGGGAGAATCAGTGTGGAGAGTGAAGAACTTTCTGGCTTCAGGACTTAAGACATACCTGAAAATTACCCCTAAGTATTACCAACAAACAAATTAGACCATCACCATCAGCATCCAGGAGCTTATTAGAAAGGCAAATGCCAGTTTCTGCCCTGACCAGCATGTCAGGTGGTCTGAACCCCACAGCCTAAGTGAGGCTCTCTCCCTTATCCAAGGACAGTATATCTGGAGATGCTCAGTAGATGTACAAAAGTTCACACAGTCATGAGTCCTATATAGTCTCCGGTTATTGTTTTTTTTTGTTTGTTTTTGTTTTTTTTTTGTCTTTTTGAGACAGGGTCTCCCTGTAGTCCCAGCTGTCCTGAACTCACTATGTAGACCAGGCTGGACTTGAACTCACAAGGATCCACCTGCCTCTGTCTCCTGAGTGCTGGGATTAAAGGCATGTACCACCACACCCGGTCTGTCTCTTAATTTCGTAAGAGGAAAGAACATGTACTTAGAAATAGCAATGCAGTTCTGTACATCTTTCACTTTCCAGCATCTGTGTAGTAACAATAGGAAAAAAAAAATCCATTTCTGGCAAGAAATATTACTTTAATTGCATGCATCTCCCCCAGGATGGCTACTGTGGCCTGAGTTCCCTCTGGGTCTCTTGCACTATCAAGCAAACCATATAACATATCTTTATGTGCATTTATTAACTTACAAAGGACTGAGTACCCAGTGCCTAGCCCCACGCCACAGCTCAGAGCCCACCATATCAGACCGCACCATGCCCATAGTCACCACTAGCATTCACTCATGCCTCCCTCCTAAGCCAGTGATCTCACCCGAGAGTCAGGCCATTCTGTCCTTGAGGTGCTGCGTGGCTGCACATTCCCCATGCCACGTCCGCTACTTGTGGCTCTTGGTTTCTGTCCCAAGATGGCTCCCAGCAGCCCCTCCATAGTCCACACTCTGTGGCAGGCCAAGCCCCTTGGATGAACTAGCCAATTGGGAAACACTCTACCCCTTTCCTTTGCTCTTACAATCTTTCCATCCATCTTCCGCTAAGGTCCCTGAGCCTTGGAGGGGGTGACAGATGTAAGGCAAACTCTCCTGTATCATGGTGAGATAGTGGCTTCTTGGGCTTCCCCATTAGTCATCTTTAGGCCATGGCCACTGATCTATCTCAGTCTTGTTTCTTCTACTATAAAGACAAATGGAAGTAGACACATTTAAACAAACATGAATGTAAATACAGATGCCTAGAAGACATCCCAGTAGGTGTACTATTTTCATTAAACAGTTTACTCATGATGGCTTCTCCACTACAGCCTAAATTAAACAGTATTCATGTGATGGCTTCCCCACTAAAGCCAGTAGCCATTCTCAACACAAGGCGCTGGCCTGGTCTACAGCACCAGATGTGTGTTCCACCCCTAGGAGTGGGCCTTATCCAATCAAAAATTTGCTGGTTGTACATACACTAGATGTACCACTATTGCACCAGCAGGAACATCTTGTTTGGCATGTTGATAGTGCCATAAGCAGGGTCTGCTGTTGAGCAGAATTATAGGGCTTCCCCAACCATCTGCATAGCGCCTCTGGCAATATGAATGTCATCCATCTAGTGACACAGAGTTTTTTTGGCTTAGTCTCAGTTCCATCTCATCTCTTCCCATGCTCACAACATGCAGTGTCTTCAGCAACATGGCCTTGCCGACCTTTCTAGTGTACAACCGACATTAGTGGCAATAGCCTTGGTGACTTTGAGGACCTCTAGGATCTCTCTCTGACCAACAGCTCATGGGGGAAAACCCACTCCTGGTACTGTAGATTTTCTTAACAGTTGTACAGTTTGGGGACCTCTGTTTTTATCTTACTCAACCATAAAACACCCAAGAATCTTACAGCTATAGCTGGCCTTTGCTTCTTCAGGTATCTTTCAAATGGGTTTCACATCTGTAAAACACTCGAAGGAAGGTTAACATTATATATTAAATCAATCATAGACAAGGTCTCACACAGCATAGAAAGGTTTTGTCCATTCATATTAACTGTTTTCTCCATAGATTCCTGTTAGGTACCATAGCATAGGTATGAGGCAGTAATTTGGTTAGCTCTTTACCATTTTTAATTATTCGGTTGGAGTCATTTCTCACTGGGGGATTTTACATGGGGTCACTTTGTATTCTTTAGTTCTTGATACACTTGCAGTTGTTGGCTCCAGTTGCCTGACCCTGCACTGGGCTAAGGAGTCAGAGAGCTTCTCCTGTCCCCACTGCACTTGTTGGTTCCCTGAGTCAGGCAGGCTCTGGGTCTGCCTCCCGACTGTAGCCACATCTGTCATCTTCCCATTGACCACACCAGGTTGCTGAGGGAGAACTTGGTGGGAAAACCTGTTTCCAGCCCTAGTATAGGCTTTATCAGAAGAGAAATGCATCTTATTTAATCCTTGGGGATTCTTAACCACCCCCTGTACAGTTGTTATCCTTCGAATGTCCTTTGTAAACTGTTCTTCTGGTTTTAAAACCTTCCAGAAACGCCTTAGTACCGAATTTGGTTTTCTATCAATTTTTTTCTCTGGGGATTTGTGCTTGACATAGTCCTGTCCCATCAAAGGGCTTGGTAAAGCCATTAAAGCCCCATACCATTCTTGAGGTCCCAGTTGAATTAAGCTTTCTTTCATATCTCTGGTGAACATAGTCTCATCTGGCCCAGTGAACTGGACATCATATATTGCTTTTCTCATACCTAGTACTTTCAGTAATGCCTGCCCCTCCTTTATAGTCCTCCAGCCCCTATTAATCATATTTGCTCCCATGTCTCATACTCTCACAAGTCATGTGGCCAGGGGCTCTCTGCTTGCTTGCTTGTAAGTTTCTCCTAGTTTTAACAGTTCTAGCATGGAATATTTCCTAGCTATAGCACAGTTAGCTTTTCTCCCTTTTACTATTATCTGTCTTTTCCCCTGAGTCCTTGGACCTTACACAAGTCAAAGTGTCCGCCTTTTTTTCTCTCTCCAGTTCTGCAGCTGGGTCTGCCAGTGCAGCCTTTTCAGCTTCCCCTGCCTGGGCACATCTTTTATGATGCAAAGTGGCTACCTTCTGTCTCTGGGCACTCCGTTTTGGTCCAGAGCAGGTAAAAGATTTTCTAGCCTTTGGGTAACCTGTAACATATCTTCACATACCTGCAACATATCCCCATATTTACAACATAGCTGTGGCCCACACTTCTGCATGTCTAGCCTCTTTTTAGTTACAGATTTTATAATCCATTGTATAACCCATAGGGTGACTATCCCTAACCCCATTAAGCATATGGGTTTTGACTGGCTTCTCTCCTGGATTTGGGACTCAGAGCCCAGCTGACCCACCACAGGGGCAGCAGGAACAGCATTGTTTCCTGAGACCCACATCCCCAAGGCTGTGGTTCCTTTATCTGAGGGGACTACGCCAATTTTGTTGCCTGAGTTCCCTCTGGGTCTCTTGCACTATCAAGCAAACCATATCTTTATGTGCATTTATTAACTTATAAAGGAATGAGTACCCAGTGCTTTGGCTCAGAGCCCACTGTATCT
>NW_008360301.1:988794-990435 GCF_000622305.1 Nannospalax galili
GTCCACGCTCTGTGGGAGGCCCCTCCCCTTGGAGGAACTAGCCAATTGGGAGACAGCTACCATAACATCTTCTGGGAATATAAACAAATCATGATTGCTTCCTTCAAAAAGTACACAGACGGGCGGGAGGGCACAGGTATGTAACAACCATGTGGCTACAAACTGAGTATCTTCAATGCAGCTCCTAACTGTTTCTGGTAGCATCTCATCCTGCTGCTCCTTCCTCCTGCTTACTTTTCTGGAGAGACTCCTGGAAGAATCTCAGGGGCAGCTTGGTAGGTTTTGAATCCCCACAGTCTATCCAGAAATCATCCAGTGAGTAGGCTAACAGAGCAAAAGACATGCAGACAATTTCTCTAGGATGAGGTGCTGGAGTGGAGGCTCCATGTTCTTGGATGCAGCCCTGGGATAAAATCACCTGTATCTAGAGACCCTTGTGGCCTCAGTGCTGTGTGAAGGGAGAAGTGGGGAGGCAGTGGCCACTGATACCCTGGGAGAGAGTGACGATTTTTCCCACAGCCACCTGGTACATGGTGGTGGCCGATCAGAAGCTGAGAAGGGTGTTTGCCACATGCCTGATCTAAAGATTGATACATTCAACTCTCCTAGCTGGGAAACCTCAGGGAGGGAAGGACCTTGATGCTGTGATGGGTAACAGTGAAGACTTAGGAAGGAGGTCCAGATCAAAGCAGAGGGTTACAGTCCACAGTAGAGTGCTGTGTGTTTTGAACTGCTAGGAGAGCAGATTTTTAACAACCTCAGTATATAAAAAATAAATCAAGGGGCTGGAGAGATGGCTCAGAGGTTAAGAGCACTGACTACTCTTCCAGAGGACCCGGGTCTGATTCCCATCACCCACACAGCGGCTATGAACTCTCCTTAACTCTAGTTCTGGGGGGATCCGAAGCCCTCTTCTGACCTCCACAGCATTGCACGACATGGGTGCACTTACATACATGCAGGCAATACACTCATGCACATAAAATAAAAATAACAATTTTTTTTAAAAGGTAAATTGAACAGGTAATGGATATGTGAATTAGCTTGACTGAGTCATTCTCCAATTAATGCATAGATGATGAAACATCTCTTTGCCCCTATCAACATACACAAATATTTTGTCAACTAGATATGAAAAAAGAAAGCATCAAGGCAGTACATCTGAGAGGCACATGGCCATTTTTGACTACTTCACAAAAACAACAGACACGAGGAGAGGCTGTGGGTACAGGGAAACCTTTACTAAAGGCATAATCACAATTCAAAAACAAGAACAACAAAATCATGGTTGGACCTTGGTAAATTTCAGAATAAAACCAAGAACAGAACCTAAAGAACATTCCTCACACAAGAGGCCCACAGAGCATGAAAACAAAGGTTATGTTTAAGAAGATCTATCAGCCAGCTGTAGTGTCACAGCATGTAATAACAGCCCTAGTGAGGTCAAAGGTACAGGGAGTATGAGTTCCAGCCCAATCTGGTTTACATAGCAAGATTGTATCTCAAGAAACCAAGGGCTGGAGACATAGCTCAGGGGTGGAGTGGATCTCTCACACATGTAATTCAACCCTGAATATTGCTGAACAAACTATATATATATATATATATATTTATTTATATATATAGGTCATTTTTGAGATA
>NW_008360301.1:990801-997508 GCF_000622305.1 Nannospalax galili
GAGTGCTGGGATTAAAGACATGTGCCACCATGCCCGGCAATAAATGTTTTTTTTAATTCTTTCAGAACCATAAATTAAAAAATCAAAACTCGGTGTTGGAGAGATGGCTCAGTGATTAAGAGCAATGGCTGTTCTTGAAGATTATTCAGGATCAATTCCCAGCACCCAGATGGCAGCTAATAACCATCTATAACTCCAGTTCTGAGAGAATCCAACACCTTCTTCTGACCTCCGAGGGCACTGAACCACACAGGTACACTTACACACATGCAGGTAATACACTCATACATATAAAATAAAAAATAAATAGATTTAAAAAAAATCAAAAGCCATGAGTCTTGTCTTCTGCAGCTGTGGCCTTTCATGTAGGAGTAGCTTCTGGCACACCTGGGAGGGCAAGATTCCCGGAGATTGGAAATGACTGACAATTGCTATATCAGGTGACAGTTACCACACTTTTGTGACACTTCCTTGTAATTTTTGGCCCACTCTTTCCCTCTTCCTCTCTGGCAGTTATGGTCCAGTTTCCTTTGTGTACAGCTATGAATATGGACTCAGTCTTGAACCTACTTTTCTTGATGTTTTCTAGGGTTGAGAAAATCTATTCCCATGTACAACTTTAAGTTATATTCATATGCTCATGGCTGCCAAACTATTTTCCATTTAGCTATTCCTTAAGTACAAGTTCAAGGTGTCCATTGATAAAAGCAGTCTCAGTCTGCACTGTCTCCTCATTCCCATGATCACTTCTCCATGCTTCCTGGACTGGACTGTATGAGTGTCACCTGGACTGGACTGTAAATGTACAAATCTCACTGTTCCTTCATTTCTGGGGCTTGGTACTCAATGTGATAACTCTAAGAAGTAGTGGGACCTTTAAGAGATGGAGCTTAATCAGTGGCCCTGAGGCTAAGGGAGGTACGTTGTCCTCAGAGGGATTTTTTTGATTCTTACAGGGCCTCGTCAGTCTCTCCACAGCTTCCTGACTTGATATGATTGCTATTTCTCAGCTTACATACCCACCATTGTGATGCCATCCACACTAAAATCCTCACCAGAGCCAAGTTAATGTCTTTGAACTCTCAAAAACCAAACTGAGAATTAACTCCTTTTCTTTATAACATATCTAGCTTCAGATATTTCACTACAGTAAGAGAAAATGGACAAATGCATTCGGTCCTACCTATTCTGCCTCATAAGTAGTTCCATGTCGCCTTTCTTTTCTCTACCTTTCCTCCAGGTCATTGTAATGCCTTTTATATCACCCTTCCTGCCTCTTGTCATACATTCACACTGCAGTCAGAGCCATCGTTCTCTCATAAAAAGCTTGCACTGTGCATGTTCCATGATGAGAATGGACGAGTCTGAGCATTTCAATTCCTCTGGTTTTAGTTCCAAACTTTTGCATGTGACACCTCAACCACTTTTCTGGAGCACATTTTCTCTTTGATGTTAGAGCTCTGACTTTTCATGTTTCTTCAGCCAAATATTCAACACATATCTTATGCTTGCTACATATTTCAAAATATATTCAGCAGCATACATGAGTGCTGTACATAGAATTCTTCTTTCATTGAGATGCTTGCTGCCGTTGTCATGCTCACCAATTAGCTAGCAGCTACTTTGAAAGTAAAAATCTTCCATTTTAGACCCAAATCAGGAGATATGGCTCACATAACAGCCTGATGCCTACACAGCCCCACTGCTTTCCTCCATCTCTGTGCCATTTGGAACTGAGGCCAAGGCTGTAGTCGTATGTCAGACACATTTTTCAAAGCTTTCTAATTTTCTTATGAGAGTATCTATCTGTTGAGAAGTTGAAATAATGTAACCTTTTTTATACATAGGCAATGTACAAGAAAATTATATAATTGGCTAGATTTACAGCAAATATTATGAATTATTGGACAATAAACACAGCAAAGTGGATCAGTGGTCGAGGCAGCAGCTGCTGCAAATCAGAAAGTGTGATTGAGGCTGCTAATCCCCTGCTGGCTGTGCAGTGCATTCTGCTTAAAGACCATCTGTTATCAGACGGAGAAGGTGGGCAGTGGAATGTGTCTTAGATTTTCTTTTTCTGTTTCTTTCTTTTATCTAACAAAAACCTTATTGAGAATTTCATACATGCATATAAGGTGTTTTGATCAAATCTATGCTCACTCCCTCCCCTCCAACACCTCTCATACCTCCCATATCTCCCATCACTTTTCTCTTTTTCTTTTCTTTTTTTTCTTCTTTCATTTATTTACTTTTATGGGGCTTTTGGGTACTCTAACATTCCCCCCTCCCCCCGAAGATGTAACCCTACAATCATTTAAGGATTAGATACAAGCTCCCAAATACTTTTAACATTTTTGGCCTTTGGAACAGAGTGTGTTGCTAACAGTCCCAAGGGCATTTTGACTTTTAGCCAAGAAACTGGCTACTTTTCCTTGGGGTCTTTTTATCCTAACTGTCTAGCCAATTTCTACCTCCTGTTTTTATCATGCCATCTTCTGAAGGGGTTACCCAAATGGCCAATAGGGAATAGGAATGCAGACTGCTCTGGCTTCTTCCATGCTGAACAAGGATTCATGGTGAGGCAATTGGAGTACCCCTTCAGTGGGGCTATCTAAAAGACTCCCGGATTGCATAACTCTTATCTCTGAAGGGAAAAGAAAGTCCTTGAATCATGAATAGGAGATATGAAAAAGAAGTAAAGGCAAGAGTAATTAGCATTACAAGTTCTAGACAGAGAACTAGAAAAAAGTCAGAATAGGGCAATTTTCAAATGTTCATATGAGAGTTCCTTGGAATTTCTTGACAAGGGCTTCCAAAAGCATCCTTCTATTGGGTTCCTCCTTTTTCTTTTGTCTTGCAAGGCTGGACTCTAGAGTGATGGATTCAGGATCTGCTTTCAGGTATTTTGATAGCTGTTGGAGTGGTTAGAATCCAGGGGACCATGGAACATCTTTCAAAATGTCCTGTAACTGTGGTGAATCACCTGTCCTCTTGTTCAGGGAGGACATGGAGACCCCACAAGATGGACTTGACAGTATTGCAGACCAAGATTTGAAGTCTTACATCTGAGCAGCACTTTCTGGTTAGGAACAAAATCATCAATGAGAAATAATTGTCTAAATAACTTTTTATATAGACTTCAGCCTACTGTCTGGGAAGTGTAATGTCTTGAACTCTTAAAAGATACATACTGATGAGTTTACTCTTTTGTTATACTTTCCTTTTGTGTGTTTAAGACCATACAGATGGCCCAAATAAATCAATTTATTTTTATACTTAAGTTCATTTGAGGATATGTTTGTCAGGGATCACCTGGGCTTGGGAGATGCTTCTGACTCATTTCTTTTCTGTCTGGGAAGTGTAATGTCTTGAACTCTTAAAAGATACATACTGATGAGTTTACTCTTTTGTTATACTTTCCTTTTGTGTGTTTAAGACCATACAGATGGCCCAAATAAATCAATTTATTTTTATACTTAAGTTCATTTGAGGATATGTTTGTCAGGGATCACCTGGGCTTGGGAGATGCTTCTGACTCATTTCTTTTACCAGTTCCATCTATGTGAAGATAAGTCAAAGGTCCTGTTTGACCATGGCTTTTTGGAAGTATGAATGAGATGTTTCTTCTAAGTTGACTCTCCTCTTTGTAGACTAGACACTGGTTCAAGTCCATCTAGTGGGGTCTCCATGACCTCCCTGAACAAGAGGACAGGTGACTCACCACATTTACAGGACAGTTTGAGAGATGTCTGGGAACTTGGTTGACCTTGGAAGGCAAGGGACAAAAACTGTCCTTTAAGTCCCTCTGACCACATTAGTGTAGGCCTTAAAGTATGGCTGTTAAACATCCAATAAGTTTAGTTCCGCCAGTCTGGTACTTTTAATTACCATGTGTGTGGGAGACAGGCTTGAGTCTAGGGTGATATTGCAACTGTCAGGGTCCAGGAATCCTGGCTCTGTAATCTGAAACCCAGTATGCTAATGAGGCATCCTACCCTCTATTCTGTGATAGGACGTTAAGTCTGTTATGCTAATAGGATGATGCTAATAAGGCATCCTACTTGATATATTGTGATAGGATGCTAAACCTGTTATGCTAATAAGGTATCCTACTTGCTGTGCTGTGATTGGACCACTACCCCTATATAAGCTTGTGCCTTCCTGCAATAAACCAGATCTGTGTCACTGAACCTGGTCTCATGTGTCTGCATGTGGCTCTGCTGACATAGCCTCCTCACCAGCCCTTGGGTCCAGGACCAGACAGAAGCAGTGACGACTGGACACAGCACCGGGTGAGCGGAGGGGCAAGCGAGAGAGTGACCACAGCGGGGGAGCGACCACAGCTGGCACCCAACGTGGGCTGGCAAAGCCTGACCCTATGAAGCTGTAACACTTGGGCTGTAATACTTTGGGCTTCTGATGCCCGCTTTGCCAGTGATTCTCCCGTAGGCGCTCACCGCTTTCATTCTCCTGTGCTTCTCTCATCCTTTATATATCATAACAAACCTACACAGACCTTCATCACTTGCTTAGGCTTTCTCATTTGTTCTGTCTCTTTTGGAAAATATCTCCATTCCCATATCCCTTTGACATCTTTTACATTCTCATTTTCTTTTATAAAAGTTATGAGACATAATAGCATTAAGAACTAAATTTTCCATCAGTTGTGAAACTTCTTCTCCTGTGGAAGCTAAGCAATGTTTATTCCTTTTCAAGGTTCTAGTGTCAAGCCAATGTTCCATTAAAATTTTACTGGGGAACCAATGAATTTATTGAGCTTACTTACTGAGATAACTGAGGGGTTGCTGAGGTGTATGTATGACCTGAGGATATGCACACTGGATAGCCTTTACCCAACATGGGTCATGCCTTCTCTTCCTAGCCTTCCACAGGTCGTATACTTTAGCCCTCACCAAATCCAGGAGGCCATGTGTGATTAAGGTCAAATTACATACAGTTGTCTGGGAAGAGTGGCTGGATACTCCAGTAAGGGTCCAGTGACACTGCTTGGCTCTCCTTTAATGAATGAGTACAACCATGAACAAGCCCAATTCTGAGGTTCTTTAGTGATCAGACTCAGCCGAAGTCATGATGATGGTAGTTATTTCTTGCAGAAGAGATGGCTGAATATAATCATATTATTAAAAGGACCTGGAATTTAAAAGGATTTGGTGCTAGGACCCACATATGAGGGAGAACGTGCATCGTTTGTTTTCCTGAGTCTTTTTTACTTCACTTAGTATAACAGTTTCTAGATCCATCCATTTACCTGCAAATTTCATTATTTCATCTTTCTTTACTGCTGAATAGAACTCCATTGTGTAAATATACCACATTTTTGTTAACCACTTGTCAGTTGAGGGACACTTAGGTTGCTTCCATCTCTTAGCTACTGTGAAAAGAGCAGCAACAAACATGGTTGCACAAGTGTTTCTACAATAGGATGAATCCTTTGGGTATATGCCAAGGAGTGGTATAACTGGGTCATATGGTAGGTTCATTTTTAGTTTTTTAAGAGTTCTCCACACTGTTTTCCATAGAGGTTGCTCGAGTTTGCAATCCCACCAGCAGTGAATGAGCATTCCCCTTTCTCCCCAACCTCACCAGCATTTGGTGTCATATGTTCTCCTGATCCTAGACAGTCTGATTGGAGTAAGACGATACCTTAGGGTGGTTTTAATTTGCATTAAATGATGTTGAACACTTTTTGAGATGTTTCTTAGCCATCATTTATTTCTTCCTTTGATAACTCTTTGTTTAGATCTTTAGCCCATCTTTAATTGGGTCATTTGGCTTCTTACTTCTTTGTTTCTTCAGTTCTTATATATTCTGGATGTTAAACCTCTGTCAGATGTGTCAGTGGTGAAGATTTTTTTCTCATTCTGTGGCTTTTATCTTCACTTTTTTGGTTGTTTCTTTTGCTGTACAGAACCTTTTTAGTTTAATGAGGTCCCACTTGCTGATTGCTGACCTTAATTCCTAAGCAACTTCTGTCCAATTTAGAAAATCCTTTCCTACACCCATATCTTGTAAGTTACTGCCAATATTTTCTTTTAATAGTTTCAAGGTTTCCAGTTTCACATTGAGGTCTTTGGTCCATTTAGAGTTGACTTTTGTGCAAGGCAAAAGATAAGGATTAGTTTCATTCTTCTACAGGTGGAGATCCAGTTTTGCCAGAACCATTTGTTGAAGATGCTCTTTCCTCCATTGTGTGTTATTGGCACCTTTGTCAAATATCAGGTGGATGAAATTGCATGTACTCAGGTTTGGATCTTCAATGATGTCCCATTGATCTATGTATCTGTTTTTATGCCAGTACCATACTGTTTTTATGACTATAGCTCTGTAGTATCCTTTGAGATCTGGTATAGTAATCCCCCCAGCATTGCTCTTTCTGCTCGGGGTCACTTTGGCTATCCAGGGTCTTTTGTGCTTCCATATGAATTTAAGGATGGATTTTTCTAATTCTGTGAAGAATGTCATGGGGATTTTGATTGGGATTGCATTGAATCTACATATTGCTTTTATTAGGATGGTCATTTTCACACTATTAATTCTTCCAATCCATGAACATGGGAGGTTCTTCCATCTTCTGATGTCTTCCTCAATCTCTTTCTTTAAAGATGTAAAATTTTCATTGTAGAGGTCTTTAATGCCTTTGGTCAGGTTTATGCTGAGATATTTTCTTTTATATGCAGCTACTGTGA
>NW_008360301.1:997679-999553 GCF_000622305.1 Nannospalax galili
TCTGCCACTATACGGAATGTGTAGATAAGTTCTAGGAGTTTTCTGTTGGAACTTTTGGGATCTCTTAGGGATAGTATCATATCACCTGCAAAAAGTGATAGTTTGACCTCTTCTTTTCCAATTAGTACTCCCTTAATTTCCACCTCTTGTCTTATTGCTCTAGCAAGACTTTCAAGCACTATGTTGAAAAGGAGGAGATAGTGGACATCCTTGTCTGGTTCCTGATTTCAATGGGAATGCTTCCAGTTTTTCTCCATTTAGAATGATATTGGCTGTGGGTCTGTTGTATGTAGCTTTAATTATGTTGACGTATGTTCCCTCCAGTCCAATTTCCTCTAGGACTTTGAACATAAATGCATGCTGAATTTTGTCAAAAGCCTTTTCTGTTGAATCTATTGAGATGACAATGTGGCTTTGTCTTTAAGTCCATTTATATGATTAATGATGTTTATTGACTTGTGTATATTGAACCATCCCTGCATCTCTGGGATAAAGCCTACTTGATCATGTTGAATGATGTTTTTGATATGCATCTGTATGTGGCTTGCAAGTACTTTGTTGAGAAATTTTCCATCTATGTTCATTAAAGACATGGGTCTATAGTTTTCTTTTTTGGTTGTGTCTTTACCCACTTTGGTTATTAGAGTGATGCTTCATAGAAGGAATTTGGGAGTTCCCCCTCTGTTTCTATCATGCTCATGTAGTGACTAGGGCTTTGTTCAGTGTTTAATTGGAGCTTTATTGCTTTGTGGTCTGATAGAATGCATGGAATTATTTCAATATTTTTGTATTTGTTAAGGTTTGTTTTGTGGCCCAGTATGTGGTCAATTTTTGAAAAAATTCCATGAGGTGCTGAATAGAAAGTGTATTCTTTACTGTTTAGGTGGAATAATTGAAAGATGTCTGTTAGATACATTTGATGTATGGTATCATTTAATTCAGATGTCTCTCTGTTTATTCTCTGTCTAGTTGACCTGTCCAATGGAGACAGTGGGGTACTGAAGTCCCCTACTATTACTGAGTTGGGGTTAATCTGTGTCTTAATTTCCTGAAGTATTGTTTTTATGAATTTGAGTGCACCAGTGTTTGGTGCATATATGTTAAGGATTGTAATAACTTCTTGGTCAACTGTTCCTTTGATCAGAATGAAGTGACTCTCCTTAGTTCTTCTGATTAGTTTTACTTTGAAGTCTATTATGTCAGATATTAGAATTGTAACCCCTGCTTGTTTCTTAGTGTCATTTGCTTGGAATATTCTTTTCCACCTTTTTACCTTAAGGTAGTGCCTGTCCTTGAAGGTGAGATAGATTTCTTGCAGATAGAAAAGAGATGGATTTTGTTTCTTAATCCACTCACTTAGCCGTGTCTTTTGACTGGCGAGTTCAGTCCATTGATATTTAAGGTTATTTTTAAAAGGTGTGTATTGGTTGCTATCATTTTAATTGTTGTTTGTGTTCTCTGTGTACTTTTGTGTTTCCTAGATTGTATCTTTGTTTATTTTCTTTTGTTGCCCCTAGGGTATAGTTGTTTCTCTCTGTGTAATGCTTCAAGTAATCTTTGAAGGTCTGGTTTTGTGGACATGTATTCTTTCAGGCCATTTGTGTCATGGAAGGTTTTTCTTTTGCCCTCAACTATAATAGACATTTTTGCTGGGTATAGTATTCTGGGCTGGCATCTATTGTCATGTAGAACTGGAAATACCTTGGTCCAGGCTCTTCTAGCTTTCATAGTTTGCATTGATAAGTCAGATGTAATTCTGATAGACATTCCATTGTATGTGACTTGTTGTTTTTCTTTTAAGCTTTCAGTATTCTCTTTTTGTTCTGTACATTTAGTGTTTTTACTATGATATGTCGTGGGGAGTTTCTTTTCTG
>NW_008360301.1:999966-1006511 GCF_000622305.1 Nannospalax galili
TTCCATTTTATTATTCTTTCGTTGTTGTTTTGGCATGTGAATTTCTTTTGTTGTTTATGATTCTGATATGAGAATTAAGTTGAAGTATGCTTCTGTTTGTATTATCCGGGTGCCTAGATCCTTTCTTTATTGGTTACATAAAGCTGGTTGGTACAGGGTTCAGGTTCTCTCAGGTTTATTTTGGAGGCAATCAGCTATTCAGTGGTACCCACAGAAGCCCAATTCAGGTTCCAGTCAGGTACACTCAGGCTTCCTTCACCATGTAGAGGCAGGATCCAGGCTGTCTCAGGCAGTCCCATGTATTGTCAGCCCTATGCCAGAAGGATGCCAGAGGCAGGCCAGAACTTGGCACTCTCTGGTGTTCTGCTGAGGTCCCATCTACTACCCCAACGGAGGTCCAAACCTACCCTCGCAAGCTGTCTGCTATGATCTCAGTCTTAGCCTACCAAAGCCAGATCTCCCCTGGGGCCTTGGGAGGGGCCTCACAAAACCCCAGGTAGGGGGATGGGTGTGGCACAATTATGGGATGCTCACCACCACATGGAGGCAGGCTCTGGAGCTCTTAGGCTCCTGTGTTCTCAGGTCCTCTGCTATATGGAGGCCAGAGGGAGGCCAGAAGTAGGCACTCTCTGGCAGTCTGCTGAGATTTGAGCCTGCTGCACCAATGTAGGTCTGAAGAACCACCCTTTCAGGCTTTCTGCTAGTATCTTGTCTTAGATTTTCAAAGGTGGTTTAGAAGCTGACTGAGAGGAACCCCGAGGCAGGAATTCATGTGAGTAGCAGTGCTACTTGAAAATCTGAGACACTTAAACTGTGGGGGCAGGGGATGGGCAGGTGACTGCAGATTAAATGAGGGACAAAGTAGTGTCTGTGGAAGCCACAAATCAAGTTATCTATGTACTTCTGTTTTTATTCGGCTGTAAGAATAATATACATGTTTTCAAGCTAGCTTGGCTTGTTGAAAACTGTCAGACAGCCTGAGAGATAAGCAGGAAGTGGAAGAACAGCACTCAAGCCCCCTTGGCCTCATCGTTCACCAACTCCAAGAACAAAGCTGAAGGTGTAGGTTGTGGTTTTCCAGGAGCAGAAAACTCTTTAGGCTTTCTTCCTTCACAAGTTGGAAACTTAACTGGTGGGGTCTTCTCAGGGCACCCTCCCATTGTTCCGGTGTAGAGCAGGAGGCCTGTCCTTAATGGCACTAATCTTGTTAGCAATTATAGCCTCCCCAGCCTTCCAGAACATGCCTTTGCTGAAATGTTAAGCTTCCTACTGCTCTTTTTCTCCCCAGACTGTACACTTGGCATTTCTTACTGCCTCATTTGTTTTTTTTTCATTATAGACATGCATAAGCCTTATCATTACTAACCATACCACAGATTTAATATTATGCTGTCTTGAAACTTCCTCTACCAAAGAAATTAGTTCATTACATTCAAAAGATACTTTATTTATTATTTTTATTTTATGTGTATGAGTGTATTGACTGCATGTATGTAAGTGTAACTGTAATGCAATGTAAACAGGGATCAGAAGAGGGCATAAGATTCCTTGGAACTGGAGTTATGGGTGGTTATTAGCTGCCATGCAAGTGCTGGGAACTGAACCCAGGTCCTCTGCAAGTGCAGCCAGTGATCTTAACCTCTGAGCCATCTCTTCAGCCTAGCCCATTACTTTTTAATTCAATTTCAGGAATGTTCTTAGGACATGGGTAGAAGTCATCCAAATTCTTAGCCAAAATATCACAGGAATGACCACTAACTTGGTTGCTGTTTAAGTCCTTGCTTCCCTCTTTTTCTGAAACACCTTGAGCTGGGCCTCTACTAGAACAGCCTGTTAAGCTCTGCTTACAGCATCCAACCATTTGTCTAATGCAAAGTTCCACATTCTTCCACATTTCTCCAAAAAACAACATGGTCAGGTTCTTCACATCAATAATTCACTCTCTGGTAACAACTATTCTAGTTTGGTTTCTGTTGCTGTGATAACACACCATGACCAAGGCAAGTTATGGAAGAAAAATTTTCTTTTGGCTTATGGGTCCAGAAGCATAAGCGTCCATCATGGCAGAGAGGCATGGCTGAGCACTTGCATCTCTAGTGACAAGCAGGCAACAGAGAGGGCAAACTGGAAGTGTGGCATAGCTATGAACTATCAAAACCCACCTCCCAGTGACACACGTCCTCCAATAAGGCCATACCTCCTAAACCTCTGCAAACAACCTTACCAACTTGGGCCAATTATTCAAATACATGAGTCTTTGGGGGACATTTCTCATTCAAACTACCACATATCCTGCAGGGAAGATCATTAAGCTCAGGAAGTTAGCAATTAGCTTCATGAAATCCATAAAACTGACCAGATTCATTAGGGTCTCTCTCTTCTTAAGCATATATACGCCCTAAGGACTCCTGAACTGGCTCCTGAGAAGAGGCTCAAACCAATTGAGTTGCCTGGAAAAGACATTCTTCAACTTGTTGAGCTATAAATTGTGAAGTGGACTCCAGGTTTCCAGTTTTTGTGAGCTGTTACCCATGCTGGGCTGGGCTTTTGTGATACAGCTGTGTTTGAGTCATTTCTGCCCTTGCAAGTAGCTCCTCACCCATACTCCTGGAAGTAACCCCAATAAAACTTATTGTTTCACCAAGTTGTACTTGGTGGTATGTGCTAGATAGCTTTAGTGTCAACTTGACACACCTGGGTTGAGGGAGCCTCAATTGGGGAATTGCCTCCATTGGATTAGTCTGCAGCCATGTCTGTGAGGCATCTTCTTGATGATTGAGTCTGTGGGAGGGCCCAGTCTACTGTGGGTGGTGCCACCCTTGGGCAGGTAGGCCTGTATGGTATAAGAAAGCAGGCTGAGGATGGACTGGGAGAGCAAGCCAGTAAGCAGTGTTCTTCCATGGCCTCTGCTCCAGCTCCTGCCTCCGGGTCCTGTCCTGAGTTCCTACCTTGGGCTTCCTGATGAACTGTGACCTGAGAGATGTAAGCCAAATAAACCCTTTCCTCCCAAAGTTGGTATTGATCAGAGTATTTTGTCACAACAATGAAGAAACAAACTAGGACAGAAATTGGTACAAGGAGTGGGGTATTGCTGTGACAGACCTGACCTTGGTTTTTTTAGGAAGAGTGTAGAAGCATTTGGAACTTTAGGCTCAAAAAGCCATTGAGTACTTAGAGTTTGTTGCTGTGAAGCTTGGAACAGTTATGCTGAAAGAGTCATAGACAATGGAGGCTTGGCTTGTGAAGCATCAAAGGGAAGCAGAGACTATCAGGGCTGTTTGTGTGATGTTTTGAATTCAGAATCTGTGGGTTCTGGTTGGCTGGGGCTGAAGAATCAGCTGTGATTAAGAAGAGACCAGAAGCTGGGCATGGTGGCGCACGCCTGTAGTCCCAGCACTTGGGAGGCACAGGAAGGTAGATCTCTGTGAGTTCAAGGCCAGCCTGGTCTACATAGTGAGTTCCAGGACAGCTGGGGCTACAGGGAGACCCTGTCTCAAAAAGACCAAAGACCAAAAAGAAAAAAAAAGATGGACAGAAGTAACTTGACCTGGTCTCCAGGGCCAAGCAGACTCCAGCATGTCACAGATACTCTGTTAAAAAAAAGCAATTTCACATGATGAGAATTGACTTGCCTCGAGGTTACACCCTGTGGACTCTGAGCTTCTCCAGGCCAGAAACTGTGCCTGTCACCCATTTTTGGTCCCCTGGTTCCACATAATATGCACAGTAACATTCAATGCTAGGGTCAGCACACAGAGGGGACCCAAGCCTCCATCTCAAGCTGGAAGCAGGACTTGGTGTGGTTCTGTGTGGTTCTGCTATTGAAAGTGTGAAGGGGGTCAGAGAGAGCAGCTGAGGCTTGACACTCTGAGAGGCCAGGAAAGGCCATAGGTGAAAGTGCAGCTTCAGTTGCAGTGAAGACCCCAGGATTGAAGGGGTCATGAGAGAATCCAAGGCTTTGCACCCCAAGAGGTAAGAAGAGGCTATTGGTGAAGGTGTAGCTTCATTTTCAGTGGAGACCACAGCTTTTTGGAGATGTCAGGACCATGGGATGACCACCAAGAGCAGCAGCAGGTGTGGAATGGAGCTGGCCTGGGTCTGTGAGATGAGCTATGTGTGCTGTCGACAGCATAGAGAAGTGGAGCTGCCAGTACCCTATGGAGCCCCGAAAATCATAAACGAACGACCACCAAGAGCAGCAGCAGGTGTGGAATGGAGCTGGTCTGGGTCTGTGAGATGAGCTATGTGTGCTGTCGACAGCATAGTTAGAGAAGTGGAGCTGCCAGTACCCTATGGAGCCCCGAAAATCATAAACGAATCCCAGATGTTCAGACTCAGCTACTTTGCTGGACTTTGGTTTTGCTTAGGTGTGCTTGATTCTTCCCTTTGAAATAAGACAGTACCTGTTTTGGATTTTATAGAAGCCCACCCACAGTTAAGAGACTATTAAAAGAGACTATGGACTTTTAAGTGTTCGGATTTTTTTTAAGGACTGTGGGGTTTTTAAGGTTGTACTTTCTTTTGTTGTGCTATTAATATTAACATCATATCTTGGGGACAAGAATTGAGGGAATTGCCTTCATTGGACTGGCCTGTTGCCATGTCTGTGGGGATCTTCTTGATTATTGAGTCTGTGGGAGGGCCCATTCTACTGTGGGTGGTGTTGCCATGTCTGTGGGGAATCTTCTTGATTATTGAGTCTGTGGGAGGGCCCATTCTACTGTGGGTGGTGCCACCCTTGGGCAGGTGGGCCTGTATGGTATAAGAAAGCAGGCTGAGGATGGGCCAGGGAAGCAAGCCAGTAAGCAGTGTTCTTCCACGGCCTGTGCTCCAGCTCTTGCCTCCAGGTTCTGACTCTGAGTTTTACCTTGGGCTCCCTGATGAACTGTGACCTAGGAGATGTAAGCCAAATAAACCTTTTCCTCCCCAAGTTGGTACTGGTCAGAATATTTTGTCACATCAATGAAGAACACACTAGGACATGGTATCATTAATTTGGTCTGTTGTTGGTTCCCTGTCTGGTGAGTAGGAATTGTGCCACACAACAGATGCACAGCAGTGTCACTGATGCTCTGGATCATCAGGAGTGGACTTTCCAGAATCCTCTGAAGACTCTATACTTGAGCACCTAGGTTTCCCCACTGTAATAGTAAATTTTGATTGTCAAATTAGTAAATATCTGGAGTAGCAGAACACATTTCTGAGTGTGTTTGTGAGGACAATCCCAGAGACAATCACAAGGATTCTTAGTGTGCAGATTAATCTTTTAGTGGGTTTGTAGTATGACGTATTGTTGGGAAGTGTTGAAGGGTAGTAGGAAGTAGGTCATTGGAGTTTGGCCTAGGTTACCCCAGCCTTTCTTGTATTGCTGTTTGGATTTGCTTCTTGGTCTCTGTGGTAAGAACTGCTCTTTGTGTCCTCCTGCAAGGACAGACAGACTGAACCCTCTGAAACCAGGAGCAAAACAAAACCTTCATTCTTTACTTTGTTCATGTCAGGTATTTTGACCACAACAACGGGAAATGTAAACTAATTCAGCTAGGACGTCTGTTTGCATAGACTGTAGGAGGAATGCTAGGGGGTTGACAGCAGCAGCAGCAGCCATCAGTTAACAAGAGTTGGAGGCAAAACACTGGTCTCCTGGCCCTCAGGAGAGAGGGCTGAGAGGCAGGTTTACCCTCTTCCCAAAGCCTCCAGTGCTCCAGCCACAGTTTCTTCAGGAACCATTCCACACACCTTCTACTGGATTCCTTCAAATGGCCTAAGTATAAGACTTTCTTAAATATTTCACACGCAAATTCACAAATCAGAAAACATTCTTTACTGGTTCACTATTTTTGCCTTTCACATGACTATTTCCGTGATACTAATACTCTCACACAGGTTACAGTTATGCCCACATTCTCATAATCTTAGTGATTAGTCTGCAGTCACTCTAATAACTCAAAATTTGCTATAAGCCTTAGCTCAGTTTCCTGAAGGTCCAGGGTGGTCCTCTTAAATCCTTAATAGGACCTGTTTTTCCTATTACACACAGGATTCCAGGAACTCTCTCGCCCTGTCTCTCCTTCATTCATTCCTGAATTCTCATACATTCTCACTCAGCCTCAGAAAACAGGGAAAATACAAATCCTGCTTTAGAGGAGATCCACAGTAAATGTACAATGAGAGGCAGAAAGAAAACCCCTGGAGAATTCTGACCCCAAACTTCTCGCTGAATCCTAACTCAGTGCTAGATTTCCATTTCCGTAATCTTTCAAAGCCACTCTGAGTATCTCCGAATATTCATCTCATTTCAACAGTGAGCATCTAAGAAGCTTCCTCTTCCCCAGGCCTTGCTGTAGATTGTCTGTACCGATTTACAGGGGAAGAGCTGGTGGGTGGATCCCTTCTCTGCTTTCCATCTTTACTGCAGTTTAAATGCAAATCCTTGAGCACATTAAACGCGTCCATTTCCTCTGCAGATGGTTCATTTTCACAGCTCCCCATGAAATCTGCTTAGGCGCAGACCTCCCCATCTGGCACCTTTCAGTTGTGTGGTTTCT
>NW_008360301.1:1009299-1010627 GCF_000622305.1 Nannospalax galili
GGTCCGTTATCTGACCCTATTACCTGAGGCATCCCGAATCGAGGAAAGATGTCTTCTAGTCAGTGCTCCGGCTCCTCCAGTTTGGTGTGATAGTGGGTGGTCATCCAGTGCTCCCATTAACTCAGAGCAGGCAGGGCTGAGGCTGCTATCAGGCAGGGTAGGCACCAGCTCAGGCTCCAGGAAGTCGCTTAGTTGGCTGGCGTCATACCAATTGAGGGAGAGGCCACCTGGGCTGCTAGGCCCCTTGTCACTGCACGGGGCTTCTGACATCAGCTCTAGGGGCCCAGCTATCCCTTTGGGCCTCCGCAGCAGACCTCGGAGCTCCATCAGGCTGGGCAGGGTCAGCAGCTCCTGTGCAAAGTCCTTAGCAGCATCCAGAAAGCGGGCCGGGGGGTCCTGGGCTTGCCCCATTGCAGACACCAGGGAAGCCCTCTTCAGAAGCGTCTCTAGGATCTCTGTGGTCAGCATGGGCTCTTCATTTGGCTGGTCATTCCGTTGTAGCCAAGCTTCACTTTGGGCAGCTCTGAGCAATGGCAACAGTTTCCCGAGGGCAGCCAGTGTGTCTCGGGCACTGTGGCCTCCCAGCACTGAGCGGGCATCAGCCAGGAGCCGGGAGACCAGGGAGTTTTTAAAGTTGCTCAGGACCCCTGGCTTCTCTCCTGGCGTTGGATGTTGGAAGCAAGAGTTGTTTAAGTTGCAGATCAGTCCTTGGAGCCAGGGCACCGTGCCTGCAGATGGCAGTGGCTTGTCGTGGTGCTCTACTGGGGGGTGCGAGTGATGAATGGCCACCAGGATGACGAACAGGAACAGGGGCCACAGCAGTTCCTCGAGTAGCTGGATCGGCTGTCTCCTGCGATAAATGTAGTTTTTCCAAAGTAAAAGCGCCAACTGAGGGCAAAAGGCCATGATGACTCTGGACAGGGGACAGAGCGGAGGGGTGGAGACGAAGGTCAGGCCGGGGGCGTGCTGTGCGACGTCGGGGAATGTGCTGTCGGTCTCTGATCCTCATCCTCCCATCCCTGGGCGGGGTGGGGGTTCCTGGCCCCGACCTTCCTAATCAAGGTTAAGGATTTCAGCTCTGTCTTTCCTTTGTTTCTTCTTTCTCTTGGTACAGTCCTTTGCCCAGTGTCCTTTTTCCTTGGGGTAGGCACACTGGTCTGACTCTAGTTGGACATGCCCTCAATCTCCCTTCCTCTCTACTCTGCCCTCGTCTTCCTTTCTTACTACTGTGGCCAGGATTCTGCTTAATTCCTTATTTTGCCTCTTGTCTCTCGCATTCTCCCTATCTTCCGCCTCTCTTTTTTTTTTTTTTGGGTAATTTTTACCTT
>NW_008360301.1:1010862-1017552 GCF_000622305.1 Nannospalax galili
GACCCCAAACTTCTCTCTGAATCCTAACTCAGTGCTAGATTTCCATTTCCGTAATCTTTCAAAGCCACTCTGAGTATCTCCGAATATTCATCTCATTTCAACAGTGAGCATCTAAGAAGCTTCCTCTTCCCCAGGCCTTGCTGTAGATTGTCTGTACCGATTTACAGGGGAAGAGCTGGTGGGTGGATTCCTTCTCTGCTTTCCATCTTTACTGCAGTTTAAATGCAAATCCTCGAGCACATTAAACGCGTCCATTTCCTCTGCAGACGGTTCATTTTCACAGCTCCCCATGAAATCTGCTTAGGCGCAGACCTCCCCATCTGGCACCTTTCAGTTGTGTGGTTTCTGCATTCCTGGTTGTAGTTCTTCAGTTACTTACCACAAAAGGCACTGAGCGGTTCAGGGAGTGCCACTGGCATCCACTTGCACGCCCTTTTGTTCTGCAGAGCCCCTGATGAGTGAAGAAATGCAAGTGGTAGATTTGCAGGTGGGAGGGACCTGACGACTTTCTTTCCTCTGTAGCCACTCCTGTCAATCTGCCCTGCCAAGCTTAGAGTAAATTTCTTTCTTCCAGATAACTCCAGGGTTTCCAAGTCTTTGGTGTAAATTGCTTCTGTAAAGATTCATTAATCTTTCTATTTCCACCACCCAAATTGTGCTTTAGCTTTCCCTTGCTATTGCTTTCTGTTCTTTCTAGAGTGTTTTTAAACCTGTAGGTCCAGGCACAGAAGGAAGTGTGGGTGCAGAGTGGAAGGTCCTGGATGATGTTCCCAGTGGGAGCTTCAAAGTAGGTCTCCTGGCAAGAGGTGCCTCAGAAGGGTGATTCTTATTATGGAAGTAGAACTTACCAGAACTCCTGGAATGGGTAAGTAAACAGGAATCTTCCCCTGGCTCCTATGGTTATCCAGGATAAGAAATCTTTGTTTTCCAAAGCTATCACATTCCTACACAGACCTAAGGCTTTTTCATTCCTGTAACCTTTGCATTTCTATTACCTTTGTAGGTCTCTGTTAACTTACTTAATTACCATTTATCTGCTATGTACCTTTTGCTTGCTTTCCTCACATGAGTATAAAACACCCCAAAACTTGAACAGGGGGTCAGAGTCCTTTATTCGTGGTGCCAGTCCAGCCAGAATGAAATTAAACTTCCTCTCCTCACCTGACTTCATCTGTTGGTCTCTGATTTTTCCCTAACATTCTCACCTGGACTTTTTGTTCTCAAGAGTTTTTGAAGCTCATGATTCTGTCACAGAAGCAGGGCCTGTCTGAGGCAGAGCTTTGGTGACACTTTGAGAGTTAATATCTGGTTGTTTTTCTGTTTATTATTGGTCAGTACAGACCTCCTCAAACATCACCAATGGAGCTCTTCCTTGGGTAGGATCCTGCTCAGTTGCAAAATCCAGCTGCATTTCTATCTGGTTGGAGTGATCTAGGCCCCAGTTTCCAAGCCAGAGCTGCCAGAAAATTTGGCCCCTGGGGAAGAGGTTTTAAAAGCCCCTGCTTCTCCCTGGCTTGGCTATGAAGACTTTTCTAAAGCCTTGTGTATTGAAGGAGTGGAATGGTGGAGAGTTGGCAGTGCCCTGGGTCAGCACCACCTCCTTGCATGGTCTTGTGGTATAAGCCCTGCTGTCCCCCGTGCCTGCTTTACCTCAGGTTCTTTCCTTTCTTGTACTTTGACCTTGGCTAAAAGGCTCACATCAAATAGGACACACTCAGATTGTTCTCACTGTAAGAGTGAGACCACTGAGGATAAGTCAGCCTTTGGGTTGCAACAGCATGAGGTTTATTTGATACACAGGTACCTATCGTCACATTAAGTCATGTACCTATGTGGAAACCAGCACCAGTCTGGGGAGGGCTTAGAGGAGTGTGAAGAACAACCTTTCGAAGGTGATTGTGCTGCCTACATTTAGGCAGATTGCTATAGAGCACTTCTAAGATGAACAAGATGAAGTCTTGTAAGTGAGCAGGACCATTATATGTGGTGGCACCTGGTACTGATTGGCAGAAAGAGATTTGGACGTGCACAATCAAGAAGCTAATCCCAGAGAGCTTAGGGGCTTAGAGGGGGCCCTGAGGAAGGTGATGACCAAAAGGCCAGGGTGGGAGGGGGTAGAAGGCAGAATGCAGAATTTGCTACTGGCATGTTTTAATATTGTTAAATACCACTTACTTTGTCATTATTACAATAAAACTTTCTATCTAAATAGCTTTGAGAACAGACTCATGAGAATCACAGAAACAGCTGAGTAGTTTTTCCTATAGAAAAGTATATGTGAACTAATTTCTTTTCTCTGCACTGAAAATATGTATTCAAATATGTTTTTATGTATTTGTAATGACAAAAATATCATTCACAGCAACACATAAAAGACAAATAATCTGGGGTTGGAGAGATGGTTCTGCACTTTCTTGCAGAGGACCCAAGTTCGGTTCTCAGCACTGTGTTGGGTGGCTCACAACTGCTTGTAACTCTAGTGCCAGGGGATCTGACACTCTTCTGGCCTCCCAGGGCACTGTACTCACATGTGCAAGCCCACATTCACACACACATAAAAAATATATGCAATCTAAAAAAATGTATTGTGAACAACATTTACAAAGTGAACTCAGTAGTTAAGAACACTTGTTGCTCTTGCAGGGGACCCAATTATGGATCCCAATACCCACATTGGGTGGTTCATAACTGTCTGTAACTTCAGCTCTAAGAGGATATTAAACCTCCATTATCACCTGCACCCATGTGCACATACCCATATGCAGACAGACAAATAGATACACAATTAAAAAATAAAATGAATCTTTTAAGAAGACTATTCTAATAAAATAAAGAGCCTAGATGAGGGCTGGGGTGTGGCTTAGTGGCAGAACTTTTGTGTAGCATTGTGAGTCCCTAAATTTCATCCCCAGGGTTGGAGAGAGAAAGAGAGAGGAGGGGATGGGAGTTGTTAGCTCTGATTACCTCACTATGCAATAAAACACAAACACTCCTCCTATCTGCCTGAAGCATTGTACCTCTGACTAACCTCTGCCCATCTTAGCCTCCTTCCCCAGCCTCTGGTAACCACTGTTCTACCCTCTGACTTCCGTGCCCTCATAAGTGGCAAGGGGCAGCAGTGCTCCTTCAACTGTCAGGCACTATGGTCTAGTTTTCTGGCATTCTGCTGCCCTCTGCTGCCCAGTCAGGGTGTTGTGAGTGACTCTAAAATCACTTTAATCCACCTCTCTCTTACATCTTGCTTCTTGTCTAAGGACAGAGGTACACATTTTCTTTGCTTCTGTTCATTTCAGAAGAATAAACAAAGTGAACTCACTGTAATTTAAATCAAATTGAACACAAGCCAACATTTCTACCAAGAGCAAGAATCTTTATTTTAGAATCTGTGATGGTCAATCTTGATTATCAATTTGATGGAATTTAGAATCACCATGGAAACAGACCTCTGGACAAGTCTGTGATGGATTACATAGACTAAGTTAATTGAGTTGGGAACCCTAAATGTGGACAGTACATTCATGGGTTGGAGTCTCAGACTGAATAAAAGAAAGTAAGCTGAGCATAAGCATTTATTACTGTTTCCCGACAGTGGACACAATGTGACCAGCTAATTCCTGCACATGGGGTAACCCTACTATGGTGACTGTATCCCATTCAAGTGTGAGCCAAAGCAAACCCTTGCCCCCTTACACTGCTTCTTGCTGGGTGTTTTGTCACAGCAATAAGAAAAGTAACTAATATAGAAAACTGGTCCCAAGAAATGGGGCTGTGGCTGTGATAAACCTGAGCATATGGTTCTTAGGCCTTTGGGATTGGTTTACAGAAGGAATGTGATAGAATTTGGAACTTAGGTCTAGACAAACACTGGAAATGCTGTAAGATGAGCTTAATGGGCTTTCTGGTGGGAGTTTAGAGGATCAGGAGGCTAAGAGAAATGGCAACAATGGAGGCCCAGGTCCTGCAGTTTGTATCATTTATATGACATTCTGACTAAGAATCTGACTGTATTCTGCCATGTCCTGAGAAGCTGAACTTGAGCAAGTTAGACTCTCACAGTAATAGAGTAATATTTAGTGAAGGAAATTTCAAGGCAGGCCCATAGTCTTCAGGCTGTGACATGGTCACTACTCACCTCTCTTATCCAAGTTTACAGTGAGAGAGGACAAAAGGTAGAACAGAAAGATGAAAAATATAAAGTTTGACTAGGAAGGATGTGTGAGCAAGTTCAGTGATGGAAAGTGCAGAGAACAAAGCATCTAGCTCTTCCTAGTGGAACAACAGGGAGGGTGCCCTGAACATCAGCCCCACTAATCAAACGCTCCATCTTGTGAAAATGCAAGTTCAAAGGAGAAAGCCTAAACTGGGAATGCTTCTGAAGACAGTCTCTGTTCCTGGAAAACAAAAGTCTTTTCCTGGAGTCAGTGCACAGAAGTGATGCAGCTGTGGCCTGAGGGAACCAGGCTCCTCCCCAAACTGGCAGCAGCATCCACAAGGTACCAGTTCTGCATGCATGAATGACATAGGTTTGAAGGGGCCCTGGAGTTTTGCACCACAGTTCCAGAAAGTCACTGAAGCTAAGTAATGCAGGGCAGGATTGGAGCCCCTGCAAAGAGGCTGTCAGAGGCCACTGCATGAAGAGGGGAAAGTGAAGCCTAAGTTGGAATGGAGACCCCAGGGTGTTGGAGATGCCATAAGATCTCACCTGATGAAAGCTGTGTGTAAAGAGTGGAGGTACTCCAAGAGAGGTGGCTCGTACTGTGGGTAGTGAAGCTGGAAAAAAGTTATCCAATCCCTGTGGAGCCTAAATGTGGGCGTTACCATTCTATGGACCTGGCCCTGGACTGAACAAAAAAGAGAACATGAGCTGAGTACGAACATTCACTGCTCCCTGCTTCCCGACTGACTGCAGATGCGAGGTGACCAGCAGCCTCCCTCTCCTGCTGCCATGATTTCCCACACAATGATCTATCTCCTCAAGTCGTAACCCAAAACAAATCCTTTATATTGCTTAAGTTGTCAACTATTTGTCACAAAAATGAGAAAAGTAACCAACAGAGTGTCTGTGGATTCTTAAAAGGTGCGTGAATGAGCCTCTTGGTGCTCATCAAGCCCTGAAATCATCAGCTTGAATATCTATTTATATACAGAAGTTTTCCAGAGCGAGTACCACAGCTTGTGTCAGATTCTGCAAGGAGTTCATATTCATGCAAGTTTAATACACATGGTTCTGGAGCAGTGATATTTAAAGTTGTGGGCTATGTACTCCACAGTGTACAATCATTTCAACTTGTGAACCAAATGATGCTCTGAAGATGGAAGGGAGAGTTTTCATGAATTTCTAAGTGATGGATTTAGAGTGTAACTCACATGTTGTCACACAGAGAGTCATCACTGATGCTGGAAGTGTAACTGATTTCCTTCTCTGCAGCTTTTCCCCAGCTTCTTTGCTGGTCTAACTTGATCCTGTGTTGACATGTAGTAGGTGAAGATCAGCCAGGGGAAGGACAGCAGTCTGTGCCTGTATCTTCTACTTGGACTTCAGCCATCTGTACTGCACAGGGTGTATGCCAAATATGCAGATGCATTTTAAAGACATCTTTCCATTTTGTGAAGATACTTTGTTTAAACTAATCAGCACAACCAGTAATCCAGTCAACACATTGGCTCTGATATAAGGTTGTCCTTCTATATTGTTGAGACAGAGTCTGGTAGCTAGCCTGGGACTCCTTGTGTAGTCCAGGATGGCCTTGAACAAGGATCCTCATCCTTACGCATGCTGGGATTGCAGGCAGTAATCACCAAGCCTAGTTTTGCAGGCAATATTTTAAAGCTATTACTGAAAATTTAATTTCTTTTTCTATTTTCCTTTTAGTCATATAAATTCCCACCATCACAAACACTCCTAAGTGTCTAGAGTTAATGGCCTCAGGGAAGGAATATTTTGACATTATTATGTTCAAAAAACTTGTGAGAATTTACTTAGTAGCCAGTAAGACTAATAATAGAGTTCAATAAGAAGGCTAGATTCCAGGTATAGATGTGCACAGATATGTCAACAAAAGCCAGTCGGGAAATGGAATTCATTCAACTCTTACTTATTGGGCATGGATTTTCCTTCAGGCACTGCCTAGGCCTTGGGAAAAAAGTTGATGAGAATCTGTGTCTTCTGCAATATTTAAATTGTAGTAAGGGGAGACAGATAATTAGCACACAAATAAGTAAAATATGCCAAACATGAGGCAAGATTAGGGGTCCTGGGAGATGAAAATAGGGAAAGAGGGGAAGTGGGGCTACAACTTTAAACAGGGATCATGGAGAAGGTGTTATTTGTGTAGAAGTGAGTTATACACATTCTAAGGAAGAGAGCATGCCAGACAGAGAAGAGCAAATGCAGTTCCTATCGCATTCTGTTGGACAACAGACCAGTGCGCCTGGTTAGGTGTGTGTGTGTGTGTGTGTGTGTGTGTGTGTGTGTGTGTGGGAAGTGGGGCTACAACTTTAAACAGGGATCATGGAGAAGGTGTTATTTGTGTAGAAGTGAGTTATACACATTCTAAGGAAGAGAGCATGCCAGACAGAGAAGAGCAAATGCAGTTCCTATCGCATTCTGTTGGACAACAGACCAGTGCGCCTGGTTAGGTGTGTGTGTGTGTGTGTGTGTGTGTGTGTGTGTGTGTGTGTGTGAGAGAG
>NW_008360301.1:1017752-1025179 GCF_000622305.1 Nannospalax galili
GTATTCCAAAAAATGGAACTCAGTTCCAACAACTGAGTAATGGGAGTTACATAATGCAGTTCATTGGCCGTGGATGTTACTCAGCTCTTCCCTACTTAGAAATATTTCCACTGTTAGGACTTAGGGATTTCAATAACCACACAAACTATGAACTTCACAGCTTTGGAGACACCATGTTTCTCAGTCCTGGGGAGCTGATCTTGCTAACTGGGAGAGCCTGCACAAGTCTAGGTTGTCTCAATTTTGGAAAGAAGAAAACATGAGATAATAGCTCTCTCTATTCTTGATATACTTATACTAGTCTATCATGTCCTGTCTTATATTTTAGTCCATTAAATTTTGGTTATGACTCAGTGTACTAGGGGTCCGTCAGGGAGGCAGATCTACCATGGGGATTTAGAATGAGATTGGTTAGATGGCTTATTAGTTCAAATGTGCTATGGAGAAGCCTTGCTTGATTGGGGAAACCCGCGTCTGTAACAAGACAGTTGGAAGATCAGAGAAAAGCCACTCAGCAAGGGCCACAATGTGAAGTGCACTCAGTTCTCTTGCAGCTGGTGGTGGAGGGTATGTGGTTGCTGTTGGTCAGCTGGGCAGTCAGCCAGGAATTAAACAACACAAAGTGAGAAGAACAAAGATAGTTGAGAACTCAGGGAGATGAATGGGAACCCATGAGAACAAGTTGAACCTGGTATAGCTTTTATGGAATCTAGCTTTGAAGATGTAGGTGACCAGTAAATGAACCTGGTGTTCTTTACCTTAAGGCATTGCAAATACCTGAGTCAAGACTTAGAGTCACAGAATGAGACCACCTGGAATCTTCTGGAATAGCTGCCAACAAACTAAGCCAGCAATTAGTTGACCAACCACATGTGCAAAATGCCACAGGGACTGATGTCCTGACCTCACAGCAACAGCCAATGCCTCATTTCAACTTCCCAATCTTGCAGAGTTCTTTAACTGCTGACCCTGATCTGATACCATACATGAAAGGGAACCCTGGTATAGGTCAAATTCAGTGCTGGGAGGTGCACGTGGCATCCAGTACCCTCCTCCCACAGTCCTTGCGACAGCCTGTGGAAAAAATTCTCCAAACCTCGGTTTGAAGAATCTTAAAGAGTTTAATGGACTTGCTAACTGAACTTGGGGTGCCAGTTTACTTACAGACAAGTGGGCATTCCCCCCATTCATGGCTGTGTTTGAAATTCCACACCCAGACATAAATCCTGTGGTTCTGGACAGCCTTACAAAATGGTGAGAGACCAGCCTCGTGGTTTTCCCAGCGTTTATACCCTTAGCCCCTCCTCTGCAAGTAGCTACGGTCAACTGATTGGCTGGAAGAGGGAAGGGGAGTGGCTTCTTTGCTGAGTGTGGGAAGGAGGCCTGTCCATGGCTTGTCATCACAGGGTCAGAGGAACATCAGGGTCACACTGGTAATTAAGGTTCAGTGCAGATCTGCTAACAAATCTGGTGATAGGGTAACTCCAGTGAGGGGCTGACACCGTGAACCAACTTGTGAGAGTCAACTGTTAACAGTTTCAGGAAATTTCTAACTCTCACAACAGTTATTAAAATTAAATTATATAAACTAGGTATATTGGTGTATACTTGTAATCCTAGAATTCAACAGGCTGAGATGGGGAAATCATGAGTTTGAGGCCAGTCTAGGATGGATTCACTGTGGAACTGTGTCTCAAAATACTACATATAAGCTTTCAGTTTAAACAAATTGTGCTAAAATCAAAAGCAAATAGTTGAAACTCATCATATGCTAGTGATTTCCAACACCTTATTATTTCTTCCCTGGAGGCTACATTTGTTTTATCTGTGAGGTTGCCAGCAAAGCCCAATTCCTTTACTTTCCCAAGGAGGGTTTTTCTGTTAGCTCATCCATGTATATGATGTCTGGCTACAATGTAGAGATTTGGGGTCTGACTACATGTAAATTTGGGGGTTCCCTCCCTTCTGGAATTTTCTTTATTCCTTTCTTCCTGTTGTACTGAATTCCTACTCTCTTTCTAATGCCTCTTGTCAAAACAGCTACAATTTTCTGATATTCAAGGTAGCGGCCAGGCTGGGGAATGCCCATAGACTGAAAACCACAGACTCACAAATTTCACCCACCAGATTTCATCCTTCAAGGATGAGTAGCCTTCCATTTCCTGTGGCCTTGGATTTATCTCCTGTACAGTCCCCATAGTTGTTTAGTATTGTTTTAGCCAGATTTTATAGTTTTCAAAGGAGGGTTAGTCTGATCAAACTGTTTTCCTATTACTACAGCCTAGATTTCTTCTTCAGATCTTTTTATTCCTTCTAAGTTTTGTTTACTTTTATGTGTATGAGTGTAGTGCCTGCATATATGTAAGTGCACCCATGTCATGCAATACCCACGAAGGTCAGAAGAAGGTGTCAGATCCCTGGAACTAGAGTTACAGATGGTTGTTAGCCACCATGTGTGTGCTGGGAATCAAACCTGAGTCCTCTGGAAAGCAGTCAGTGTTCTTAACCACTGAGCCATCTCTCCAGCCCCTCTTCCCAAGTCTTTTAATAAATTTTTCTTTTTTGAATTTTTATTTTATGTATATGAGTATATTGCCTGCATGTATGTGAGTGCACCCATGCCATGCAATGCCACAGAGGTCAGAGAGGGCTTTGGATTCCCCTGGAACTAGAGTTAAAGACAGTTCATAGCTGCCATATGAGTGCTGGGAATCGAACCCAGGTCATCTGTAAGAGCAGCCACTGCTCTTAACCACTGACCCATCTCTCCAGCCCAATAAGAGCTTTAAAATTGATTTTCTTTTGTGTACGTAGCGTGCGTGTGTGTGTGTGTGTATATGTGTGTGTGTGTGTGTGTATGTGTGTGTGTGTGTGTGTGTGTGTGTGGTGTATGAAAGTGGGCACACATTTGTGTGCAGTCCAGAGATTGACATTGGGTGTCTTTCCTGCACTGTTCTTCACTGTATATCTTTCCCTTTCGAAAATAGCTTGTTTTATGTTAATTTATTCATGAGTATAATACACTCTGGCCACACTCTATCCTCCTCTCATCTCCACAAGCTTCCCCTCCTTCTACCAAGTTCCTATGGAGTTCAACTAGGGCCACTCTTATGGGTGCTGTTGTGGAGCTATCCACAGGAGCATGGGTAACCCACCAGTGGCTACATCACTGAACACAATGATTTCTTTTCCCCTTAGCCCTTGACTGCTATTAGCTCCCCTGGGTGTGGTGGTGATATGGTGTTCCTTCCAATTTAAGGCTGAGCACTTGTTCACAGCACCTCGACCATCCATATGTCTCTGTATTAACTGTTATTTACTGCAAAGAGAAGCTTCTGGATCAAGGCTGAGGACAGCCTTAGTTTATGGTCATAAATGTAAGTATTTAGGAGGCAGTTTTATAGCATGTCCATTTTGCAAAACAAAAATAATAGGTTTGCTTTTAGTGCCTATGATCTCCCCAGTCACAGGCCTTTGACCAGGTCCACAGTATCAGGCATGAACTTCCTCTTTCAGACTGAACTTCAGAACCAATCAGAAATCAGGTGGTTCTCCCTGTAATAGGCATGCCAGTAGTACACCATTAAGCACCATCTGGCAATTTGGTATTTTAGCATACAAGGTTCAAAAGTAGAAAAGACCGTTGCTACCCTTTCTCCTTGAACTGCCTGCATAGCAGCTTCCAGCACCGTGAAGGCTAACTAACATGGAGGAAGCTTCCAGCTCAGTACCAATGTGATTTCTTTGAGTTCTACAAGCAAGGAGTGTGGTATCTTCAGCAGTGGGATCTTAGCATCCAGTTCTGGTGGGCGACCAAGGGCAGTGGTCATAACCTGTATAGTTTTAGTGGCCTTCGAGGCCTTACTAGCCAACAATTTCTAGAGTGCTATCTGACATCTGGCACTGGAATTTTCATTTCATAACCCATAGCTTCTGGGATTGATATTATCCATCCACTCATTCGTGGTACCATCATTCAAAGTATATTTTTTAAACTATATTTTAAAATTAACTTATAAAGCAGTGGTTTCCATGCGATGTCTTCACGTACCTTTAGCTTTCGTTAGTCTTCCCTGTTCCCCATCTTTCTCCCCCATATCCTTCCACACCCCTGTCAAAACCTCCCACTCCCAGTATTCCTTCTGTTTCCTTTCACAACATGTGCTCTACCATTCCCACCACCTCAGGCCTCTTCTTTCCCCTGCCATGGCCCCCTTGTCACCTCCAGTTCTCTACGGATATTTCAAGTTGAACAAACAAACATAAAACTTTGAAGCTATGGTCCTCATATCAGAGAGAAGATGTGGCACTGGACTTTCTGGGCCTGAGTTACCTCATTTAATATGCTTTCCAAGTTCCACCTAGTTCCTGAAATTTTCATGATTTATTTTTTCTCCATTTCAGAGTAGAATTCATTCTAGTATCCTTTTTAGAGCTGGCTTACTGGTCATAAATTTTTTAGCCTATTTTTATCACAGAAAGTTTTTATTTCTCCTCAATTATGATAGTTTCTCTGGGAATAATAGTGTGGGTTGGCAATTGTGGTCTTTCAGAACTTGGAATCTGTCTTTCCAAGCCTTTCTGACCTTAAAGTTTCCTATTGAATAATCACCTGTTATTCTGATTGTCCTGTCTTTATTTGACTTGGACCTTTTCACTTTCAGTTTCCAACACCCTTTCTTTATTCTATGTTTTTAACATAATTTGTCACCGAAAGTTTCTTCTCTGGTCTTGTTTATTTGTTGTTCTGTATGTCTCTTTTACATGAATGTGAATCTGTTTAGATTCAGGAAATTTTCTCCTATGACTTTTTTTTTGCAAATCTTTTCTATGCTTTGGCGTGGAATTCTCTTTCTTCTGTGTCTATAATTCATAGATTTTCATGCTGTCCCAAAGCTTTCCCATCTTCCATTCATTTTGTTTTAAATTTATCATTGACCTTGACTGAATGATCCACTTCCTCTACCTCTATTTGAAACTGTGATATTTTGCTCTCATATGAGCCAGTCTATCAGTGAACCTTTCTACTAAACTTTCTTTTTGGCTTAGTATGTTTTCCATTTTCAGTATCGTTTTTCAGTTTGTCTTTTCTTCAATATTTCTCTATCATTATTGAATTATACTTCCAAATCTTGAATTGATTTCCTTATTTCATTCATTTGTTTGAGCTTTCTTTGAATACATTCATGCCCTCTTTGAATTCCATTTATAATTGTTCTTCTGAATTCCTTGTCTGGAATTGCATTTTTGTCTCTCATTAGGTGCCGTTTACTATGGGATTACTGATTTTTGGAGAAGACATGCTGTTTTTCTATATTATTTTGTTTTATTTTTTGAATTGGGACTTGTGCACTTGGAACTGGTTTGATGGTTACTGTTTTCTCTTCCCTTCCCTTCCCTTCCCTTCCCTTCCCTCCCCTCCCCTCCCCTCCCCTCTCCTCCCTTCCCGCTCTCTTTCTTACTTTCTTACTTTCTTTCTTGTAACCGTCCTCTTTCAGTGGAGGCATTTGAAATGTTCAGGAAATGACTAAGTCATAGCATTGAGATGCCATTTTCCTCTATGGGCTTAGTATTCCCAGGACCAGGCTTTAACCCTAGCAGTCTCTGATAGCCAGCTACTGTCTGCGTTAATAGTCACTATCTACATGTCAACAGCTTCCTGACTGGTCTTCTCTCTATCCTTACATGTTGTGGGCCCCTTTATACCCGAACACTCTACTGTGACTCAGTTCTGGCCTGCTTCTTGATACCACAGCATAGTGAGTCCCTGAGCACCTGAATTCTCTACCCTGTTGTCTGGTTATTTTTTATTGAATATTAGACATTATGCCCAAAATACTTGACACTAGTGTTCCTCAGAGGAAGTCTGTTGAATTGTTATTTTTCAGCAGGTAGTGTGTCCTTTGTTTCTGGTAACCTTTAGAATTTTCTCCTTTATTGTCACACAGTTTTACCAATGTGTCCAGGTGTGGCTCAATCTTAATTTTCAAGTCTAGGAAATTGACTTATTGAAAATATTTTTTGCATTACTATAGACCTGCAACTTTAAGAAATTCAGGTTGATTATCCCATATCCAAAATTCTTGGGGCCATACATGTTTATGTTTTTATTATTTTGGAATGTTGGTATACACATGATGAGGCATTTGCCCAAGTTTAAAGCAAAAATTCATACAATATTTTTCAGTGAACCTGAGTTTTGACTTTTACCAATCATATTAGGTTAAGGGTAGAATTTTCCATTTGTAGCATTATGTTGCTACTCAAAGTGCTTCAGATTTGGGAACATTTTGAATCATATTTTTTGATTATGGATGCTTAGCCTCTATAGTCTAGATCTTTTGTTTTATAAATTTATGGTTTTACGTCTCATATCATGCTTAACAGTAATGGTGTGATATTGGAAAAACTCCAAGGCAAAAAAGTTAATTTGTTTTTTCTGTATTTGTAAACACTCATACATGGGATATCACTACGTACTTTTTAAATGCTTTAACTCTGTAGTGCATAGTGCAGGTAAGCAGGAATGAAGATCATACTGCATGTCCAAAGAGAAAGAGTGAAACATTGACCATCCTAATAACCTCTGTACCACTCACCATGAACAAAACTTTATTGAGTGTCTACCTGTGGCACTGTAGTAGTCAGCCCACAAAGAGGAAGAAATTACTTTCAACATCAGAACATATTCAGCAATAGCAGTGTTACCTTTGTTCAGGGAAAAGTTATTTTTAAGGTTATTTTATTTATTATCTTTATGTGTATGAATGTATCACCTTCATGGGTATAAGTGCAGCCGTGTTTGTGATATGCACATGGAGATCGGAAGAGGGTGTCAGGTCCCCTGGACCTGGAGTTATGGACAGTTGTTATCTGCCATGTGGGTGCTAGGA
This sequence comes from Nannospalax galili, assembly GCF_000622305.1. Classification (NCBI taxonomy): domain Eukaryota; kingdom Metazoa; phylum Chordata; class Mammalia; order Rodentia; family Spalacidae; genus Nannospalax; species Nannospalax galili. The sequence continues at coordinate 1,024,646 of NW_008360301.1, forward strand.
ATGAAACCCAGGTCCTTTGCAAGAGCAGCCAGTGCTCTTAACCTCTGAGCCATCTGTCCAGGACCCCTCAAAATTATTCTTAAGAGTTGGTAACAAGCATAAATTCCTGGCCATTAAAAGGGAGGCATGACTGAGCTTTTAGTCAAAGTATCATACCAGTTCTGTAACATTTATTATAAAGTCAAGAAAACACAGACGTCTGCATTTGCTAGTGCCATGAAATAAAGTGAGATTGTCCTCAATGACAGATACAAGGCATGGCCATAAACTGTGTCTTGAAGAAGATGGCACTCCTTGTGGCACATGATTGCACGCATCTGGTCCCTGGCATTGGCAGGCTTACTCTAAAGTTTCTGTGTACAGCTCTAACCTTTGCTATAAAGTGAGGCCATCACCAACTAAGTGAAGAATGAATAATTTTGTGTACCTGAAGTGGGCATCTTATGTGCTTTGGTTCTTTCCTGTGTTGTTATAGCTTGCCTTAAGCTGAAGCAATGGAACTATGGGTATATTGGGTTAAATGCCTCTATTTTG
>NW_008360301.1:1025193-1028972 GCF_000622305.1 Nannospalax galili
CTCCCTGCCACTGCCTCCCAAGTGCTGGGATTAAAGGCGTGTGCTACCATGCCCAGCCTGCTCTGTATTTAGAGCATGTTAATACAGGTTTCTGAAAAATGTGGAGGAGGAGTGTGACACAGAGGAAGGGCTCTCCTAAATCACAGACAAGGAAGCTGAGATTCTGAGGTTAATCAAGAAGCTAAGACTTTTTTAAATATGTTGTTTATTATTTTTATTTTATGTGTATGCATGTATTGCCTGCATGCAGGTAAGTGCACCTGTGTCGTGCAATGCCCATGGAGGACAGAGAGGCTGTCGGATCCCCTGGAACTGGAGTTACAGACAGTTGTTAGCTGCCATGTGGGTGCTGGGATTCAAACCCAGGTCTTCTACAAGAACAGTCAGTGTTCTTAACAGCTGCACTCGCTCTCCAGCCCCTAGCTAAGACTTTTTAAAATCTTGTTTATTTATTTTTGATACTGGGGGTTCAAATCGAGGGACTAATTTATGCTAAACTAGTGTTCTAGTGGTAAGTTGAATCCCCAGCCCTGGGACAAGACTGCTCATCCAAATTCAGCCCTCCTCTGGATAACCCAGCATGCCAAAACTGTGGAAGATACATTTCCCAAGTAGTGAAAATTTTTTCTCCAGTTATCTGAAAGTCAAACTACTGTCAACTTTACTGTGGCCCCAAACAGAAATAGCAATAATAGCAATCGTTAATCGTGACCCAAGCACTGCCTATGCTCCTGGCTTTGAAGTAACTTTTATATGTTGATGCACTAAATTTAAAACTTGGAGTAGGTGCCATTATTTCCCTGTCTCACAGAGAAGGAAACAGGCATAGAAATGCTAAGTGTCTGCCTGGCAGTAACTAAGAACTGTCAGAGGCAGGATCCAAACACAGGCCACTGGATGTAGATTCTACCAGTACAACCGCTTCTTTTTTTTAACTATTTTATGTGTATGAAGAATTTTGCTTGGGTGTATGTGAATCACCCATATCATGCAAAACCCATAGAGTCCAGAAGAGGGTATCAGATCCCCTGGAACTGTAGTTACAGACGATTGTTAGCCGCCATGTGGGTGCTGGGAATCAAATCCGGGTCCTCTGCAAAGGCATCCGGTACTGTTAACTGCTGAACCATCTCTCCAGTACCTTCTTTTGCATTTCTATAAATTTTATTAGCAACATTTGCATTTCTGCATAATAGTTCTTTGAAATAGAACTGAATTATATTAAGACTTGATAGCAACATGGAGAACGTTGACAGCAATACTACTTTTTGGGGTCCATGAACAAGTGTCTCTCTGCACTTATTTAGGTCTTTAATTTCTCCACAATGTTTTGTCCTTTTCAGTATAAATGTCCTACCTATATTTTGTTAAATAGATTCCTAAATATTTCATATATTATGTTATTGTTTACTATATTGCTAAATTTCCAGTTACTTATTAATTACTAGCACATAGAGGTATATATAACCGATGTGTGTGTATACATAGATATACACATATATGTATATATATGAAATTGGTTTTATATTGTATACCATGACTTGTTGAACTTACTAGATCTGGTATCTTTTCCGTAGGTTCTTTAGAATGTTATAGATAAACAATCCTGCCATCTGTAAGCACAGACAGTTTTACTTCTTCCTTTCTATGTGCCCCTCTCTCTTCCTTAGTCCCTCATCTCTGCCTTCCTTCTTCCTTCTTCCTCTATCCCTCCTCCCCTCCCCTCCTTATCATCCCTCCCTGTCTTTTGTGTTATCATACCTCTTACAGTTTCTACTACAATGTTTGATGGAGATACACATTCTTGTGTTGGTCCCGATCTTAGAGGGGAAGTACTAACTCATTAAAAATTCAATTTGATTTTTTGTTTTTTGAGGCACAGTCTTGCTATGTAGCCCAGGCTGGCCTTAATCTCATGGCAATCCTCTTCCCTCAGCTTCCCAAGTGCTTGTATTCCAGTTGTGCAACACCAAGCTTGGCTTGTTGTAAGTTATTGAAATCAGATAAGGCAATTCCTTTCTTTTGGTAGTTTTCCAAGTTTCTAGTATGAATAGGTTTGCCAAATGGTTTTACTGAAGTATGGATTAATATATGATTTTATTTTGTTGTTAGTTGATGTGATAAATAGATTTTTGATCCTCAAGACAAATCTGAATACTGTAGGGGAAGCCCATTTGAGGATAAAATATTATGGTTTTGATATTGCTAGATTTGGCTTTGCTACTGAACCCAAGTTCATTTATTCATTACTTCCAAAGGGGCTCTAATAAATGGAGGACAAGTTGTTTCGAGGAGGGAAATCATCATTTAGTAAGCCATCAAAACCAAGGCAGTGGCAGGCAAGCATCCCAGCCAGCCATTGTGACTCAGTATAGGTTTCAAGTTCCTTAGTCTTTAGACAAGGGGGAAGGAAGAGAGCTTAGGTGAAGAGACTGCAGATGACTAGACAGTTTAAGGCACTGATGGCTAAGATGGCCTGAAACAGGACATTGTGAAACCATATGGGTGGTATGCAAATAATCACAAGGCCCTGACCCCTATAAGATGTGAAAATTATTTAATTATCCTTGGCCCCTCTCTTCATGGTGTTTTGGATGGAACTCAGGGCCTTAGGCATGCACAGCAAGTGCTCTAGCACAAGCAAAACCCACCAGCACTCATTTACCTTTGTCTTGGTGCCACTGGCCTTGAAGAAGGAGGAGAGAGGTGAAGTTTGGAGGGCCTCACTTAGGTGTTGCCAGCCCAGACACACATTCCTTAAGTGATGTGTCTTCATGAAGAGCTGAGCAGAAACAATCTGACCCACAGGTAGCAAAGGAGACACATGTGGCATTAAGGCCAAGAGGTCAAGCTTTCCCACTGTCTTAGTCACCCTAGATACCTGTACAGGCCTAAGGAAAGAAGTCCCTGGAAAGGAGTCTTGGGAGCTGTTATCATCATGACCCACTCATCAGAGGTATCCTCTATAGCACAGCCAATGGAGGACTGATAATGCATAGCTTAACTGCATGACCTTCCAAATAATAATTTTTATGGCAATTAAAAACAGGTAACTGAAAGCCAATGAATCCAAAATGTTCATTCATGTTTTCCTCCTGTTTCTATATGTTGAAGTTTTGGTTGGGTTTTGTGTTTATGTCATGAGGGCTATTGCACTGTAAGTTTGTTGTTTTGTTTTATTTTTATTAGTAATGTCTTCATATAGTTTTGGTGTCAGTTAATGCCAACATTACAAAGTGAGTTCAGAGAAGTGTCTGATCTTCCAATATCTTTTAGAGAGTTTATATAGAATTAGTATCATTTCTTCTTTTAATAATTTGGCCAAATTAAAAAATCAAGCCTCTGGATTAAGAGGAGTTGGATGGCTTAAGCTATAAAGCTATCTTTTTGTAGAGTAAAAGATATAGAATCATCTGTTTATGTATTTCTTTTGTGAGAAATTTGGTAACTTCGAAACTCCGGGCCCTGGAACTATTTCCTCCTTATTTTCTTCAGGTTGGATTTGTTCAACTTAACACAGAATCACCTGGGAAGAAGAGCCTCAGCTGAAGAGTGCCTCCATGGGACTGGACTGTGTCTGTGCCTGTGAGGCGTTTTCTCCTATTTCAGGGCTGGAGAGAACATTAAGAACATTAAGAACATTGGTTGTTCTTGCAGAAGACCCAAGTTCGAATCCCAGCACCCACATGGCAGCTAACAACTGTCCATTAACTCCAGTTCCAGGGGATCCAACCACCTCTTCTGACCTCCATGGGCACTGCACGACACAGGTGCACTCA
>NW_008360301.1:1030294-1093620 GCF_000622305.1 Nannospalax galili
CCTGGAAAGGACCAGATCCATTGCTAACAACACGGAGAGGATTTGCTTGTATTTTTCCACAAGATCAACCAAAATTCTGTCCCTATGCCACCCGTGTACATTTTCTTAGGATGCGAAGTCCACTGGCCACTTGGACCTCGCAGGAAGAAGTATGGGGACAGCGAAAGCTAGGATGTCCACGAGTCGGTAACGAGTCCACCCGTGTACATTTTCTTAGGATGTGAAGTCCACTGGCCACTTGGACTTCGCAGGAAGAAGTATGGGGACAGCAAAAGCTAGGATGTCCATGAGTCGGTAACGAGGGAGTGTGCCCCCCGGAGAGATTGGGCCGCCGGTAGTGACACAAGACTCAAGACTTGGCTTAGTCTGTGCTACAGCTTTATTCTCTGAGACCCAGCTCTCTGTGTCCCAATTCTCTGCAGCCCAATTCTCTGGAGCCCAAATCTCTGCAGCCCAAATCTCTGCAGCCCAAATCTCTGACCATTAAGAGAAGACTAAGGCATTTATACCATGGGGGTAGTGGTAAAAGCTTTGGCTGTTAGATGCTTTGTGAGGCATTCTATTTACATATGGAAGTGGATTTCTGCCACACTGCTAGACTGTTGTCTGCCTGGAGAAATTACAGGAAGGCATGGTACCTTTCAGAGCCAAAGGCCATGTTTATGTTATGGCATTTGTGGTGGACACTTCAAAAGGAGAGACAGGAAAGATGCCAGGAAGACACCCTGCTTATGAAAGGAGCCCGCAGCACATGCTCCCGAGCTGCATGAGCTGTCCGGTTGTGAAGGGGCTTCTACTTTGTATAACAGAGGCTCCCAACATTGGGGAACCAAAGAATTTATTGGGCTTACTAACAGAGCAGGGGGTGGGGGTGGGGGTTACTTACAAAGGTGTGGGCATGCATGGGCTTCTTTCCTACTTTGCAGCCCTCTGATTTCCTGGCGGCGGCCCAAGATGGTGAAGGCCACCCCCTCTCTCTGGCTTCTCCTGTCACCCTCCCTAGTCCCTCCCTCCATATACCACTTAGGCCAGCTTGTTGGATGGAAAGCATGACTGATTCTCTCTGCCCCTCCCCTCCTAAGGAGCATCTAGAATCAAATTAGTTTGTGGTTACTGAAGCAAGCGAGTAAATCCCAGTTGGAGAAGAAGGCATCTGCACACTGCTTGCAAGTCTAGCTTGCCAGGCAGAGGATAAGTCTATACAACATCTGGTCAGACAAGTGTTAAGATCCAACTAACTTGGCTTCATTAAAGAGTCAAGTACTGAGGGCCTTGCACGGGTGTCCAAGATGCTACAAACTTTTCTTCATTGCTTATTATCCTCTGTCTCCAGGAAGGCCAAGCATCATCTTGTCACCACAGCAAAGCAATTCTGCAGGAGCATCAGAGGGGAAATCAGAGGAGACTAGAGGAAGCTGGAGGCAGAAAACATGCGTGTAGAGCAGGGCACTGCAGGACTGCTGTCAGTGGGATGCACATGGACCAGCACTGAACCTAAAAATATAAATCTCTGTAGACAAATAGCAGTTACTAACTGCCATGAGGTTTAACATGGTCTGACATCCATCTGGAAAAGGCTCTGGACTTGGAGAAGATATACATTATATAAAATAATAGTTTACACATCTATTTCAAAGTAAATGCTATCAGCAGAAATCTAAATTACATAAAATTTTAATTTCAGAAAGAAAATAAAAAGTGGAATAAGATGACTTTTGTCCAGATTATATAATTTCGTACCTTTTAATATATTATTGCCATAGAAAATGCCAAGAAATTCCTTTGAGTAATATATGATTTAAAGAGTACTTTTCCCCTATAAAATAAAAAAAAGTAATATGATCAACATTAACAACCTTCAGGTTGAATGGTAGGAAAGTCTACCACAGATTTAGTCAGTACAGGGAGAGGGAAGGAGTAAAGGAGCATTGTCCATAGAGAGTTTAGAAAAATAATCAGAATCTATCTACTTTCAGTTATCACTTACTCTATCTTTGTTGGTTAAGATTTAGACCAGGCTTGATGTGTTGGTTTAAATGAGAATGTCCCCCATAGGCTCCAAGTATTTGCACATTTTGTCCCCAGTTGGTGGCACTGTTTTGGACTATCTTAGAAGGTGTGGCCTTTCTGGAGCACATCACTGGAAGTGGGCTTATAGAGCTCTTAAGGCTTCCCAGATCTCCAGTCACTCACTGCTTCCGGTGCCTGCTTAAAGATGTGAGAGCTCAGCTTTTGCTCCCACTCCAGCCACCTCTGCCACCATTCCTCCCTGACATGGTGGACTCTGATTCCTCTGGAACTGTAAGCTCTACTGAACTTTTCCTTTTATAAGTTTCCTTGGTCATGGTGCTTTATCACAGCAACAGAAAAGTAACTAATATAGTTGATAAATGTTCTCTGTAAACGGCTAGCTTAAAAAAGCATTGTGGGCTTGGTGGGCTCTGAATCTCCATTGCTGGACAGATGTTAAGGGTTGCAAAGGCAGCATTAAAATAAAAACTAGAGCTAATGGTAAGTTCTTATTGAAAACACTCCTGATGTTCTTTTTCCTGTAAATAAGCAAAGACATTGAGGGATGGGGACTTCCTGATTAACAGCTGTTGGTCTCTCTCTGTCTTGATCAGGACTGCCAGTCAAACAGCCAGGTGGATTATCCTTATGCTATCATCAGACATTCTGAACACTCCACAGATGTCTCCAGAAAACTATCTGGTGGCTTGGGGTTCTGACGGTGCTGCCTAACCAGAACTGCTTTAGTTTGTACCAGAACCTTTGCTAACTCTACATGACTTTGCATGCAGACCTAGACCAGAGGAGGAACATTTCCCCTGTTGGCCTAGCAGAGTGACTTCTGTGACTGGTTCAAAAGGGACAGTACTGAGTTTGGTGCAAACAGCAACCTCCACTTGCATTAAAGGTGTGATGTGATTGGTGCAAACACAAACCTCCACTTGCATGCAAGGTGTGCTGTGATTGGTGAAAAGAACCTTCTCTATTCAGGTTCTCTTGATGATCTACTCTCTTGTATTAACTCTCCTGGTATTTCAACAACAAAAGGCTTGTTTCCAGTGCTTTGTCTACTTTTAGCAAAGCAGGCTGATCTGATAAGGAGTCAGGAGAGTGCACAGTGGCAACAATAGTACAGGCAGTGGACTGGCAGTGACAACTGAGCAGTCAGCAGACTAAGTTGCAAAACTGAAAGGCAGGGCTGGGAAGATGGTTTAGTGGGCAGAGTGCTCTCTGACAAGAAAGAGGAGCAGAGTCTGGATCCCTAGTATCCATATACAAAGCCCAGCAGGAAAGCATGCCTCTGTAACTTCAACACTGGGAAGGTAGATACAGGAAGATCCCCGGGTCTTCCTGGGCAGCCAGTATGGCCAATTAGTGAGTGCCATCCAGGTTGTGTGAGAGATCCTGTCTCAAAAAATAAGGTGAAGTGATTGAAGAAGATGCTTGATGCTGACCTCTGGTCTACACACACACACACACACACACACACACACACACACACACACACAGATGGATAACTGACTCCTTGGCAGCTGAAGAAGAGGGATAGCTAAGCAATCAGCAAGCCAAACTTCCCTCCCAAAGGACAAAGTAGCTGGGTGTTAGGTGGTTGAAGATGTAGCCTATTAGTTTGAGAGGCCAGGAAACAATGGGGATAGTGGAAGTAGGGAAGACAGAGATGAAATGGGACTCCACTTGGTTTGGGCTATAATATACACCTCTTTTAAAAATTATTTTATTTTTCTCATTTTATTTCACTTTAAAAATATTTTATTATTTTTATTTATTTATTTAGAGTATGTTGCCTGTACGTTAAGTGCACCCGTGTTGTACAATGCCAGCAGAGGTCAGAGGAGGGCATTGGATTCCACTGGAACTGGAGTTATGGGTGGTTGTTAGCTGCCATGTATGTTCTGGGAATCAAATCCAGGTCCTCTGTAAGAACAGCCAGATGCTCCCGGAGTCAGAAGAGGGTGTCAGATCCCCTGGAACTGGAGTTCCAGATGGTTGTTAGCCACCATGTGGATGCTAGGAACTGAACCTGGGTCCTCTGCAAGGCAGCCAGTGCTCTTAACTGCTGAGCCATCTCTCCAGCCCCTCTTACATACCTCTTATAATAATGTACTTGGTACCCCGAAACTCTTACTTTCACATACACCTAACTTTAAGCTATGGACTTAGCAAGTTAGGACCCCTGCTTGCATTGAGCTACATGCACATTGCTCTCTGAACAATAAAATAAGTTTATTTTTAACAACCATCAAACTTAGATTCTGTTAACCATATTCCATATGTCCAGGAACTATAAGCAATGGCCCAATCTGGCTTGAACTAGCTTTGGGTGCATAAGCAATAAGGCAAAACTGTGTCCCTGTGTGAAATTTTAGGAGATTCTACACTTACCACCTTTTCCTTCTTTTCTTTTTTGAGACAGGGTCTAACTGTAGTCCCAGTTGACCTGGAACTCTCTACATAACCAGGTTGGCCTTGAACTCACAGAGATCTGCTTACCTCCCAAATGCTGGGATCATGTACCATCTTATACATATGCATAATTGGATGTGCAAATTATTGAAATCCAAAGTATTATGGGAAGGGACATGCACAGTAGAGAAATGGTTTTGTAACTTAATCTGTTAATTAAACAGAGAACCACCTACATTCTGCCTCTCATCAACCAAAATCTTCTTTCTTCTGAACCCCATAAGAGGAAGCCCCAATTTGGTGCCCTTGATCTCCTTTACTCCCATGCCCCTCTGTCAATCTTGGCAGTGTGCTCCTTTCTAATCTGTATTTGAATAAATGTTTCTTTGGATAAACTTTGCTTGCTGCTTTGCAAATCTATGTGTGCTTATGTTAATACTTGAATACTATTCCCAGAACTAGAAAACACATGACCCAGACACTGATCGCCACTGGTAACAGAAGCAGTTAATATTCTTCCGGGAAAAGCAAGGCTGCAGACATCTAGACTGTGTTGGGGAAACATCACTCTGAACAAATGAACACGAGAGTAGTGCAAATGGGCCATGGAGATATTGGTTCTGAAATATAGTGAGAAGATGGATCATTGTGGTGATCCAGGCGAAAGCTCTTGCTTTGCCACAGGCACAGGCTGGTTGTACAAACAGAAGGGAGACTTTGAAGTCGAGGTGACTTTTAAGACATACAAGAGAAGAAATAAAGCTGTCTGGAGCCCCAGAGAGGTACAGACACAAACAGGCCAGTCATTATCTTAGTTTCTTTTCTAGTTGCTGTGATAAAATACCATGACAAAAGCAATGCAGAGAAGAAAGGTTTTTTCCTGGCTCACAATTCAAGGTACAGTCCATCATGGTGGGGAAGTCAAGGCAGCAGAAGCGTGAAGCAGCTGATCATATCAAACCCCAATCAGGAAACAGAACAGTGAATGCTTGCTGATGCTCAGCTCATTTTCTCCATTTCATATAATCTGGGATCTTCTGCCCAGAGAATGGCTCCACCAACAATTACATGGGTCTTCTCACATCAATTAACATCAAGGAGATGGCTCTTCACAGACATTCTTAGAGGCTGACCTTAATTTAGATAACTCAGGTATGCCTGGAGGCTTGACTCCTAGATGAGTCAACAGAGTCAAATCTACAACACTAATATACATACTGATACACAATATATAAAAATAGAAAAATGATTTGTGTACACACATAAACACAAAGTTGATGCCCAAGCTCTGAGAAATGCTAACTGTATAAATTTTGGTTGTTTTGTTTTGTTTTGTTTTGTGACAGGGTCTCATATGTTCCAAATTGGCTTTGAACTGGTTGAAGCCGACCTTGAACATCTGATCCTCTTGTCTCTACCTCTCAAGCTGAGTGTACATTGAGGTCACAGATAGCAGACTCAGAACTTCTTGGTTTCCCTCTCCTGGCACGGAGCCAGTAGATGGGCAGTGGAGGCCCCAGGGTCCTCAGGGTTGCCACAGCTCAAGTAGAACCTTTGCCTAAGGAGTGGCGAGAAAGTAAAAGACAGGAGTTCCCAAGTCTTGGTCATACCCACTTGCAGTTTAAACTAAGCAACCAGCAGCTGGGGTAGGATGAAGCATGCTGACACCCTGAACTCCAGAGAAGAGGGCCTTGAAAGCTACCCTGAGGGGAGGGAGCACAGTCCTTGGCAACAGGAAAGCAGTGGCTCTCTGTTCAACTGCCAGATACTTGTTCTCTTTACCAAAGTTTTATAGATTTTCTTCATTGGTTCATTCATCTGCCATATGCTCTTGGGACATTTCCAGAGATGTTCAATGGCTATTTTAAGAAGTCATCCTCCTCATTTTTCTTCTGGGGAACCACGTTGCACAGTAGCTCCTGTGGTTATGCTACAGGCAGCAGGTGGCCAGGTTGAGGAAGGTTCTGTCAGAGGAATGGCCAGAGTTGCAGAGGAAAACAAGGTAATGAGGTACCATCAAAGCCAAGAGGCAGTTTCTCAGGTCTGCCAGGGCAGGTGGCACAGTGGACGTTCTGGGAGGAGTCATTCAGTGTTAGTTCTGGCAGAGTGGTGGCTCTGAAAACCACCTGGGATTGTGGTGAGGATGGGCGCCAGGGAAGGAGTACATATAAGAAGCATAGACAGTGTTTCCATTGTTAATGCAGAATTATAAAAGAAAGACTTAGAAAATAATGTAGCTGCCACCCACTGTATCAAATCTTAGCATTTTGACATATTTTCTTCAAATTTAAAAATTTAAAGAGGTTCCTCCTCATTTTTCTTTTGTCTGCCAAGGCTGGACTTTAGAGTAATGTATCCAGGATTTGCTTTCAGGTATTTTGATAGCTGTTGGAGTGGTTAGAATCAGTGTCAGTTCCCTCTCAAAGGCTTCTAGATAGGGGGAGAAAACAAATTTATCCATCATTTTGGAACAATAGCAGTTTGTCTTCCTTAGCTACAGGTGGGCACTACAGTATTAGAGACCAAGATTTGAAGTCTTAATCTGAACAGGACTTTCTGCGTAGGAACAAAATCATCAATGAGAAATAATTGTCTAAATAACTTTTTATATGGACTTAAGCCTAATGTCTGGGAAGCGTAATCCCTTGAACTCGTCAAGAAATATACTGATGACTTTACTCTTTGGTTATACTTTCTGTTTGGGTGTTTAAGGCCATACAGTTGGCCCAAATAAGTCCATTTTTTTTTTTTTTTTTTTTTTTTTTTTTACATTTAAGGTCGTTTGAGGATCTGTTCTGCAGGGGTCACATGGGCTTGGGAGGAGCCCCCGGCTCCTTTCTTTTACCAGTTCCATCTATGTGATGATAAGTCAAAGGTCCTGTTCGAACATGTCTGGCTTCACTTGGAAGCATGGATGAGATGTTTCCTCTGAGTTGACCCTTTTCTTTGTAGACTGGACAGTGGTTCAAGTCCATCTCATAGGGTCTCCATGACCTCCCTGAACAGGAGGACAGAGGACTCACCACAGTTACAGGACATTTTGAGAGATGGTCCATAGTCCTCTGGAACTTAGTCAACTTTGGAGGGCAAGATGCAAAAAGTCTCCTTTAAGTCCCTCTGACCAGATTAGTATAGGACTCAAAGTATGGCTGTTAAACATCCAAGAAGGTTAGTTCCACCAGTCTGGTACTTTTAATTATCATGTGCTATGTAAGTAAAGCTTGGGTAAAAAACCAAATATTCTCAGATAAACCTTGACGAGATATATAGTTTGTTCCTTAAACTAGTTGACTAAACTATGATCTTAGAAATTTTAATATTATGTGTACATTATTTTTGTCTCATCCTTTATATATCATAACAAACCTATACAGACCTTCATTACTTGCTTAGACTTTCTCATTTTTTCTATTTTGGAAAATATCTCCATTCCCATACCCTTTTAACATCGTTTACTTCTCATTTTCTTTTTTTTTTTAATAATTATAAGACATAATAGCATTAACAAATAATTTTTCCATCTGTTGTGAGAATTCTTTTCCTGGGGATACTAAGTAATACTTAATCCGTTTTAAGGTTCTAGTGTCAAGCCAATGTTTGATTAAAATTTTATTGGGAAACCAATGAATTTGCTGAGCTTACTTACTAACTGAGGGGTTGCTGAGGTTTATTTATGACCTGAGGGTATGCACACTGGAAAGCCTTTACCTAGCATGGGTCATGCCTTCTCTTCCTAGCCTTCCCAAGATTGTATAGTTTAGCCCTCCCCAAATCCAGGAGGCCATGTGTGATTAGGGCCAAATTACATACAGTTGGCTGAGAAGTGTGTCTGGGTACTCCGGGGATGGTCCAATGACCCTGCTTGGCCTTCCTTTAATGAATGAGCACAACCATCAACAAGCCTAATTGTGACAATGTTTAGTGGTCAGGCTCAGCTGAAGTTGTAATGATGGTAGTTACTTCGTGAAGAAGAGACTGCAGAAAATGAGGAGGAACCCAATTGAGGGATGCTTTTGGAAGCCCTTGTCAAGAAATTCCAATGGACTCTCATATGACTATTTGAAAATTTCCCTGTTCTTTTTCCTAGTTCCCTGTCTAGAACTTGTAATGCTAATTACTCTTGCCTTTACTTCTCCTTCACATCTCCTATTCATGATTCAAGGACTTTCTTTTCCCCTTGGAGATAAAAGTTATGCAATCTGGGAATCTTTTAGATAGACTTACTGAAGGGGTACTCCAATTGCCTCACCCTGTGTCCCTGTTCAGCATGGAAGAAGCCAGAGCAATCTGCATCCTGATTCCTTACCTGAAAGTTGGGTAACCTCTTCAGAGGATGATAAGAATAGGAGGTAGGAATTGACTAAGCAGTTAGGGAAAAAAGACTTCAAATAAAAGTAGCCAGTCTCTTGGCTATAAGTCACAACATTCTTGGGCCTCTGTTCCAAAGGCCAAAAATGTCAAAAGTATTTGGGAGCTTGTATCTAATCCTTAAAAGATTTTTAGGGTTATCTCTTCAGAGGGGGAAATGTTAGAGTAGCCAAAAGACTCATAAAAAATAAAAAATAAAAAAATAAGTAAATAAATCAGAATGGTAGATAAGACTACAAGTCCTAGATCTAACTTACACTATTATCTTTCAGAGTGATTGTATAATGAATTAATACATGTAAATAATTCAGCGTAGAGCTTGTTCCATAATATATGTTGAAATATCTGCTTTTACTAAGGAAAAAGAAAAGAATCTAAGAAGTCAATGGATGAAGTGGCATAAAACTTTTAAGACAGTCCTGATGTTAAATGTTTTAAGCTTGTAAAGTATTCAACTTTTGAATATCTCTACTATAAATAAAGTTTGAGTATGCACCACAAAAAAATTTTTTAAAGAGGAAGCAAAATCCCACTGTAGATTCGGAACCTGACATTCTTCCTCCAGAGCCAGACATTGTCATTAATTTGGTGTCTTTCAGTTTTGTGCTCTTTAATTCCTGAAAACACACTGATATTTGTGTAAAAATAATGTATAGTAATGCTTCTTGTAGTCTTTGATCTGAATACAAATGATATTATGAATTGTATTTATTTCTACAAGTTGCCCTTTATCCACTCAAGATATAGCTTAAATTCATTTACATTATAAATATACCCTGGCTGAGCATGGTATTGTAGGTCTATAATCTTGGCACAAGAGAGGTAGAGACAAGACGGCTATATAGTTTAAAGCAAGCCCGGATACACACACACACACACACACACACACACACACACACACACACGAGTACAGATTCTCTCCCTTAACTTAGCAGCTTCTGATGATAGATGATTACACCTTATCTAGACTTTCCTCCAGAAAGTTCCCAGGCACCTTTGTCTGCAGTTCCTGTGTGCAAGTCGGAGCAACCCTGGGAAGGCCACACCCACAATTCAGCCAGATTGTGCAGTGGCCCCAAGCATCAGTGAGTTGTGAGCTACTGTTTCTTTCATTACCACATCACTGACATTTTGTACTATCAGGCTTTCCTACTTCACTTTTCAGGTGGCATATGAGATGACCACTGTAGTTTAAATTAGCTTTTCCAGACTGCTCACACCGTGAACATCTTTTTAATTTGTTGACAATTTGGCTTCCTCCTCTAAACTGCCTTTTCATCTTGTTAGCCTACTGTTCTGTTCTCTGGAGGTCATTGTTATTTTCCTTCCTGACTTGTGAGGATTCATTATGTATTCCAGACCTTCACCTCTATCAGGAATGTGAATTACAAATAAAAATTTCCACTCTATTCTTTGTGTCTCAGTTTGTGTGTTTCTTTTAAACATGTTTTTAATTTTAATATCAGACTTGTGTCTCCTTTTATGCTTTGCTCTTTCTGTTTTTATTCAAAATAGGTTTGGGGGTTTTCTTTTCTGCCATGGCTTTAGTAGGAGGTAGACAAAATATGCATTTATTATTCCATCTGAATCTTCAAAATTGTTCTCAAAGATCTTTACGAAAGGCTGAAGGGTGATATGGTAATGTCTAATGTACAGTGCAGGTCATCAGAGTGCACTTTGAAAAGTGGCAGGAACTTATGAAAAAATAATGAGAAGGCTCCTACAGAAGGAGGCAATGGTTCGTTCCAATCTAGAATGATGAATCTATCAGAATTGAAGAGATAGATTGCCTGAAGAGAGATTATTAAATATATTCACACATAATCATTATGTAGATGTACTGGGACTCTGAAAAGGTAGTAGGACAAATGGCCAGGAGGCAGCTAGTGGATGGAGTCATTCAGTCAAACCAGAGACTCAGAGAGTGACTGGGCCAAGGCAAAGATACATGGATGACATGGAAGATCACAGGAGTGTGGTACACTGGGGGCCCCATGCCAGGCACTGGGTGAAGAAAACCAGAAAATGGGACCAATGGATTCAGACCAGGGGATGGGCACTGGCTCTCTCCAGAGGTCTCCTCTCATGCTCATGGGTGAGGGCAGCACAAGGAGAGAAGGGTCCCATACTACCCAAGTGGGCTGCCAACTTCATGCCCGACACCTCAGCTCTACTTGGTAAGGGGTCCGGATCTGTGAATTCCACATAGCCGCTGGAGTATTGGGATGTGGTGGAATCTTTGAGAAATGGGGCTGACTGGGAGGTCCTTTGGTGCTGGGGGGCATTCCCCTGAAAATGTTAGGGTACTTTCTCATCGAATACTCCCTAGTTCTTGTGAGAAGAGGCAGATAACAAGAGCCTCTTCTCCATCTCTCTCTGATTTCTGTGGAGATGCCAAGTTTCTTCCTATGTGTGCTCTGTCATTTACCACAGGGCCCTCACCAGAGCCTGGGCAATGCTGCTTGGACTTTTAGCCTTCAAACCTGGGAGCCAAATAATCCTTCTTTACATTATAAGTTAGCCTGTCTTACGTATTTCATTATGGCAAGGAAATGCTAGGAAATACATGTGTGGCATGTAATAAGATTTGTGTGGCAGAGTGGAGGCAGTAGGTTTGGCAGTAGTTTCTCAACCTCACCTGAGAAACAAGGCTGCTGGGATGTGACCTGTGACCACGTGACCTGTGGCCTGTGACCAATGCAGGGTAACAACACCCTCTTTATGAACTTCTCCAAATGTAATAAATATATATCATTATGCTTCAATATTTGGTGACTATTTAGCTATAACTTTTTCACCTTAGTTTTTGAAAACCAGTAGGCTATTTTTAGAGCAACTTTAGGCTTATAGAAAAACTGAACACGCAATACAAAATTTTCCCATATACTCCTGTTTCCTATCTTACATGAATGTCTTGTGCTGGTGTGATTGTTACAGCTGATGAACCAATATTACTATATTATTTTTAATGGAAGTTCACACCAGCACTTATGCTTTGCGTTACATATTCTCCTGAAACTGGAGTTATAGGTAGCTGTTAATCTCCATGTGGGTTCTGGGAACTGAACCCAGGTCCTCTGTAAGAACAGCCAGTGCTCTCAACCGCTGAGCCATCTCTCCAGTTCCTGTATTTATTTTATAATAATCCATTACTGGATATATATTTTGAAAATATTTCCTCCTTGTCTTCTGATTGCCTTTTCATTTTCTTAGCAATGTCTTTCACAGAGCATAAATGTAAAATTTTAATGAAATCTAGTTTGTCAATATTTTATCTCATAGATTATGCCTCGGATTGTGTCTGAAGTCATCACCAAACCCAAGGTCATCTGGATGATCTCCTGTACCACTGTTTAGGATTTTGACAGGTTTTCACTTTATACTTAGGTCATTGAGCCATTTTGTGTTAGTTTTTGTAAAAAAAAATAAATAAAAATAAAAGTAGGTTTAGTTATTTTCTGCAAGTTGAGGACCAATTATCCCTCTACCATTTGCTGAAAAGACTTCTTTCTTCATGGTTTCCTTTGCTCCTTGCTCACAAATCCATGGACTCTCTTTAGGAAAGTCTGTTTCTGGGCTGTCATTTCCATTGATCTATCTACCCATCACCAACAACACACTGCCTTAACTATGTGGCTTTGCAAGGCAACAGTACCCGGGCTTTGACTTTGTTCTTAAGTATTATTTTTGCCATTCTGTGTCTTTTCCCTCTGTGACATTGAGAACCAGTGTTTTGTTACCCAGTAAGTAGCTCTGGATTTTGACTGAGATTGTACTATGGATAGATCAAGTTGGGAAGGGAAGAGTTTATCTCCTGATAGTAATGAGTCTTCATGTTTGAGTGCCTTTTAAGCATGGAATATTTCCATTTTAAAATCTTGTTTAATTTATTTCATCAGAATTTTATACTTTCCCTCATGTAGATCTTTGTTTTAAAATATATTTTTCCCTCACCACCCCCACCCCAAACCAGGAGGCGCTGTTATCTAGCAGCCTCTTCCTTTCCTCCAGATGAGACCAAGCCAGGGTGTAGAAGACATCTGCAGTCCATATTCATTGTATCATTATTCCTGCAGCCAAGACATGCAGTCAGCGGAGGTATCCACCCACAGGTAACAGGATGGAAAATCACATGATAAAATGCTAGCTAACCTCTTAACAAAGAAGTGTGTCTTTCCATTTGGGCAAGGATGAGCTTGGAGCACTCTGACGAGTGAAAAATCTGTTCAACTTCCTTTTTCACTTGCCATGGTATCTCTAGGTCCATCCGTTTGCTATAAATTCTTTTAATGAATGATTGTATATACATCTTAAAAAATGTGCTTGCCATAGTTTGGATTTTATGATTTTTTTTCTTTTGCAGTGGTGGTGATCAAACCCAGGGCCTTGTACATACTAGGCAATTGCTTTACTATGGAGCCACATCTGAGTACCTGGTTTTGATTTTTAGTGTTCCATCAAAGACCTGTATGTTGATGGCTCAGTCATGAGCCTACCCATGGGTAGAATCTTTAAGAGGCCCCAGTGGAAGATCTTAGATCATTGAAGGGGTGCATGTGATAAGGATTCCGGGCATTCAGCCTCTCTTCTCTGTTTCCCAAGCCAAGAGGTGTGTGATTTAGCCCTGCCACGTCCTCCCATAGGAGGTGTTCCTTCATCAAGGTGCAACAGGTGAACTGGTCATAGACTGAAACCGTAAGCCAGAATAAACCTTTCATCTTTTTTAAGTTTTCATCTCAGCTTATTTTGGAGATGGTAATGGAAATCTGATTAACACCATCCATCCACTGAAGCACACTTGGGTTGAATCCCTGTCTAACTGTTGTGAAAAAGTGTTGCAGTACGCATGGGAGTGCAGGCATGTCTTTGATTGGCTAATTTCATTTCCTTTTGATTTATGTTGTGGTTTAACTATGAATGCCCCTCATAGACTCACATGTTCGAACACTTGTACCAACACTCACAGCTGTTGGTATTGTTTGGGAAGGTTATGGAACCATTAAGAGGTGGAGCCTCCCTGGAGGAACTGGGTCACTGCTGGCCTGTGTTGAGGCTTTTATCCTTGGTCCACTTTCTGTTCATGTTCTGTTTCCTGAGCATGGGTGCAACGCGACCAGCAAGCCTTCTGCTTCTGCCACCGTGCCTTCCCTACCCCTGTCGTATCATGGCTGTCACATTGGACTCTATTCTTCCGGAAGCTGTAAACCTAAATAAACTCTGTCTCTCTCAAGTTGCTTTTATCAGAATACTTTATGTCAGCCATGAGAAAGTAACTATTATAATATCTAACCCCAAATAAGGAATCTGGTCACATGACAAATGTATTTTTAGTTTTTAATGGGAAGCTCCATATTGTTCTTCAGAATTATATTAAGGAGATGGCAATGCTGACTGACTGTCCTGCCTTGATCATTATACATCATGTATGTGTATCACATTATCACAATGGACTTGCTACATTTGTATAATTACAATTTTGTCCAGAAATGGCACATGCCTTTAATCCCAACACTCAAGAGGCAGAGGCAGACGGATCTCTGTGAGACTGAGGTCAGTATGGTCTACATAGCAAGTTTCAGGCCAGCTGGGGATACAGAGTGAGGCCCTGTCTCAAAAAATATTTATAATAATAGAAAATTTAAAAATTCAAAGGATTTTGAAATAAAAATTATACTCAAAGATTTCATTTGTTTATGTCAGTGTCAATGATCATGGTTTTGATGTAAAATTGTTCATCCCTAGTATATAGAAAAGCAGTAGACTCTTGTAAATTCAGCTTTTCTACTTAAATGTGTTGTAATCATTCATTAGTTCTATTAGATTTTGGGTATTTGGGTGAATTTTCCTCGTTGATGATCATGTCTGAATATGTTCTTACCAAGTTCATATGTTGAAACTTAGGCCACAGGAGAGTAGTGTTAGGTGATGTGGGGTTTTGGTGAACTGATTAGCTTGAATGAATGGAGCCTTCATAGATGTAATTAGTGTCCTTATAAGAGATCTGAGACCTTATGCCATGTGATGATGCTGCTAGAAGGGGTCATTTTTGAGGTAGAGAATGAGGTCTCACTGATAGCCAGTTGGCTAGTGACTTGATCCCACCGTTCTAGCTTCCCACTGTGATTAATAATTATCCATTATTTATAAATTACCCAGAATGTAACATTTTGTTACAGTAACCTAAATATACAAAGACAGGAAATTTTCCAATGTCTTGTTTCTTCCTTCTTAATTGATATAACTTTGTATTCTCATTCTGTTGCATTGACTTGGACTTGTAGTAATATATTCAAAAGTTTTGGTGAGAGAGGACATTTTGCTTTATTTTGTACCTAGCTCCTAATGTTTAAAATGATAGCTGTAAGTTTTAGGTAGTTGTCCCTTATCAAATTGAGGAAGTTCTATTTTCCTAGCTTACTGAGAATTTTCTTTTTATCAGGAGTGGGTATTAAACATTTCAGAATATGAAATGATTGCATGGGTTTTCTTCTAAAGATTGTTAATGTGATGCCTTAGATTAACTGATATTGAGCCAGAACTGTATAACTGGAACAAATTCCACTTGCTTATGACACATAGACACTTTTTACATACTGTTATGTATTTAATTTGATAGGATTTTGTTGCAGACACGTGTTCATGTGAGATATGGGTCTGTAGTTTTCCTTTCTTGCTCTGTGTTTCTCTGGATTTGTTTTGGCTTGTCTTATAGAATGAGTTAAGAAGTGTTCACTATGTTTCTGTGTCTTGGCAGGTAGCAGAAAACGGGTATAATTTCTTTATTAAATGTTTGGTAGACTTCATCTGGGCCTATTGTTTTCTGGTTTGTAAGGTAATTGCTATATTTTAGAAGTGAAATGTAGGTTAAAATGACCTGTAGGTTAAAGGCTTGACTGGCAGCCAGTGGTGTTACTGGGAGGTGGTGACTAGTGGAAATGACGTCACTCCTTGAGAGACTTTGGGACATCAGTCCATTATTTTCTTTCTTTTCTTTTTATACCCCTTCCTCTGTTTCCTTTGCTTTCTGGCCACCATTCATAGGGTAAAAAGGCTTTCTCTACCACACACTCTAGTCATTATACATTGTGTTGCTAGAGATTCAAAGCAATAGGGCCAAGTGACCATGGACTCAAACCCCTAAGACCATGATCCAAAGTAAGCTTTTCTTCATTTTAAGATGTCTGAGGTACTTTTATCATAGAGACCGAAGTGGATTAGTACAGTTAGTAGCTTTATATTTTACTTTAATTGTACACATGTATGGGATACAGTGTTGTAAAGTGATAAATGTGGGCAGTGGGTAATGATCTAACCAACGTAGTTAACATATTTATCCTTAAACATTAGAAATTCATATTTATTGTACAAATGTATGGGCACAGTGTGATATTTCAGAACATGAAGATATATGAACTGATACATCAAGCACAGTTTACATTTGTACCACCTCATCATGCTCCTATAATTGTGCTTAGAGCCTTTGATTCCTGTCTCCTACTCATTCATGAAACACTTAGAGCATTTCTGTGAACTGTAGGTCTCCCACTACTGCCTGGAGCCTGAGGACCTCTATCTAACTGGGTTGACCTTCCTTCCCCAACCTTATCACACATCCCACTTGAGTCTTTTCAGTAACCACATATGAGAGAATTTGCAAAGGTCACATTCTCATTGTTATTAATTATTGATGGATAAAGCCTATGCAGATTATTTCTCCAGTGTGAATTTGCTACATTGTTCTAAGGAAAAGTTCATGTCATTAAAGTTTTCAAAATGGTGAATATAGAATTGTTTATAATATTTTAAATTTTTAAAAAATTTTCATGGGATGGGAAAGCTTCCTTTTAGCTACCAGAATATATATGTGTGTGTCTATACATACATGTATATATTTGTATATATGCTTTTCCTTTGTTAGCTTGGCTAAAGGTCTATCATTTTATTGATGTTTTCAAAGAATTAGCTTTTGTTCTTACTAATTTTCATTGATTTTTTTTGTTATTTTTTCCTTCACTTTCTTTCAGTTTATTCTTTCATAGTTTCCTGAAGTAAAAATTTAGGCTACTGATTTCAAGTATTTATTTTTTAAAAGTTTTTTTTTTTATTCATTCTGCTTCTATCTCTGTCTCCCCCCCCTCTCTCTCTCCACACACACACACACACACACACACACACACACACACACACATATATAAAATGTGCATGAGGGTATTGCCTACATGTATGTAAGTGTACCTATGTTGCGCAGTGCCTGTGGAGGACAGAAGAGGGCGTCAGATCCCCTGAAACTGGCGTTATGGACAGTTGTTAGCTGCCATGTAGGAGCTGGGCTTTGATCCTGGGCCTTCTGAAAGAACAGCAAGTGCTCTTAACTGCTGAGCCATCTTTCCAGCCCCCAATACACATTTTTATTGAATTTTTGTGCATTTCATACAATACATTAAATCATATTCATACCCTTTTATAGGGAGTGCTCTGGGCCCCAGGCGTGGTGTGCGCGGGTATCTCGGGGTCCCCGCCACACCTGGCTAGTCGCGGCGTGGGTGTGGCCACAGGCGTCTCTGGCCGCGGAGGGTGCCCCGCAGGCTTTTCCCGCTGCCTTGGGTCCCGTGTCTCTGTCCGCATGTCTCTGGTGCTGAAAGTTTCTCTGCTACTGGAGCGTTGTCCAGCCGAATCCTGTCCCTTTTCCACCCGTGTACTTTCCTCAGGATGCGAGGTCCACTGGCCACTGAACCACACGGTTAGAGTACGAGGACAGCGAAAGCTAGAATGTCCGCAAGTCGGTAACGAGGGAGTGCTGCCCCCCGGGGAGGCTAAATTACAGGCAGGAGACACAGAACTCAGTCTACAGCTCTTTATTCCAAGTCTCAGCAACTCAGTCCCCGCTCTAGTCCCAAGTCTGCTTCTAGCTCCAAGTCTGCTTCTAGCTCCAAATATTGAGAGAAGACTAGGATATTTATACCATGGGGGTATGGAAGTGGGTTTCTGCCAGACTGCTGTCTGCCTGAAAATCACAGGAAAGCGTGGTATCTTTCAGAGCCAGAGGCCATGTTTGTGTTTAGAGCATTCGTGGCGGGCACTTCAAAAGGAGAGTCAGGAAAGATGCCAGGAAGGCACCCTGCTAGGAAAGGAGCCCCAGCACATAATCCCAAGCTGCATGAGCTGTCCGGACATGAAGGGACTTCTACTTTGCATAACAGAGGTCCCCAATACCCTTTCCCCTATCTGCACTCCCTCATTGCCCTCCCATTGGATTTTATGTATCCTCTCATATATGTTAAGATCTATCAAGTCATATTTGTGTCCCTAGATGTCCCTCTATCTAACTTCACTCCCTTAGAGAAAGCCAACTCTCCCTCACCCAGCAATGATCAGCTCTCAGTGGGACTTCTTATACATTTTACCATTTTCTGTGTTTTTGTCTGGTTTGCATGGGTCTTGTGCACACTGTCACCATTGCTGTAAGTTCATATGATCAAGTTCCCAGAAGCCTGGAAAACTCTGCTTCTTGTGCTCATCCACCAGCCCTGACTCTTACAGTCTTTCTGCCCCCTCTTCCACAATAGCCGCTGAGCCCTGGGAAGATGAGGTTTAATATAGGGGTCCTATCCAGGGACAAAATCTCTGCAGTCCCTTATTCTCCACATTTGGCCCAGTTGTGACCTTTTGTGTTAATTGTTCTCTGTTACATGAGGAAGTTCTCTTGTGAAAGTTGAGATATTTATTAGTATTCTCTCCACCCCTGCATCCCTGTTCTGCTATGTTCCATAAGCCTTAAGTGTAGGGGTTCCATTGTAGGTGTGTCACTTAGGGCTGAGCATCTATTTCACAGACAGTTATCTTCTATGCTTAACAAGTTGTAGAGGTCTGTAATAGTCTCCATCTGTTGCAATAAGAAGTTTCTTTGATGAGTGGTGAGAAGAATACTTGTCTGTAAATATAAGGATCTATATTTAGCATACAGTAAGAAATTGTTTGTCTAGGGATGTGACAAACACAGACATAGGTTTTCTCTAGAGTCTATGACCTCTCTAGCTGTGTGTATTTGGCTATGTTTACGGTACCACATATCAGTTTCCTCCCATTGAGTAGCCTTTAAGTTTAATTAGCTGTTGATTATCCCCAAGATAAAAGTGCCACTATTGCACCAGTAGAGATAGTTTGCTGTGCTGGGCATAGTTGTGGTTATTAGGCTTTACAGATGGTGTTGGACCATTGATTGATTTTCTTAATATTTGTCTTCTATTCTCCCTCTCTTGAGTTCTTTCTTCCCATTTACTCCCATGATTTCTTGTATAACCCTTCCATCTCCCTTCCCAGTTAAATACTCCCACTTTCCCCATTTCACCCTTGGTAATACCTGCCTCCTCTGTTTCTCTCTCCCTGGATCCTTCTTTCCCTTTACCTCCATGGTTTCTTTCCATTTTCCTGACTCTTGCAATTGCATCAGATATATACTCACATATAAGGATTTGGAGGTAAGATCCACAAATGAGAGAGAATATACATTGCTTGTTATTTTGTGTCTATGTTACTTCACTTAGTGTAACCGTTTCTAGTTCCATCCATTTACCTGAAGATTTCATGATTTTGTCTTTATCACTGAGTAGAACTCTACAGTGTAACTTAGTGTATCTTCCTTATTCACTCCTATGTTGAGGGACATTTGGGCTATTTCCATTTCTTAGCTACTGTGAAAAAAAGCAGCAACAAACATGGCTGTACAAGTATCTCTGTAGTAGGATGAGTCCTTTGGGTATATGTTAAGAGTGATATAACCTGATCAGATGGTAGATTCATTTTCAATTTTTAAAGAGTTCTCCATAATGCTTGCCATAGTGGTTGCACCAGTTTGCAATTCCACTGGCAGTGAATGAGGGTTCCCCTTTCCCCACATCCTTGACAACATTGGATATCATTTGTTCTCTTGATCTTAGTCATTCTGACCGGGGTAAAATGAAACCTTAAAGTGGTTTTGATTTGCATTTCCCCAATTACTAATGATGTTGTATAGTTTTAATGTGTTTCTTAATTATTTTTATTTCTTCTTTTGAGTGCTCTCTGTTCAGATCCATAGCCCATCTTTTAATTGAGTCATTACTTTTGTTATCCAGGGTCTTTTGTGATTCCATATGAATTTCAGGATTTTTTTTTAATTCTGTGAAGAACGTCATGGGGATTTTGACTGGCGTTGCATTGAATCTATAAATTGCTTTTAGTAGGATGGTCATTTTTACAGTATTAATTCTACCAACCATGTGCATGGGAGGTCTTTCTATCCCTTGGACATATCTATTCTTCCTTGCAATTTTTAAAATATTTTATTATTTTTATTTTATGAGTATTTGTATATTGCCTGCATGTAGGCAAGTGCACCCATGTCGTGCAATGCCCACAGAGGACAGAAGAGGCTGTCCGATCCTCCGGGACTGGAGTTACAGTTGGTAGCTGCCATGTGGGTGCTGGAATTTGAACCCGGGTCTTCTGCAAGAACAACCAGTGTTCTTAACCGCTGAGCTATCTCTCCAGCCCATTTTCCTTGCAATTTTACCAGCTTCTTTCTTATAAATTTTGTTGCTCTGTTGCTAGACATATATACATGAAGAACTTCTATGTCTTCTTTGAGGATTGACTCCTTTGTCACAACATTATGTACCTCTTTAAGTCACAGCAAGAAGCTGTGAGCCTATGCTATCTAAAATTTCTTTCTTTGATTACTGTACTCATGGAAACACTCTCTCTTGTCTTTGGTCTGACATCTATCTCTATCTCTACATTTAAAGTGGATTTTTGTGAAGAATGTGCTCTTGGATCTTTCATTTTTATTCAGTCTTACAGTACCCATTTTAACTGATGTATTCGGAGCCTTCATTTTAAGATGACTCTTGGTATTGTCTGATCATGTGCATTTGTTCATATTCTCTAGTGTGTCTCTGGTATGTTTGCCTGTTTTCTGTTTGTTGTCATCCTTTGTTTCCTTTTATGTTTTAATTTTTCTGGTTTCTTTGATTTTAATAGAATATTTTATATAGTTCTATTTGCTCTACTTTATTGGCATATCAATTATACTTGTTTAAAATTTTTTGGTCATTTCCTTAGTGTTTAATCAAATTCCATCAAATAAGAATATCTTCTATTTAGGATGTGAATGCTGTTTATTGGTTAGAACTCTTCATGGCTTTGAAGCTATCTTGATATTTCCTTTGTAAGTCTAATAAACAGCAATATAAACTCTTGCTGGTTCCACTGTCATAGTGGTATGGCTGTTTTTTTCCCCACTGCAAAACACAGTTTAAATGCTGGCAGCCCACTGGGAAGCCAACACGTGTCAACTGATTCCTTATGGTTTCACAATTATTTCAGTTCTATTCCAGAATCAAATGCTGTGATGAATTCCCGCTGTGTGTAGAAACTTTCCACATTTTAGAGTGACATCGCTTGAGATTTCCTTCATAGAAGTGACTTGGCTACAGAGGCACAGTTTTAAGTGTCCTTAACTGTACTGAGGAATTTTGACCCTAAAAGATGTTGTTACTCACATCTCAATAGTGAGGTCAGCACCTCCCTTAGCTTAGTCCTCATCATAGAGCACTTCCTAAAACGTTTTCTAACTTAACAGGCGGTTTCCTATATTTTCGGACTTCATGTTTGAAATTGCATAGCACTGTTAATTGCTGAGGCTCTAAAAGTTAATGAGCTTGCACACCAACGCACGAGGGAGAAAGGACAAAGAACCGACGCACCAGGGAGAAAGGACACTCCTTGTTCTTCCCTTGTTTAGTAGTTTCTGAAATAAAAAATCCAAACTTCTCTTTCAAGCCTCTTTTATGTTGTATATACTTTCTTATATATGCATTTTCAAATCAAAATCACCAGTTATTTCTAGAGTAAACAAACATTTAATCAGATGTGCTTAGTGTTCACACAAGAAACTACTGGCATCTTCATGGTGAATAATCGAGGTTGCCCAAGCTTCAGGAAGATGAAACAGAGATGATTGACAGGGGAGTGAAGAGCACAGTGCCTTTCAGATTCTCTGGAGAGCCTCAGTTCCGCTCCATGCACACCTGTTTGCATTTGTGCTTTCAAGCAGAAGTTTACAGTGAGTTCCAGCAGCAGCACAGATCACATGTGTAAGACATTCTTTGGCCTCAGGCTGGTGGGTCACAATTGTAGTTGATAAATGCCATTTTGCAGTCTGTGTGTGTGAAGAAAGAATAAAGAACAACTTTGCACGTTCAGAGTTCTCTTTCTGTACCTGCACGTTAGCACTGGCATCAGCACAAACACATGCCAAATACAGGTGTTCCTTGACTTACAGTGGGTTATAGCTTGATCAGCCATCCTAAGTTGAAAAGATAGTATGTTCAAACTGCATTAGATCCACCTAACTTGCCATGCGTCCTCATTGGAGACACAATTCACCCATGCGTTTCTATTGCTTCTCTCTATGATCAGTGCTGCTCTGCAGTATTCTAAGAGATATTGAACTATATATGACTAGCCAGGGGAAAAAATAGAATTGTAAGAATGTTTCTAATTGAGTACTTACTGCTTTATAACACTGTAAAGCTGAACCATCATAAGTTAAATCATCACAGGGTGGTAGCATGTGATTTGGGGAAACAGGCTCTAGTAAGTATTAGCATAGGCTAATGGTTTAATGTTGTCTTGGTAAATTATCTCCTTTAAGTGTTATCACAGCTCTCTGGGGGAAAGAAGAACCTTAGGGAAGATAGGTTTGAGCCTGGGCAGAGCACTGGCAGCTCTCTAACTCCCATTACGTCCTTGCCCTTCTGAGACCAAGATTCTGCCCTTCCTCTCTCAAATAGGACCCAAGGGAGGCTAACACCTCCATGCCCTGCTCTCTGCCTGACCACTGCACTGTGTGTATGTGACTTAGTGGGGCTCTTCTGACTTCCGTAAACTATGTGGCCTCCAATCACAGACTCCTTTCATTCACAGGCAAGTCCAGGAAGGGATGGTATGGGATGAGGATTTCATTTGGGGATAGGGGACACATGTTTATCTCACGAGAATGAAATGATTTGGCAATTCATTTTTGGTGTGAGGGCCATGTTAGCCAAAGCAATAAAAAAGCTGGTCAGCACCACCTCTGCCAAGCTTCTGGGTTGCTTTCCTTCCTTCAACTCTGTAACCAGCTACGAGCATCTACTGACTGCTGGCCCTGAGTGGATGTCGCTATCAGCATGGAAGGAGGTGGTGGCTGGGAGATGCAGCCATTGCAGAGAACAGTCTCCTGGGTGACAGATGGAACTGGATTCTTTAGGGAAAAAAACCACAAGAAATTATGTTAGAAAAATTCAAAACTATATCAAAATAGATGCTGATCTTGGCTCCATCTGAACTTGCTCTTTGTTCCGAGCAGGCCTCTGCAAACACTCTATGTTCTCAAGGTCTCAATTTTCTTATCCACACAATAGGAACCAGAACACTGACATGCACAGTTTTTGTTATGTCAAGTGAAATAATGAAAAGGAAAGTACTTTACAGTCAAAGCTGTACGCGAGCTGGGATGTCTGCTTTCCTGAAACACACTCTGTCTCCCTGTGCCCTGCGACTCTGATCCTGCCTCTACCCACCCCTACGTGCCTCATGGCCTTCTGGAAGAATCTTAGATCAAGGTCATTTCTATCTGGAGCTCATCTCAAAGTCAGCTCCCTGTGGTAAACGCCACGCATATGAAATGCCCGCTGACCAGTGGAGCGAGTGTCTGATTCACGACAGCCCATAGTCTTAACAGCTTCCATCCTGATTGTCTGACAGAATTACCTTTGCACTGGCCTTAGCTTATGTGGAGGGAATTGCTGCTGTGTGATTATTTGTTTGGAATTAGGCAGCAGAAAAGAAAACATCACTTCTCTGCTAGGCAAGCCGTAAAATGGGATTTAGCCCTTCAACCTTCAGTGAAATTAGAAGAGCAACAAAGCAGGCCACACAGAACACATCTCGCAGAAGTAAAAGACAGCGGAGCATGTGGCAGATGGAGCAAATGGTGGGTGGCCACAGCGTGGCAGCCAGGGAGGAAATGCGAGAGTTTAGGCCTCTTAATTCAGCTCTCTGTGCACAGGAAGCTTATTTTCTTTGGACAACATGGTTCAAAGGCAAGTCTTCAGCCTAGACTTTAAAATGAGCAAGGCAGTAATGACCCTTGAATGAACACTGGATAATTTGCTCAATAGCCCCCTCAGCAGTGTTTCAACTTACTTTTAAAGTACATTTTATTTGGACTAATTTTGGCCTTGTGGGGGAAGTTCCATGTTTTCCTCATACAATGTCTCCTAATGTTAACTTCTTATATAACTACAGTACTATTATTAAAACTAAGAAGCTAACCCCAGTGCCTGGTTAGCAAACTTAAAATCTTATTCTAATCTCATCAGTGTTCCCACGAGTGTTTCAGAATCATACCCAGTACCCACTCTATTTATTTGTCTATTTCTCTCTTGGTAATCTGTGCTTGTGTGGTTGTTCCAAGTCTCTCTTGGCTTGAATACATTCAAAAATTTGTCAATTGTTTTGCTCAATGTTAATCCATTTGGGGGTTCCTGAAGTTTTCTCCTACCTGGTGGCCTTTTATCAAGGACCCCCTCCCCCCAGCTTATTGTGTTCTCCTTATGCCATACCACAGTTTTGTTTCCAGGTCTTAGTGAGTCTAATGACCATCACTGAGTGCAGGAATTTTTGCTGGGGTTTCTTCATTGTAAAGCAATTTTCCTTCCCTCTGAATTTGGTAAATATCTTGTGAAAGACACATAAAGATGTGGTAAATCTTGTTTCTCCTGAAATTTTTGCCCTCATTCTTTCCATCAATTGCAGTGACTGTTGTGTTGGTCTAATTGTGATTTTCTTGGTTGTCTTTCTCTCATGCTGTTAATTTTGAATTCTATTTGAAGAGCTCTTCCTTCTCTCCCATTTTTTAATTTATTAATTAGGTTTAAGCATTTGTCACCAAGATTCATGGATTCTTCTTTTATGCTGAGTGGCATACTACAACCCTGCTCTTCTTTTGTGCCTCTAATCATTCCACCTTTGGTCCCACGATCTCTGACTGCAGGTGCTGTGGCCTTTCTTTGAGACTTGTCCTTTAGCACACCAGGACTGGCTGCAGCTGATGCTGATGTTTTCCCTGCACTACTCCTAGAAACAACAACTTTGCAAACAGCCCTAGTGCCTTTTTATTGGTGAAGGATATTCAGAAATAAGATCTGAGGGTTGAAGCGATGGTCCAGTGGTTAAGAATCATTGCTATTCAATCATGAAATTGGAGTTCAGATCTCAGCACTCATTTAACAGGCCCAGCATCCCACAAATGGTTGGAACTCCACTTTTAAGCGTTCTGAAACTTTTCTCCAGCCTCCATGTGGACATAAGGACATACACACACACACACACACACACACACACACACACACACACAATATTAAGTAAATCTTTTGAAAGAAAGAAACAGATCTAAGTATTTTGTTCATCATTACTGAATCTCATTGCTTCCAACAGAATTGGAGTAATATGTGTACACACTAACTCATGATATGCACATGTCAATCATCTGTCTATCTATCTATCATCTATCTATCATCTATCTATCTATCATCTATCTATCTATCTATCTACTTACCTATCCATCATCTATCTATCATCTATCTATGTATCTACTTACCTATCCATCATCTATCATCTATCTATCTATCTATCTATCTATCTATCTATCTATCTTTGTATCTATCCTATCTATATCTACCTATCAATCAATCTATCTACCTATCTATCATCTGTCATTTATCTGAAAATTTTAAGTTTACACTGATAAGTCAGATCTTAATACACCACCACCACAGGATCCATTTCACTTTCTTTGCTTGTAACATCTTTCTTTAATAGCAAGAGAGAGGGACTTGGTCTCATTATGTGTGTGCCTGAGTAAGGATTGGGGTGGGTTGGAGACAAAATACAGAAGTGTTCCTTGTTGGTAAAGTTTGAAATCGTCTCCAATTTCAGGATCATGTGTTGGAAACGTGGTCATCATGCAGCAGTGCTGGGAGGCAGGACTGCTGGAAGGTGATTGACATCACCTTCATGAATGGATTAATGCCTTTCAAGAACCAGTGCCTTGGTTATCTGAGGAGTCAGATTCTGAGGAAGTACAAGCTCTGCCTTCTGGTTCTCTCTTGTACCCCGTCACAGAATGTCTTTGACCAGATGCCTCCCATCTTGGACTTCACAGGTCCAGCTCCATAAGAAGTAAATTTTGATCATTACACATCACTTAGTCTGCACTATTCTGTTCTAACAGCATGAGATAAACTCAGACACCTATGATGTGCTTCTTAACACTGTGTGTATGTGTGTGTGTGTGTGTGTGTGTGTGTGTGTGTGTGTGTACTGTCTTTCCTGTATGTGATCAGAGTTCTTGGAACAGTTCCAAGCACCCAACTTTGGGCAGGCACTATGGCCTCCCTGGACTTCCTTCGGGCCTTCAGTGATTTCTTGCTCTTTCGCTAATGTGGCCTTTATCAGTTCGGTTCTGAGGAGCAGGGCTGGTAGTTGTGGCCAGGCATGCTTCCTGCATAGAGACTGAGGGTAAGAGAAGGAAGTTCAGTACCTGCAGCCCATGCCAGCCTGTCTGAGACAGGTTATTTGAAGGACCTATCTCCAAATACAGCCACATGGAGTACTGGAGGCTGGAACTCCAATGTGAGTTTTTAGGGAGACACAGTTCAACCTGAAGTCATGCCTGGTGGCTTCCCTCTAAGGAGCTCATGGATGTGTAATGGTTGCTTATGGGCTGCTTAGTTATAAAGGACATGAGATTTTAAAGAAGGCACAGTGTCTTAGCTAAAAGAAGTACATTTTTAGTTGAGTAATTTCAGACAGAGACTCCAGGGGCCTGGGGTAGTTATTCTAAGTGAGATGCCCATGCATCCTCTAAATCAGCTTCCAAAGACACAGAGTTGCCCCGGTGCCCTGCCCGCACAGCACACAGCAGAATGGGCTGCGGTTTGGACCAGGCATGGGGACCCTCCTCCTCTTGGTTCTGTTTGACTTCTCTTGTGCTTTGTCAGTGCCTAGAGGTAAAGTGTGGTCCATGTAAACAACACTTTCCTCTTACTCCCCTTGACACTCTCAACTATTCTTTTTTCAAGCCTCAGAGCTGCAGGCTAAGAAGTTATCTCCAGTTCCATGGCTCACAGGAAAGGTGAGAAGCGAAGCTGACACTGTGTTTACACCCCGGCCAGTCAAACCCTTCACAGCCTAGAAGAAAGGTTGAGGAAAAACCCTCTGCAGAGAACATCTGCACACGGAGAGCCCTCAGGTCGGGAGGTGCTTTGGAAGATGTGCAATGTGAACACCTGACTTCATAAGTACTTTGAGGGAGATGAGGTGTGATCATTTAGTTTCATAAGTGACTGTGCTTGGCTGCTGTTCTTTCTCTTCCTCCTTTAAAAAGTATCTAAAGATGTCTGTGTATTTGTATGGGCTTGGTTCTAGGATCCCAGAGGTACCAAAATCCAAAGTAGCCTGGATAAAATGGCCTGGTATCCATCTGCACAGAACCTGCACATTTCTTGTGCTTGGCATCAACGCTGGACGACTTGTCACCTGACGTATGTAAATAGTTGTTATTCTGCATCAGTTGGAGGAATAATGACAAGAAAAATGTCTGGCCATGTTCGGCACAGAACTTGCTTAGAAATATTTTGACTCAGTGATGGGTAAGAACTTCCTAGTACCTGAAATGTCACAGGGGTCCTTCTGCCTCTGCCAGGTTTATAAGTTCACAGGTGTTTGTGACCATACAGCCTTCTAAATGACAACATTGGAGTTAAAGGACACAGGATTTTGCAGAGCAAGGTATGAGTTGTACAGGGCAGAGCACACCCCAGAGCTTCCCAGGAGTCCTGCAAAGGAGAAAGAGACGACTGCTCTTTCCCCTCACACGCCATGAGCAGTCTGAAGTGACTTACCTATGATTTTTTAGTCAGGTTTATGAATTATTGAGCAGGCCTGACAGCTTCTAGGTTTTTAATCATCCTGGGTTCACTTAACATGAGCTGACAGGTTGAAAGAAGGCCCTCTTTCCTCACATGGCTTCTGCAACAGGGTTTAGTTCCTTCATGAACTCCTGAAAGGGCCCCTGGCTGAGCTTAGCTGTGTGCTGTGTAATACAGTACCGTGCCTCGGTGGGCAGGAAGTGGTGGATCAGAATTTGAACTCAGGGCTGCAGTCTGAAGTCTCCCACTCAAGCTGGGGAATGTTAATGTGAGGACTTCTAGCAGATAGGGAAGAAGTCTTGCTGTAAGCTGCTGTAGAATTACCATTTCCTATTTAGTTGTGTAAACTGGGTTACAAATTTGCTGGATTCAGAGGAAGAATTAGTGATTTTGATGTAGGCGATTTAAAAACTGAGAAGAAATGAATTAAAAAACAAAAGAAGCTCTCGAATGAGGAGAAAATGAATTATCAAAGTGAAGTCTGTATTATGAATTTGGGAGGCCCTGGGATCATGGGATTTGCAGACGGCTGGGGTTCAATCTGTGATCTGCAGACCCAGCAAGCCTGACTGTGTGCCTAGCAGCCTTGTAGCCCCTGAGCCTTGTAGCTTTAGGGCAGAAAAGGCTTCCTCCACAGGCATAGAAAGGAGAGGAAGAATATTGGTGAGGGAAGGCTACATGGAGGCTGGTCACAAACAGAGCCTTACAGTTACCTGCTACCTAACCAAAGGTCACCAAAGCCGCTGCTTGTGTGGTGGTCATCCTGTAGGACCATACCCGAATGACATGGTAGTCATCTTAGTTTGGGTAAGCACAATCTGTGATGTTCATAAAACAACCAAGTTACCTAACCATGCAGCTCTCGGAAGGCAGCCCTGCCACTAGGCAATACATGCCTGTTCTCAACTACGTGACAGTGATTCAGACACTTGGGCTTTACAATGATGATGTGGAGCCATTAAAAATGATTAAGTTATACTTGTTATTATCTTTATGAAGGCATAAAATGATGCTGGGGTACAACATGATGTGGTAGAATATTTAAGCTAGGTGTTGTACTCATTTCTTCTTATATTGAATTCATCTTCTTTCTCCACATATATTTTACCAGATTTTTGGGTTTTTTAATATTTTATTTATTATTTTTATCTTATGTGTATGTGTGTATTGCCTGCATGTAGGTAAGTGCACTGTGTCGTGCAATGTCCATGGAGGACAGGAGAGGCTGTCGGATCCCCTGGAACTGGAGTTATGGACAGTTGTTAACTGCCATGTGGGTGCTGGGATTCAAACCCGGGTCTTCTACAAGGTCAGTGTTCTTAACTGTTGAGCCATCTCTCCAGCCCCTCTATCAGATTTTTGTATCATGTCAGGAATCCAGACTGTGTTAGAAGCTTCTGTGTTTTCACACTATTAACAACGGTTGTTTGAAAAACCACAGAAGAGAGCTGGGTGTGATGGCACATGATGTGATCTCAGTACTCAGGAGGATTGCTACAAGTTCAAGGCTACCCTGGGCTACATAATGACTTCAAGGCTCAAGTTCAAGGCTAGCCTGGACTGCATAATGCAACTATATCTAAAAAAGGGAAAAGAACCAAATCAAGCACTCTCAATAAATCTAATGGCTTAAAATGAAATGTTTATAGTTAGTGCATGACTTGGCTGAGCTAAGCTGAGATGTTCTGGTCTCAGCTGGATCCTAAGTCTGTAGTCAGCTTCTAGTTTCCATTGTGTTAGGTTTTCCTATGGGACTTCAGCTAGGCCTCTATAGCCTCCAGGAAACAAGTCTGGACTTTTTCACATGGCAGTTGACAGGGTTCCAGGAGAGTAAGTGAGGCACATGCAGCCTCCTGGGTTTGGATTGGGAAACAGTCTAGCACCACATCTGGGTCATTGCATCGGTCACAGAGCACTACCATGTAGACAGCCCTGGTGCCAGGGTGCTTCTGTTGCTGAAGAGCCCAAAGCCACCTTGGAAAGCGCCAAGACATGCGAACCAGGGAGCGTGGAGGCCGATGGGTCAGCTTCCTTCAACTCTGCTGTGGTTGACTCTTAGCACTGTGGTAATTTTTGTTAGATGTTTTGCTCTCTCTCTCTCTCTCTCTCTCTCTCTTTCTCTCTCTCACACACACATAGACACCTAATCTATCAGAGTAGCTAAATCTATGTAGTTACAAACTTTGGTTTAGTTTCTCAGAGTTGGAAACATGCCTCCTAGTCTGGTGATCCGTGTGAGCCTTGGTTGTTCATTCCATCTTTACAGCCCTAGTTCTCAAATCTGTAAAGTGGGGATGCTGATAGCAATCTCAGCTCCATGGGGAATGCCATGTGAACCATGTGTGGGTGACTTGTTCTGGGAAGCACTAGCATGTGCTGATGTCTCCACTGCCAATAATGACATAATGCTGCAGGGAGACTTTATTACTTGCCTCATGTGGAAGGAAGGACAGCCAATTCTTCAGGACTGGAGGAGCACATGGAAGTGACGCCTCACAAGGTTGATCCATTGGGTGCAGAATGCGCTACTGTGGGCTATCATGTCCACCAGATGTTACTGCAGAAGACATAAGCCTTGAGGACAAAGCTCCAGAGGCTGGTTGGGGGGATGAATCACACACACATGACAACACAAGTTGGCAAGTAATTCCCAGTGAGTGACAGATGGGGAAAGCCTCTCTGAAGGTTACAGGTGGTGAAATAAACAGAGGGGATGGTAGAAGAGTGAAAGAAGATGTGGAGTTGGTGTGATAGCTGAACTTGACCATGGTTTTAGCTGAGACAGTATTTATTCACATATAAGATAGTGCTGTAAGGAAAGCTCATGACTAGGAATGTAGTGTAAGACTGCATCCTCCTGGCATTGTCCACACTTACGGAAAAATTCTCCCTTCCCTTCACCACCCTTCGCTAGTCCAGAGACAGCCAGCACTCCTGAAGACTCATCAGCCAGTAAATGCCAAGTGTGCATTCCTCTGGTGCTGGAAGGTAAAAAGCTGAGTGCACCAAGCAGTCAGATATCCTGTGCAGGCATGGGGGTGGAGAGAAGGTGGGATGCCTTTTATTTCTTGTGCCTAAGAAGATGTGTGGTAAAATATGTCCTGAGAGGTAGGCATAGATTTTCAGGTGTAAATGAGGTTTTGTTAAAACACTGCAGATACACTGTTATTTTATGGGTGAGCTTCCATGACGTCAAGGCTGGTTTTAGGGACAAGCCATCCGTGGAGTCACATGATCTCCTGTTGCTGCTGTAAGAACAATCAGAAGCAGGTATGAAGGAATAAGGAGAGATTAGGGAGACCAAAGCCTGGCTAGTCTACCTTGTGGCAGTTCTATGCTGCCGAAGCATAATGTTTTTAATACCCTTAACTTTGAGTTCTGCTGGCTAAGGACCACATCGACCTGATTATGACAATTCTTTTTTAAATGTTTTTGGTTCTCTTTTTGAGACAGGGTTCCCTGTAGCCCCACCTGTTCTGGAACTCACTATGTAGACCAGGCTGGCCTTGAACTCAGAGAGATTTGCCTGCCTCTGCCTCTCAAGTGCTGGGATTAAAGGCGTGCGCCACCATGCCTGGCATGACAACTCTTGAGCCCTTGGTGGATTGACATAGTCACTGATGAAGGTTGAAGTATGTGAGAATTAGACTATCCCCTAAATATTCATGCTTACTTGCCAAGTGTCTACAAGACGAAGACTTAGAAAAAATACAATTGTATATATTTGCATTATCTGAATAAACATTTAACAAGGAAGTGCAGCACTAGTGACAGTCTAGGTGAAGCCTCTGAGCTCCTTCTTTTGTGGTCTTGATTGAAGATGGAAGCCTTGAAGGCCTCATTCAACATCAGCATCACAGGAGCAGGGCAGGAGACTCTAGCTGGATAGTTGACATCAGGCAACTGTGGACAAGCAAGAGCTCTTGGGGGTAACGTGGATGTTATGCTAAGGGTAAATGATACAGGTATCTCTGGATGCCTGTAACTGTTTGGAGTAAAGATAGGCTATGTCTACAATATTTTAGGCAACATGCATATCTTGAATGCATTTGTCTTTACCAAGCAGAGCCCATTTCTATTGTAACTTCCATCTTGCTATAACAAGACATGATTTTTCCCTCAATGGAAACCTCTCCTGATATGAGGTGTGCTCATTAGAAGAGTCATACCTTAGCTAGCATGTGAATAACAAGAGCACTTCTAGCTGCTACCTTCAGGTGTAGCCTGCTGATCTTGAGTCAGCAGATTGCCCCAGGTCTGTACTTTTTCAATTTGAACAACTAGTTAGCTTGAGCAGACGCACATAGCACTGTACTACCTGTTCTAAGGGGTTGAAAGTGAGGAACACTTCACACATGCTTTAGGTAGGCCTTGCCCACTATGTGCCACCCTGTGACTTCTGATATGCATGTTCCTGCATGCATCCAGTGGTCCTTTGCCCTGGAGCTGTGGTATGAAGGATAGAGGTGCTGATACAGGAAGCCAGTGGGGGAATTCAGATTTGACTTGGCAGTAGACACTGATAAGCCATGATCAAAATGGACACACATGAAGGCCCCAATTTTGCCTTACCTAGACGTGTGGATTTGGTTGGAACTTTAGCTATAAAAAGTGCAGGTGGGATAAGATGATCTGTAAAGATTCTTGTAATTCTCACCATTCTTTTCTATTATACACTGTGGTCTGTGGAGGGAATATGAATAAAAACTCCAGTTGGAATGAACTTCTTGTGTGTGTGACTTGCTCTTTGGTAGGACAAAGCTTTATTTAACATATCAAGTTCATTAAAATAAAGAATTCCAGGTGGGACACATTAAGTACAATTTAAAATTTGCAACTTTTGCAAACTTTCTATGCTACTTAAGTAACCACTAAAACTTATTGGCATATTAAATTCATCCCATAGGAATGCTGCTGGATGGTGACATTTTTTCGTTTATGTTTGTGTATAAGTATTTGTTAAGTTCTGCTTGCTTAAGACAGGATTAGGGTAAAGCTTCCCCATCTTCCTGAAGATTCCATCATTTCTATGAGGAGCACTAGGTGGCAATGTTGGGTTTTTTTAAAACAATCTTAAAAGGATAAATGACAGCAAGATACTAAAAACTAGAAATGAAGTGTGGTGCAGTGGCACATTTCTGTAACCCTAGTGTTCAGGAATGTAACAATTTCGAGGCTACCTCGTGCTACATAGCGAACTCCAGGACAGCCTGGGTGTATAGCAAAACTGTCTAACACACACACACGCACACACGCACACACGCACACACGCACACACGCACGTGCACACGCACATGCACACTATATCAGAAATTTTGATTTTTGTTCATTTGGGAATCGTATTTCTTGGGCTTTTTCCATTGGCTGAATAAGCATATGACAAAAACTTTAATTCTTAACTTCAGAAAAATTAGATTTTTTTTCCTTCAAGGTAACAACCCCAATAATGAAATAAAATAGCAAAATAAGATAAAATCAAATTAAAATTGAAATATATTCCACAGTATATAAAAACCGAATTTCTAATATAAAGAGAATTTAGAATTCAGCCTGAAAATATTTAGAAATTGGCAGAAAATTATTTTGTTCTCTGCAGAAGGGGACTGCTGAATCCAACACTTACCAAATTTGTAGAATGGAAGAAATTCATGAAATAGAATGTCCAGAAATTTTTTGTACTGTTCCTTAAGCAATGCATCATAACAGCTATTCATATGACATTTATAGTATATTAACTATTTCAGTCATCAGGAGGTGATTTAACATACGTGGGAGGCTGTGTGCAGGTTCTGTGCAATACCACCATGCCAGTTTGTACAAGAGACTTCAGCACCTGCAGCTTGCCATAGTTGGGGGAATGTGGGGTCCTGGAACCAATCGTCCATGGATGCTAAAGGGTGACCATGTATCTGTTTTCAGAGGAAACAAGAAAAAGTCTTTTCAGAAAGCAAGAGTCATTTGGTCCCTCGTAATAATTTACTTTGGGGGAAGGAAGCTGTTAATCTAAGCGATAACTCTGCAAATAAGAAAACTCATCAGAGCATTGTTTTCTAGAGTGAAGGTGATATATGGAAGACGGTTTTCTCCTGTGTGACAGTGGAGAGACCAGCCTCATCTTTTCCATACATATTTGGCTCTAAGAACCATCAATTTAGGAGGAAAATTGTGTGTTCAATTTTTGGAGATTAGTTTGCTCTAAGGACTTTCATATAGAAAATGGGCAGGGAAAATAGATAATATGGAACTGGGCTTATTTGCTCTGTCTGTCATTGATGTCCCAGTCATCACTTAGTGATAGACACAGACCCATCCGGAGTCTCAGGCAGTTTAACACTGTGATCGGGCCATGACCTTTGAACTGTTTGGCCCATACCAGCTTCAAAGGAAGACAGCCAACCTTTCAGGGCTTTGATACCCTTGCTGTAAAATAGGGATATTTAAAAATGTTGAAGATGCAATATGTGAGAATTTTTTTAAAGCTAAGTACCTTGCCTCACACATAGCGATAATACCATTAGTCTCCTTTTAGTCTCAAGACTGAGCAAAACCTATAGCAAAACTTTTAAATAGTCATAAGTATTTATATTTAGTTCAATGAATTCCTGTATGGTAGTCATTTTAATTACCAAATTCATAAACCATGTGTATCTTTACATCATAAAGGGCAAAACCAAAGAAACAGAACTCTATGTAAGAAACAAGGCTTTGGCCAAATGTGGTGGTGGCATACACCTTTAATCCTAGCCTTTGAGAGGAAGGGGCAAGTGGATCTCTGTGAGATCAAGGCTAATCTGGTCTACATAGTGAGTTCTAGGTCAGAGCAATGTGTGAGACCTTGTCCCAAAAATAAAAAAAAAAAAAAGAAAAGAAAAAGCAAAAAGAAGCAAGACTTGAACAAGTGACTTTATGCAGTCATCAGCAGTTTCAAGACTGCACTTACTTTGAGATTCAAAAATTCTCAAGAGATAAATAAAGAAATTTGATGTTGATTTTCCTGATTTACTTTATCTTTAGATTAAAAAATTACCACCAATAATTTTCATTAATTTTACCAAAATAAGTCAAGATGAAACTCTTGAAAATATTTTAAATAACAAACTTCTGTATATGCCCTGTGCTGTCCTCCATCTGGTGCCTTTAGCCTGAACGTGTGGAAGACATGTGTGCTGGACAGCTTTAGTGTCAACTTGACACACCTGGGTTGAGGGAGCCTCAATCAGGGAACTGCCTCTATTGGACTGGCCTGTGGCCATATCTGAGGGGCACCTTCTTGATGAGTGATGTGGGAGGGCCCAGCCCACTGTGGGTGGTGCCACCCTGGGCAGGTGGGCCTGTGTTGCATAAGAAGGCAGGCTGAGCAGGGTCCAGGGGAGCAAGCCAGTAAGTAGCATTCCTCCATGGCCTGTGCTCCAGCTCCTGCCTCCAGGTTCCTGCTCTGAGTTCCTACCTCGGGCTCCCTGATGAACTGCAACCTGGGAGATGTAAACTCAGTAAACCCTTTCCTCCCCAAGTTGGTATTGGTCAGAGTATTTTGTCACAGCAATGAAGAAACAAACCAGAACAACATGAGTCTGTCCTGCTGTCTGTGAGTCCTTGATCTCAGCCCTTTTTCTTTTAATCACTCACCTTCACTCAAGAAAGCAATGCTCTGGTGGTTTTCCCCCTTTGCCAAGAATATCTCTCAAGCAGATTGTCTCTATTCTTTCTAAGGTGTGCGACTTAAATAATGAACCCTCACTATACTGTGACAGAAGTGAAGGGTTGCACCATCTTCTCGAGTTGGATGGGAAGATGATGCCCTTAAAGAAGCTGGGATAGTGTCCCTTAAGTGAGACAAATCACACATTGATGAAGATGAAGGCCAATGAGCTCCTGGGGGCCTTTCTGGGTAAAGGACTTACTGACTACCTGGCATGTGCTAGAGAGGAAGTTCCTTCTGTGATTCTGGGCAGAATAGTGGTTCTCCACTGGGAACAACTTAGCCCACTGTCTCCTTCCTCCCCTGATGCAGGTGGCTTTGGACAGTGATGATCACAACTAGAAGGAAAGATGCTGTTGTCATCTGGTGGGTGGAGGCCAGAGATGATGTCAAATATCCCACAACACACAGGACAACCACAGGCACAAAGATATGCAGTCCAAAGTGTTAACAGGGCCGGACGAGAGCCTGTGGCTTAGGAACTCTAATGTTATGGGCTTCAGAGCCCTGCTGTGCAGGTTAATACTGTAGGTGAAATGGGCATACGGCTTCCAATAAGCACTCAGTACTCTGTAATGAAAGGATGTAGTTTTGACTCTTTGCTCTTTTATCATCATGTCCACATGAAATGGAAGCTCTGTGAAGCCTATTAGAGAAGAGACTTCTATTATCTTTTAAAGAAAATTACACAAACTAAACGTTATGTACTACTAATGTCATATGATTACTTGAACATAATGTGAGCTGTCATTCCAAATGAGCTTGTTAGAAATGATCAGTGCTTTATTGTCTTATAAAACAAGGCAAAGCCTTCTAGGATGAGTATTCATCACAAATATAGGTTGGCCCTGACCTTCGGATGGTTTCACTGTGCATTTTTCCACTTTATGATGCCATGAAATCATACCATATTATAATCATTCTGGTTTCCCTTTCAGCACAGAATTCAGTCAATTTTATGAGATATTTGACAACTTTGTTTTGTCATGATTTAGGTCTTGGATGTTTTCCAAAGGCCCTTTTGTTGAAGGTTTGGTGTCCAGCTGAGTAGAACCTTGAGGAGACGGGGCCTAGGTGAAGGGAGGTGTGCTCCCTGCCATGATGTACTGTGTTGACCTAGGCTCCAAAACAATGATGCCAACTGACCATGAGTGTGATGGTCAGTTTTAAATGTCAACTTAGCACAATGTAGAAGCAACTGGGAAGACTGTCCCCCCATCCCTCTTTACTGTTTTAACTTTTTTATTCTTGAGAATTTCATACGTGTATACAATGAAATATGATGTAAGTTATCCCTCCCATTTCCCCTCTCTAATTTCCCCCATAAACCTCTCAACAGGTCTCCCTCATAACTTCATGTGTTAATTTTTTAAATAACCAATTAAGCCCATTACTGTTGCCCATATGTGCATGGGTGTGGGTCCATCTACTGGGACAAGGGAAAACTACTAGTGGCCACATCCTCAAAGAAGTGTGAGTCTTTCTCCCCCAGTAACCATGAATTCCAAGTAAAGTGCAGGCCTGTAGATTATCTATCCCATCTACGCCAGAATTTTGGCTGTCTTGCTATCGTGTAGGTCTCGTGCAGGTAACCACAGCTGCTGTGATTTCTTGAGTGCACTAGCATGTTGTGTACAGAAAGCAGCACTTCCTAACAATCCTACCCATCCTCCAGCTCCTACATTCTTTCTGCTCCTGGAAGAGAGTGGTTTACGTTTGCGTTTTGTTTTTTGTTTGTTTGTTTGTTTTGGTGGGTTGGAGAATATAGGCATCAATCTGGAAGAAGAATCTTAATGAGGAATTATCTAGATCAGGTTGGCCTGTGGGCACATCTGTGGGGATTGTCTTGATTGTTAAGACCCACGCTGAATACGGACAGCACCATTTCATGGACTGGGTCCAAGACTGTAGAAGAGTGAAGGAAGCAAGCTAAGCACAAACAGTGAGCATGCAGGCAGCACAGGTGCATTAGTTTCTCTCTGTCCTTGACTGTGGATGTGAGGTGACCAGCTACTTGAGTTTCTGCCTTGACTTGAAACTCTGACCTAGATTTGTCAGCTAAAATAAACCCTTTCTCCCCTCCATTGCTTTTGGTCAGGACATTCGATTACAGCAACAGGAATGAAAATAGAACAATGAACCAAAATAAAATTGCCTCATTTTCAGTTTTTCTTTGGTATTTTGTTCCAGGGACTGAAAGATGACTAACATTAGATAATTTTTGTCTAACTTTAGGCTAATGTAAGTGCTGTGTGCACATTTAAAGCAGGCTAGGGTATGTTATAATGTATAGTAGGCTAGGTGTCTGAAATGCATTTTATTTATGATATTTTCAGTTTACAATGGGCTTTCCTGGACATCATCCACACAAGTTGAGAATCGCCTATGCTGTGCAGCAGGCCCTGGCATCATGCTGGTGAGCAACCTGTGCCAGCTTTCTGAGTTTAGCCAACTGTGTTAGAACCAAGACAGCTATGGACAAAATAGTAGCACGAATTGCTGTGAAACTGGTCTACAGGGAGTTGACTGAGGGGGAATAACTGTTCTTATGATGTGAATGATATGATGTCCCTATCCCAGCAGGTTTTGCTCAGATGAAGGAGAGGCCTGTTGTATACCATCCATAACATCATAGGGTGTGAAGTATGTGCCTCACTTTCATCGATGTACAGAAGTAATATGAGAATTCTTGAGGTTTTGTCCCAAATGTGGAGCAAGTCTGAGATGGGGCCATTGGTCTTGATTCAACAGCCCATGGGTTGAGATCACAGCAGAGCTGAGATGGATGAGAAGCTCAGTGATGGAGAAAGACATGGAGGTAAAAGGACCCGATCTATGCAGGGCTGCTCTGGTGACCGTGCTCTGGACCACAGAAACCAGGCACCTTCCTGAGATGGCTGCTCTCTGAAGAAGTTCACAAGTTCTTAGGAAGTTCCTGGAAATGTCTGATGGGAAGTGTGAATTTCCCAAGCCAGCATTCCAGTCTGCAGGCAACAGTGCTTCATTGGTCATGGTATCACAAGTGTTCTGCTACTTTCTGTTTAAGACTGTCTTGA
This sequence comes from Nannospalax galili, assembly GCF_000622305.1. NCBI lineage: Eukaryota > Metazoa > Chordata > Mammalia > Rodentia > Spalacidae > Nannospalax > Nannospalax galili. Next base: position 1,068,868 of record NW_008360301.1, read on the forward strand.
TTCCTGCTAGGGGAGGCTGCTGGAGTATGTGGAGTATGTGGTTGATATGCCACATAACAAGCTGAGAGAAGGAGGCTGTTGAGAAAGACAAATCGAATCTCCATGGAAGGGATGACTGAGTAGAGAGGCCAAAGGATTGCTGACCTTTGTTACCACACAGGTGTTCAATGAAAACTTACTGCACAAAACAGATTTCTCAACACTTTAATGCATTTTCGTCTTCATTCCAAGATTTAGTGCTTTCTTCTTTCTTTGCCTGTTTGGTAACCCAGGATCCATGCTTCACTGTTCTTGAAGGATACTAGGTGTCCTGGGCTGTCAAGACAAGGCTTCCTCATGAGCATGGGCCCCATACTGCACACCCAGGAGGCATCCTACATAATGCATGTTTGTGAACGATATCCCTGAAGTTGTTCAGTGAATAATCCATGCAGTGACACCCAGCAACTCTTTTCAACAAGTCCTTTGATGGTATATAGGGAAATCAGGGACCAGCTGGACATTTCACAGGTGTATGGAGCCAGCTGGTATTAGAGACAATTCTCCTGTAGGGGTGGGGAAAGTGCATGAGTCTGCCCTTCGTGGTGAGTCAACCCAAATGGAGTGCTGCTGGGCATGCCTTCTCCATCTGGGTTTCCTTTTCCTGGCTAGAAGGAGGAAGTCAGGCTGTGTTGGCCCCTCCCTTCTCTTCCTGCCCCTACTCTATCTGCCTGTTTCAGCTACAAGCATCTCACACATTGCTCCTACCACCCTGTCTCTCACTACGCAGCCTATGAAGGCTTCTCTCATCTTACTGGGAAGGGAGGAGTTCTTGCCTCTCCCCAAATCTGTCGATGTTATTTTTCCATACCTTCTCTCTTTGATAATTTTGTTATTATTTTGATGTTATTTTTCCATAGCTTCTCTCTCTTTGATCATATCCTTTATCATCTGGTCAAGAGCTGTGTTTGGAAGTTAAAAAGGGAATGCCAGGTGTTCCCTGTTCCTCCTGTTCCTTCTGTAGTGCGGTGTCTCTGATTGATGGAGCAAATACTTGGGAACTAAAGCAAGACAGAAGAAAAAGTCAAATAAATCCACCAAAGTTGATCTTTTTGAATTATTGGCCAGTTACTTGGTTCTCTTACTCAAACGATAAGTTCCAGAAGGGAAGGAACATATATCATGTTTTCTGTGGTCATTTAGCAGTATCTACCATAGCACAAACACTAGGTAAATATTTGTGGAATAAATAACCTATTTTTTTGTGAACCCTGTTTTCAATCACTTAGGGCTGTTTTCATTTGCACATAGCAGAATCATTATTGCAGAAGTTGAACCAAGAGGAGGCCGCGTTTCCCCAGCCTGGTGGCAGAACACCCAAGAGAGAGGAAGTGGCTGTGCTTGGTGGTTGGCCAGGGACAGCGTCCTTTGCTGCTCTAATGTGGCTTTTGAGCTCCTAGCTGTGTGATGATATACCACTTCCAAGGCCGCAGTGACTCTTAATGATGAATGAGATGAGTCTGTATCCTTTTTATGGGAAGATTAAATCTTTCTGAGAAGCTCCACTAATCTCTCATTAAGCAAACTGTACTCCTTGTGAGGGAGCTGGAGATCAGCTTCATTTTAATCTGATCCCATCCTCAGCTGGATTCTTTTGGCATCCATGACAGTTGTAAAGGTTTCTTGGTAGCGATCAAGTGGTATTTTATATTTTTTAGCCTATTTTTCTGGTTAATAAAATTATTTGCTATTTACTAAAAATAGGAATTTTGCAAGCACAATTCCTAATGTTATACGTTTGAGAAGCTTTTTTAGACTCCAAGCGCTTTTTTTGTGAAACAAGAGAGCCTTGGGCATTTCTGACAAGATTTTTCAAAAAGAAAGTCTTTATTGTAAGAGCACTCACTAGTTAACCCAGGCTGATTCCCTCTGCTCAGTAATTTGGAATTCCGATTAAGTAAGAGTGGAACTTAAAGATAGATGATCTCTTTAAGAGAACATTCAGTTACTAAGCTCCAGTTAACCAGTAAAGATGTATTTTTCACATATCCGACACATGAACAATCATCGCACACCCACCAGGTCCCAGGTGCTTTGCGTGGACGTGAATGCTCAGAACAATCTGCTGTGCTGCCCCCTGCTGGAAGTGGAGCACCATGCCGCCCACAAGGGGCTGGTGCTCTTGAAGTATTCCGAAGGCGAGGGGCAAAAACAAGCATGTAATGTAAACTGATCTGAACCCCCTAGAAATCACTGTGAAGGAAACGAAACAAAAAAGTGACAAACAGAAAGCACTGGGAATGTAGAGACTGGTCAGGGGCCTCCCTGACAGCCAGTGGAAGCCGGTCAGATTGAGGAAGCTGGTCAGATTGGATTAGGACCCACCCTAAAGACCTCATTTTAACTTGATAGCTTCTTTAAAGACGCTCTTCCAAATACAGCCACACTCTGAGGTACTGGGAGTCAGGGCTTCAACAGAAGAATTTTGAGGGGACACAACTCCGTTCCTAACAATATAAACTCAACGAAAGAGGTTAATTATAAAAATATCAAGAAGCACTTAAAAAGTCAGTGATATCAAGATAGAGATTGCATTTAAAAACAAAAATCTGGTAGTTGAAAATACTTCTGTTGGCCAAAATATCAATATCAGATCAATCCCAGGAAGGACATAACAGCAGGTGTGTGTGTGTGTGTGTGTGTGTGTGTGTGTGTGTGTGTGGAGAGAGAGAGAGAGAGAGAGAGAGAGAGAGAGAGAGAGAGATTCAGTTGTACACTTCTCTTCAGAATATAAGGAATTTTTTTATAGGTGAGCTTTGGTATTGATCAAATTGGTGAGTTTGGGGGAGGGGGTTGGGTAGAAATCACCTATGTCTGGAGATTGCAGAGACAGTTGGTAAAGAAGAATGACTTAACTGTGCGGTATTCAGCAACAATATCCTTACTGCTTGGAAATTGTGTCAATTCAGGGGCAAGACTTTTTCACTATAAATGTACTTGTTTTTTTCCAATTATGTAAACAATGTGTGAGTATTTGTATGTCATTTGTGTACTATTAAATATTCAAACAATGACAGGAATGTATAAGAGTGAAATCATAATGTCACACCTCTTAAGATAACCTCGTGTTCCTAATAAGAATTTGTTTATGCTTTGCTTTATGTACATTTAAATGCACATCTGTATTCACATTGTGCAGTCTGTGTTGTTTATAATGATGGGTGTGTGAATGAATCCAGGTGTATGTGAAGGGCACGGATATTCATGTGTGCACATGGGTACAGGTGCATGTGTACTGGGTGAGTGCACATGCCGATGGACATGCATGTGTAGGTATACCTGTCATTCTTCTGTCACCCCTTGGAAGCCCATGCTGGCTGCCTGGTTTGCATCTTTCTTTCTGTTCTCCAGGGACTTTTGTCCATGTGCCAATCCATATCTATTATCTGTACCCAGTTATGTTAAAATCAATTCCTGTTTTATAAAACTGTGATCTCTAGTGGGCATTTTTACATGTCTGAACACACAATTTCCTGGTTTCATTTTTCTTGTTCTTGTTCCCTGGCTCTTGTGAGTGTTCTGCCTTGCATTTACTAATGGTGTCTGCAGTGTTCATGGCGCCCAATCTCCTGTGCCTAAAGTGACATTGGACTTTATGAGCATCCTTTTGTTCACATTTTGTTCACATTAAACCTGTGTCCGTGATGACCCAGCCCTCAGGATCCTCTTTCTCCCCACATCTTGTTGGGAGCTGTTGAGGTGCTTATCAGAGGACAGATTATATGATTTGATGTTCCATTAGCACACCCTTCAGTAGGTTTTCCTGAGAGCTCACTGCATCTCTGTATGTCTGTCCATTTGGTCTAGATGTCAGTGAGAGAGAGGGTATTCATTCTTAATACTAGTTATTCAACAATCTGGTTCACTGCCCACTGCCTCTCACCTAGGTTTGGAAGACTTTAAGTACTCCCCTGACCTTTCTACCTTTGTCATTGCTTCTCATAAAGACAGACATGTGTTCTTTCCTTCTCCCTGGAGAAGCCCAGGTTCATTATCAGGGACATAGGTCCATTCTTTGTTGTTGTTGTTGTTTTCTGTTCACAAATCCCAGCCAGGCAACTTCCCCTCCTCCAGCTTTTCTCTTCCACACCATCCCAATCTTGATGCCGAGAACATGCATTGCTGAATGAACCTCCAGATAAACAAAGTTGTTTCTGTTGAGCTCATACTCAAATCCTTAAGTGCAGCATCTATTCAGGGATGCTTGGGTGACAAAAAGGAAAATTAGCCTGTTTTTCTGATTAATATGCTTTTCATTGTTGAAAATATTCTTAGCCTAGATTCTGATCCAGGGGAGAAAAACAATCTCTGGCTTTAATGATATAAAATCTTAACCTCTGGAAGGCAAACCAGTCATCATTAGCTGCACATTTCCAATAACACACACTAAATGAGTTGCAACCATGGGCATGGATGAAAGAATTAATGGAAACATATTATGCCATTATCAAGTTTAATGGAAACTCAAGATTTTATTTCAAATACTGCAGGAAGTATGTAGTTGTAATGAAGCTGGTGGAGGGAGAGCTTGCAGAATGAAGTTGATCAGCTAGTGACAAGCATTTCGTGTTGGCTCACTCCAGCTGTCGTTCTGGTGTGGGCTGACCCATGGCAATTTCTGTATTCTACGTGGGCCAGTTTTCTGTGGCAGTTAGCACAAAGACAGTTTTCCCAAGGCTTCCACTGCACCCTTGGCTGGGATGAAACAGACTGGAGCATCCTGCTTGCAAAGGCTCTTGTCCTCTCAGTGGGAGCTCTGTGCCTGTGAGCCAAAGGGGCAGATGCAGGATTAGAAGGAGCCTGCAAGGCTGTCTAACTTCCCACACAGGATAGCAAGCAGGATTGGGTTCTTCCATTGGTAGAACACTATCCTCAGATCAGTATTCTCCAAGGGCTGTCAGAGATGACAGTGGCACACTCCGCTCTGCTGTCTCTGCTTTCTTGGATGCAGAGATGCAAGATCTTTTGTTATTCAAAATTGAAGCTTCAGCTAATGTGATGTTTCCATGATCACAAGCTCAGCAACTAAATATTGAAATACTGGCTTACCCACATGTGCATGTAGGTATGCATATATGTACATATGTTTAATCCTTCTGGAAGAAGTTGACCTTCCTGCTGTGTGCATGATGGTTATTTAATAGAACCTTATGAACATTTATGGCACCCTGTTGAAGAGGCCCGTGCTCAGCCTATTTTCTTATATAATACAGAACAACCTGCCCAGGAGTAGCATCTCCCATAGTGGGCTGGGCCCTCCCACATCACTCAATAATCAAGAAAATGCCTCACAGACAGGGCCACAGGCCAATCCAATGGAAGCAATTCCCCAATTGAGGCTCTCTCTTCCCAAGTGTGTCAAGTTGACAGCTGAAGCGATCCAGCACACTTATGGATAGAGATATGCAACAAAATCATTGTCATTTCCTTGGCGGTGAGTTGTGGGGTACACTTACTGATAATTAGTTTGCTTTTCATCTCCCATCCTTTCTCCAAGACCCACTTCTCCTGACCTTATGGGAAGAACTGAGAGACAGACTGAACTCCATGATGAGAACTGAGAGCAAGATGTACACTGTCCCCCTAACCCTCTTCTTATCTCTTCCTACAGGTATAAACAGGTCATTTAAGCATGTCAGATTTTTTTGAGGCTATGTAGCTATTTACTATGCAGCTGAAGGTGACCTTGAACATCAGCTGGATCTTCCTGCTTCCACCTCCTGAATGCTGGCATTACAGGTGTGTGCGATCACGTCTAGTTTTTGTGTTGGTGGGGACTGAACCCAAGACTTTGTACATGAATCTACCAACTGAGCTGTATCCTCAGTCACAATGGAACTTTTTAATTCAAAATTTTATCAATAGTGAAATGTCTAAACCGACTAGTCTATAAAAACTCCTTTTCCACTTGGAAAATTGTTACCTAATGTTGCAATGATAGAAGGGTTGTTCCCTTCATTACCAGATACATATATACAACATGCATTAAATCTGAAAGCATTTCAAATATCATATAATAAGCAAATAGCTCCCATCACTCAAGTAACTAATAACTGGACACTCTAAAAATCCTTTTTAGTGATTCTTGCATAGCAAAAATAATATTTTCTTAATCATTTATTCATCCATAAAAAATTATCAAGTTCATACTCTACAGGAGGTGGCTGGTCACCTCAACTTACTAAGCTCTACAAGTTTTAATTCTTTTGTTTGAAGAAACAAAGGATAACTCTGCCTATTCACTCTGGCTTTCACAGTCTAACAGGGTAATGTGGACAATCTAATTTTCTGGCCACTCCATATTATTCTCTCAGCTTCAGCTGTCACTGCTTCCCCTCAGAGTCTGCAAATGCATCTTTTATCTTACTGAAATCTTGTGCCACACATGCTTACACTGGGCCTTTTCTGATCTCTGGTACAACTAAGACACTTTATAATCTGGAGTTAAATTTGCTTGTCTCACAAGTTCCCATTTATAAGTTTGGGTATATGGCTCTGTGGTAGCGCACTTGGCTATGACATACCAACACAAGGCTCTGATCTGATTGCCCAGAACTACAAAAACAAACTAAAAGATCTTTCTACAAGTTTGGGTGTGTGATTCAGTGGTAGAACAATTGACTATGACACACGGATATGTAAGGATGAGGCCCTAGTTCAATCCCTGGTGCCACAGAAACACACCAAGTTTCTATTTACATGGCAGTGGCCCAGTGGGCCTTCACACAGTATGAGTGCTGACCATGGGCTGCACTCTCAGGGGCACCTAGAATGTGGGCTGTCCACTGTCACTCAGTTCTATTTCACCTGCTTTCACCCCCCACAAGCTTGTTTTCTTATCTCCTTTTCGCCTTCTTCCAAGTCACATGTCCAGTTCCCCCGGCACCCTAATGCCAACCTTTTTGCAGCTGTCTACCACCTACCGAGTGAGTACTAATGTAGGCCAGGTACCCAACAGTGCATTTGGGGGAGTTGGTGCTGCAACACTGGTACTTGCCATCTGGATGTCCTGTCCTTTCTAATTCTTGAAAAATCACCACTCTGATTTGCCCTGCTTTTGCACAGTTGAAATTGGCACCTCCACTGAAGTGCTTTCTGGAGGGGCTTTGCTCCATGGCTGCATGCCCAAGGGGTTCATATCTCTTTTACTAGGTACATCATTTTACTTCCTAGAGCCATGCTTGCCCTAGAAATTGCCAGTCCAGCTTGGGCCCCTAAAGTCCACAGCACTGTTTAGTTTCTGATGTGTTTGTTGCTGCTTGCATCCGCTTTCTTTTTTATTGGGAGAGGGGGAAGCAGTTTATTTGAGAGCAAACAGACTGCCTCCCCGGGAGCAAAGAAACAGCAATCAGCAAGGGAAGTCAAACATCTTTTATAGGTAATTAGGTGCTTGGAAAACTTTCCGTGATGTAGGCTGGGCAGTTGAGCTCGGGATTGGTTGGTCTAGCAGTAAGGAGAGGGACTTGCCTGGGGCTAAGCCCAGCTCCACCATTTTAGAATGTTGGGAACTGTTTTCTTTTTAAGATTATTCGTTTTCCCCTTTTGACTGAATTTTTGTAAATTTCATACAATATATTTTGATTGCATTTAGATCCCCTCCTCTATTTGTACTCCCTTTTATATGCTCTGCCCAATTTCATGAGCTCTACTACATATATATCGATGTACCTCTATCTATCTATCTATCTATCTATCTATCTATCTATCTATCTATCTATCTATCTATCTCTCTGTCTATCTATCTATCTATCTATCTATCTATCTATCTATCTATCTATCTATCATCTATCTACCATCTATCATCTGTCATCTACCCACCTACCTATCTAGTAAAATTTGTGTCCCCAAATGTCTTTTGGTGTAGATCCATCCATTGGAGTCTGGTTAACCTATCAAGAATCTCACCCTTAAAAGACTCTGATTCACCTCTTCCCAGAAGCCATAAGTTTCCAGGGTAAGAAACCTACTTCCCCACATCTGTGCTGGGATTTTGTCTAGCTTGAACTTACATGGGACTTATACACACTCTCACCATTTTTGTGAGTTCATATGAGTAACTTTCCAGATATTTGGAAAACTCCGTTTTCCTGTGATCAGTCACCTCCCCTGGCTGTTACAATCTTTCCACCCCGTCTTCCACAATGATCCCTGAGCTTTGGGAGGCAGAAGTTTGATATAGGTGTCCAATTCGGAGAGAAACACTGCAGTTTCTTTTTTTTGCACGTTGCCTAGCTGTGGGTTTCTGTGTTAATTACCATCTGCTGCATAAGGAAGCTTCTCTAGTGGGAGCTGAGAGATGCATTAAGTGATTAGGAGTTAATTTAATACTATATTTAGCAGAACAATGGTATTAGACTCCCCTATAGCCTATGGCCTCCCTATCTTCACATTCTTAGAACTGATATCAGTGTTAGGTATGGGCTCCATCTTATGAAGCAGATGTTAAATTTAGCTAGAAAATGGTTTGTTACTCCCATAATATTTGTGCCACAGTTGTACCAGAAACCATATCTTGCCATGCCAGTTGTTGAAGTATGTAGGATTCACAGCTGGATAGGTTAATGATTAATTTTTCTTCTCTTACCATGCATAGCACCTTTCCAGCACTATGGAAGCTAGCCAGTAGAGATTGTTTCTTTTTAATTAATCAATTAATTTATTTTTTATGTGTTTGAGTGTTTTGCCTGCCTGTATATAGGTATACCACATGTGTAATGCTTAAGGAGACCAGAAGAGGGCGTCAGATCCCCTGTTACCTGCCGTGTGGGTGCTGGAAACTGAACCTAGGTCCTCTACAAGAGCAGCTAGTGATCTTAACCACTGAGCCATCTCTCCGGCATCCCTTTAAGGGTCTAAATGATACTACTGAACAAAGATTGGACTTGCTCAAGAGGCTCCTTGACTCCCACAAAAATGGGTGAAATCTGACATTGACCAGGGCCAGAGTGACCTAGCTGCATATGTGGGTAACCAGGATCAAGCTGACAGACATAGAGATGCTTCGTGACCTAAAACCAAGTAAAATACTCTTCTTAAGGAGTTCTTGATGTCTAACCAAACTGGTGGATTGAGCAGAATAAACCAGTGTTTTCTGTTCCAAACACCAAGAAATTTTGGACAAAATACTTAAATGACTAAAAAGGTACAAAGTAAAGCAAGGAAACTATATCAATGAGCAGAGATGAACCAAGCTGGTCCAGGGCATGGACCCAGAGGTGATGCTTCTGATACCTGCTGTGGGATTGTGAGACAGATCTGCGGGATTTGCATTAACCAGGAACTATGCTCCTCAGTGAAACCAGGGCTAGGAAACTGATGCCTGTTCTGGAAGAGGGATGGGAAATTATCCAACTCCATCAGAGCAAAGCTTGACTGGTCAGTTCCAGAATAGCTGTAACAGAATCCTCAGTCCTGGGGTCTTTGGACAGCTTAATTTAAGCTTTATGCTCCCCCAGAGATTGAACACAGTGCCTGAAATAGCGTTAGGGCAAATAAACAACTGCACAGTGACCTCGTGATGACCCAAAGAAAGAAAACTGAGGCAGAACCCACGATGAGAAACAGGGTCATAGAGACCAATGGCACAGAGACTAAGCGCCTTGGTTCTACTGAAATCTGTCCACAATTACCTACCCACAAAGCTGGTGACTGCAGAGAAGTGTGAAGTCATCTTCGGTAAAATGTTTTAAAGCACTTCGCATAATGTAAGAAGAGGAGTTTATGAAATGGAACAAGTAGATATGGAAAATACAAAGTACTAAAGTATAGTGATCTGAATTTTTCCTGAGACAGGGCTTTTCTTTTTTATTACATTTTTTATTTTTTTGAATTTCATGCATGAGTCCTGTGTGTGATTTCCACGCCTCCTCTCCCCCTCCAACTCCTCCCACATTCCCTCACTCCCTTTCAGTTTCCTGACCTCTTCTTTAATTATTGTCATTACATATTTGTACATACGTGTATTACATAAACAATCTACTGAGTCCATTTAGTGATGCTTATATGTACATGTGCTTAGGGCTGAACACTTGGGATTGGATAACTTAGCAGGGAGCTCATCCAGCCATTAATTGCCTGCAGCTCTTCATCTAAAAGTGGGACCTTGTGAGATTTCCCAAGACAGGGCCTTTCTGTGTCTCTCAGCTGGTCTTTGCGATCTGTGTGCTCTAGGCTGGCCTCAAACTCATGATATTCCTGCTTCTTCTTCTTGAGTGCTAGGCTTACAGACATCTGTCCCCACATTCAGCTGAATATGAAACATGCATCAGATTGGTGAAATAACAGTTTGGGCAACAACGAAGGGAGAATCAGCACAAGGGAATGCAGCCTGAATAACTCAGAAATCATTGAGAGAGAATGAGATAAAAAATTAAAAGGAAAAAGTAAGATATGAGGAACACAAAAATGAGAAGGGACAATAAAGCTTCTCAGAGTATTGGGAAACTGTGGAGGGAAGACTAATATTCCTTTGATCTTAACCAAAAGGCCCAGAAGTGCTAGGATGTGGTAGAGTTAATATTCAAAAAGATAATGCCGGAATGTTCTGGAAATGCAGAAGTACATAAATAGAGGAAAATAAATGAACTTTATAAATACACATAGAAATGCTGTAATGAAACTTCAAGAGACCGTCAGAGACAAGTCAGAGTACTGGAAAAGAATCTACCTTCTTCAGAGACTTCAGGCTTTCATCAGAAGTAAAAGATGAAGAAGACAGGGATAGTAGGTAAAATCCGGAGGGAGAATGCTGTGAATCTGCGATTCCTGCCAGATTAATACAATAGTGAAGGCAACATGAAGACCGTTTCAGGATGCAAGACCTTGTAAATGTTAAGATTATCACAGCAGCCGGGCATGGTGGCTCATGCCTTTAATCCCAGCACTTGGGAGGCAGAGGCAGGCAGATCTCTGTGAGTTCAAGGCCAGCCTGGTCTACATAGTGAGTTCCAGGACAGCTGGGGCTACAGGGAGACCCTGTCTCAAAAAGACCAAAAAAAAAAAAAAATTAAATAAATAAATAAAAATAAAAAGTAAAAAAGATTATCACAGCTACAGTATATGAATATGGAAAATAATGTGCTTAAGGAGTGACAGTGTGTTCATAAGGAAAGAGGAGAGCAGGGAGATGTGAGTAAGACAACAGGCTGAACATGGTGTCCTCGGGAAGGAGAGCATTGTAAAGGGAACAAGCTGGAAAAAAGTGTGTGTTGGGGTGGGAGCTGACAAGCCACACAGGAATAACACAGTATTTAAATCCTATGAGTTGGGGTTTGGGAGTTTGGAGGGAAGTTATGACTAAATGCTTTGTCTTATTTAGAAAGCAAATAGAAGCTTGGTGTGGCAGTGCATACCCGGAATCCCAGGACTCGGGTGACAGAGGCATGAGGTTTGCTGTAAGTTTGAGGCCAGCCTGGTCTGCAGAGTTCCAGGGACTACATAGCAAGACCTTGTCTCAATAAATGAAATTAATTAATTCAAAGAAAGGGAATGATGTTGTTAATACTTGTTTAGATAATATACACTTAAGAATTTATGAAAAATTTAAAGATAAACACATAACAAAACTGAATAATTTATAAATTAGAGCATACAATGGGGGAAAAGAAGTGGAATATGCACTTATATATATTCAATAAAGAACAAAATGGCAGGAAAGGTTCAACTATATAAAATATACTATGTGAATACACAATGAAATTAGGTGACATATAAACACATTTGATTAACATCTATTTGATATTTTAAGAAATGCATCTAGAATATAAGGACGCAAAATTTTTGAAAGAGACTATAAGATATATAACCAGGTAAATAGTAAAATAAGGTGATAAAGAAAGATGACTAGCAGTGAAATCAAGGAAAGAGAAAAGGAAACATTTCATAGGAAAAAATAAAATGTTCCCTAGGAAGTTATGTCAGTAATAGTTGTGCATTTGGGAAACACAGCTTCCAAATTTCTAAAGCAGGGAATGATAGAATAACAGAAAGGTCTGACAGGATGACAATACTGAGAGATGTAAGCTGCTGCTTCTATAGTGTGATGGTTTGAGCTTCCAAACGAAGCTTAGAAGCTTTGAAAAATGCAGCTGACGACTCCCTAATTTGCCGACACAATTTCTTAAAGAGTACATAGAACGTTTCAAAGAATATACCACATGCTCATCAAAAGATGCTGCAACCAGTTTCAAAGAATCAATATCATTAAACTGTCCCTCTGATTGCAAGGCAATGAAAGTAGCGAAAAAGAACTAGGAGTTCAAATGCCCTCAAATATTTGTGAAAATTCTTAAGGAAAAGTATATTTGAAATAACTCACAAGCTATAAAAGAAGCAGAGAGAAATTAAGAAAATGAGAGAAATACTACTTAGTTTGTTTCTTTGTTGCTGTGATAAACCCATGAGCAACAGCAACTTGGGGAGGAACAGATTTATTTCAGTTTACAATTCCTAGGTCATAATCCCTCACTGGGTGAAGTCAGGACAGGAGTTCAAGGCAGGAACTGAAGCAGAGTTTATAGAAGGATGCTGCTTACTGGCTTGCTCTTCTGGCCTGTGCTCAGCCTGATTTCTTATGTAATCCAGGACCACCTGCCCAGGGATGGCATCATCCACAGTGGGCTGAGTCCTCCCACAGCACTCAACAATCTAGAGAATGCCACACAGTCATGCCCACAGGCCAGTCTGATAGAGGAAATTCCTTAACTAAGGTTCCCTGTTCCCAGGTGTGTCAAGTTGAAAACTGAAGCTGTCCATCACAAGTACATTCTTGAAAATGTGGAATATAGTGATAAATTTTATTTCTCAGAAAGAAATTTACAGTCTTCAGACCTGAGAGATGGTTAAAAGTTCTTGCTGCTCTTCCAGAGGACCAGAGTTTGGGTCCCAACACTCACATCAGATGTCTCACAACCACATGTAACTCCAGCTCCAAGGGATCTGATGTCCTCAGTGTGCACATGCACATACACGGCATATACTCACAGAGACACACATACACATAAAATTTTAAAAATCAAATTATTTTACTTATTACTTTTATTTTTTGTGTATGGGTGATATGCCTGCATATATGTAAGTGCACCCATGTTATGAAATGCCCACAGAGGTCAGAAGAGGGCATCAGATTCCCTGGAACTGGAATTACAGATTGTTGTTAGCCACCATGTGGGTGCTGGGAATCAAACCCAGATCCTCTACAAGGACAGTCAGTGCTCTTAACTGCTGAGCCATCTCTCTAGCTCCTTAAGTTTGGATATTAAGGTCACTCAAAAATTAGGGTTGTCCCCAAATACCTGATAAAAACGTGAATTCTTGTAGAAGAGCATAACTTCAAGGACCTTAGGCCCAAGATTAGCTCAACAAATAATACTTAAAATCCAGTGACATACACACAGTGATTTAAGAAACACCTGTTTATAAAAAATATAATGAAAAAAATTAGAAACGTATTCAGACACATAAAATAGTAAATATTTAAAAAATCCAAACTTGGGGCTGGAGAGATGGCTCAGCGGTTAAGAGCACTGACTGCTCTAGCAGAGGACCTGGGTTCAATTCCCAGCACCCACATGGCAGCTACGAACCATCCTTAACTCCAGTTCCAGGAGAATCTGACGCCCTCTTCTGGCCTCTGTGGCATTGCACAACACAGGGACATTCACATACATGCAGGCAACACACTCATACACATAAAAACAAAAATCCAAACTTAAAATTCAGTATTGTCTGGATGACTTCAAGATCTTGGGTTTATTAGCCTATTTTAGGTGACCAGAGGCTACTGACCCTTGACCTCTGATCCCTTGTCCTATGACACCAACCGTTCAACAACTGCATCTCTTTGGAGGTGGTGAGTAGATGGGAGTGGGGGTGCTGACAGATACTCTGTAAGTGCAGAGTTCCCCTTTCTGGATTCTCACAGTTTCCTAGAGATCTGTTATTTTTCACAAAAGGAAATCTTGCACTTCTTAATCTGAATCCCTATTTCAACAGCTGTTGTATGTCCTAGAACTTTGGGCAGATTCCTGTTTCTTTGATTTCCTCCTGTTTGATATTTCTTGAGTGCTTTAATGATTTCTCAAGTCTAGCATTGCAGCCCAAAGCCTTTTATTCACTTCTCCCCTTCAACTGTGCATGTGAGTGCACACACACACACACACACACACACACACATTTCTAGCCCTCTGGAACATTCCATCCTCCTGCCCTGACGTATTGTCTAATCTTCACTCACAACCAGACCACTGTCAGTCCTCTCTGGCTCCCACCACCTTCCCAGCTGCTTTATGAACAGATCCACTCTGCATCACCTCAGGATTCCCCACCCATCATCCTCCACATGCCAGTCCTCCACCACGCAAGCCCTGAGCCACCATCTCTCTCTCAGGTCAAGTCAGACACCTTCTAAGTTACATTAAAGGTTTATTTCTCCTCAGGCTGAGTACATCACTTCCACTTTTAAATGCACAATTATCAAGGTATACATTTATGAACCTGTAAAAATAACAACAAAAAACAAATTGAATAACTGACCTCCCTGGTAGATAGCTTCAGTTTAACTGGATAAAATCATTCCACCGACAATGGAATTTGGTAACAGGATCCCGTACCCCTTGCCTCCTCTCTGACTCCACTCTCTTCACTGACATCTACTTCTCCCACAGGTGGGGTTTATAACCATGGTGGCTTCTTCCTATTCTGCCCAGGAACTTGCCTTCCCAGATCCTGCCATTCAGCTCCCACCTCAGGAGCCGAGTCTTCAGAGTGCTCCTCTGGCTACCCAGGGGAATCAGCAGCCCCATGAGTGTGGAGATCATCCTGTCCTGACAGTGTGCCACGTACTGCACTCCATTCTGCACAGCAATGATTCCTGTCTAGAGTGCTCTGGTTATGTTTACGAACTAGAAAATTCATAGTCTGCCTTCTTGACTAGAACGTCTCTCTCTTGACCAGCTTTTAGAATAATTAGTGGCAGAAGAAAACCTCACTGTGTCCAATTTGTGGTTGTTGAAATTGTTGAAATGTTCTGAATGTTTCTCGAGCTGCTTTATTTTCTGATACATGGATTGAGTATGTAACTTGTTTCTCCTTAAGAAGTAAAAGGGGGGGATGGAGGAAAGATGTTTGCCTAAGAAAACTTTTAGGGAGGGCTTGCTTTCTCTGCTGGAAGGATACATCCCACAGCTGGAGTCCCCTCAAAGCCACCTGTGTAGGGACCAATCTGCCAGCTGCACTGTGCCCAACACTCCTGCAGTGTAGGTCCTCCAGTCACTCTGGAATTTCTCAGCTGGCCAGGCCTCCCTCCAGCATCACCTCACAGAGACCTGCGTCTTCCTTGCTTGACCCTCCCTATCCCTTGTATTCCAGTAACTCTCAGTTCTGTGGCTTAAAAAACACATTGCCTTATAAAAAGGACAAGTATTGTGTGGTTCACTTGCATGACATACCTAGAATATGTAAACAGTAAGACAAAAACCAATGTAAGAACTATAGGTCTGGGGAGGGAGGGTGCAGGCTTGCCACTTAATGTCCACAGAGTTTGGTTGAAAGTCACAGAAGGGGTTCTAGAAAGAGACTAGTTCCAAAACATTGCAGATGTCATGGATGCCATGGCCCTTGCACTTGAACAGGAACAGGCTTGAGCCGCTGTGGCATACATTGCACTCCCACACTTGGGAGGCTGAGGTAGCAAGAGTACAAGTTCAAGACCAGCCTTGGTTACACAGTGAATTCCAGGCCGGCCTGGGCAGTGTAGGCAGTACCTGTCTCAAAATACAAAGCAAAACACAAATTTTATGCTATTTCTATTTTACTATAATTCAAAAAATTAATAAAGAAATATGTCAAAATCCGATGAATTATACATTTTAAATGGGGATTAATAAATTATGATTCAGGCTGGAGAGATGGCTCAGGGGTTAAGAACACTGGTTGTTCTTGCAGAAGACCCGGGTTGAAACCCCCCAGCACCCACATGGCAGCTGACAACTGTCCGTAACACCAGTCCCAGGGGATCCAACAGCCTCTTCTGACCTCCATGGCCTCCATGGGCATTGCACAACATGGTGCACTTGCCTACATGCAGGCCATACACGCATACACATAAAAATAATAAATAAAATTTAAAAAAATAAATTATGACTCTTTAGCAGGCCTTTTTCAAAGGAAACAACATACTATGTTTGAATTTACTATTCTTTCAGATTTTTTATTTTCTCTCTTAAATTATGAAGGACTTAAGAAGAAGTGTGGTAGATTAACACTGGGTACTGGAGAGAAGTTTGCTACGTGAATATTCGAAAGGAAGGAAACATCAGTTGTGGAGATTTCACATCTTCAGTTAGGAGTTGATTAGCCCTTATTTCCAGGGTGACTGTGTTTTAGTGCTTCGTGTTCAATTTATGCTAGGTTTATTTTCCCTACTTTCATCAGAAATAAAACAAAAACAAAGAGAGAAGGAGTTTTGAGCTTTTGAGTTAGGATAGTGAGGCTCTTGTGGAAATACAAGGAGAAGAGCCGGACAGGCCTGCAGGGACATTGCCGCCGGAGTGCTCTTGGGGTCCTGCACTATCAGACAAACCGTATAACATATTTTATGCAGATTTATTATAGTTTATACCATGGGGGCATAACTCACAAGGAGACAAACACCCGGTGCCCAGCTCTGCCCTGCTGCTCAGAGCCACTGCTCAGAGCTGGCCATTCCAGATTGCTCCTGCCACTTCACATCACTCCTGCTAGCTTTCCTCTGCAGTCTTGCCCCAGGTTGGTAAATGCCAGGCCATTTGTTCTCCAGCACCCACCTCCGCGCTCCCCATTTGCCCCTCTGGTCCAAGAGGGCACCACAAGGCCCTCCTTGCGTGGCTAACTCTCCACAGTCAATTCTCCGCAGCAGGCCCCGCCCCTGGTTCTTCTTGGGTGAAATTTCTAGTTAGTCCCAGATCACATGACTCACATCCGCCCCTTAGAGGAACCAGGACACCAGGGGAACACTGACACTCTAGCTTGGTTCTTCTTGGGTGAAATTTCTAGTTAGTCCCAGATCACATGACTCACATTTTGCTAGAAATAGTTGAGAGTGGAAGTAGGTATGGTATTT
This sequence comes from Nannospalax galili, assembly GCF_000622305.1. NCBI lineage: Eukaryota > Metazoa > Chordata > Mammalia > Rodentia > Spalacidae > Nannospalax > Nannospalax galili. The sequence continues at coordinate 1,086,005 of NW_008360301.1, forward strand.
ATGACGGTAGGTACCTTGGGAGCAGAACAGGCTACAGCGAGGTGGACAACGCTGGTGGGGTGCAAAGCACAGCCTTGTTCTCTTAGCAGGTTAATCTTTCAGTTTTATTCACCTTATTGTACAAAGGAAATTGATGCCCTTCGTTGCTTGCTCCAATTCTGATTATCATTTGTTTTATCTCCACTGCCTGTATGCCTGTTGTGACACATTCATATACCCTGTGCCTTTTATTGTAGTTCTAATGTTTTGAGGGCCCTGTTCTAATTATGATAAACATATTTTTATCAGGCACCAAGATCTATGGTAAAAATGGCATACTGGTGATCCCTGACATAGGTGTGGGCTGGGATACCCCAAAGAAGGGTTAAAGATCACAACCATGTTGGAAAGTTTGTTATGGTCTCAAGGTAGTCCAAAGAAGCTTAAAAAACCGGGAGCAGAGAGGAGACACAGGCCGTAGTCTGGGCTGGACTGGGGTTGAGCATGCATGTGCCCCGGTTCCTTTCAGTTTGTTCTACAGTGCTCAGAGAGCCACAAATTTGTCTGCGCTGCTTCCTCTTCTCTTTCGCTTCCTGGTGAAGTTCATGGTAGGTCTTTTTGGTGAGGATTTTCTTGCTTTGAAACAAAACATAAAGACATTTTGAGTGTGGCCAGAGGCCAAGACTCTGCTCCCTCAGCTGAGAAGGGTCTGCGGGTCCATATGGTAATTTCTGTTTAGGAGAATGGCCCTGGGACAAAGCTCTTGTGAGAATCAGAGGACAAGAAACACCAAGGTGTTTGAAAAGCAGTGAAGTGGTTTAAAGATAGAGGTAAGAGGAATATAAAGTATCCAAGGGATTTCTGGAGCAACTCTTCATTTATTGATGTGTGGCTAGTGTCACCACAAAAAAGCTATAGGAACTCAGAATACAGTGTTTAACGTGATATCTGCAAGTCTCTAGTCTACACAGAACAGCAGAGCATATTACCATTTCTATTTTAGCATGCATAACTGCTGCAGTCATTAAATCTTATTAAATCAGCCAGGGACTACTGGGAGTTGTAATTGTCAGTTTTTATGCACTGTGTAAAGTCTTATCTAACTATAGGCTTCCATAATTGTATCTGAGGCACTTCCTCCCCAAGCCCACACAAATAACTACAAATACAAAAGTGTTTGGGGGTCTGTTCCTTTTATGTTTGGTCTTCTAGGATCAAACATATGGTGTATTTTGACCCTCCAGCAAAGTATTGAAATAAATTAATTTCTGCATGATTAGGTACATTTTCTGGTGACTAGCTTGCTTAATAGTGAAACAAAGCCATATGCACATGTGCTATGAGCATGCAGATTAAGAAAATGGGGGGAGCAAGGGCTTTGTTATGTGGTTGGAAGGTTGAATTTATGTTGGCTTCATTCTACTCAAACAAGAGATTGGTTTCAATAATGCTGCAAATCCATTTAGGTAGTAAGTGCTGAGACTATTCATCCTCCATCAGAGTCTTCCAAAACACAAGTAAACAACAAAATGCCTTGCCTGGTAATTGCCCTCCAGAGCCCAAGAATCTGATAAAAACGAAAATAGATGATTGAATCAAATAGCAACCCAATTTTTCTATTTTCACCTGACATTTGGGGAAGGCTGTAAGGCAAATATTCTCTCAACTTTTCTAGGGTTATTAGAAAAATTGTGTTGATGTTCGATAAATCATTTTGTTATAGACCTTCTGTTTAATGAGGACAACATATTTATTGTGCAGTTTTGTTTTAATTAAAAAAAATCTGGAATGGATGGGAGTTGATTAAAATTTAGAAGACTGTAGGCTTTCAAAATGAAACAGAATCCCTGGTGTTCTGCTTTGCTCTTGAGATCTGTTTATCAAATTATATTCCTAGTTGATCCTTCCGGTTTCCTAAATATCATTGTTTGGGATTTTTATATGTGAGATACATACTTGAAAGAATAAAAAATAATTTGGTTGACTCTAAACACAGAATTTTTCTTTTAACACATGAACTTCTTTTCATTTTTATTGAATTTTTGAGATTTTCATACAATATAATTTGATGGTATTTAGATCCTCTCCTCTATTCCCACCTCCCCTTATCAACCCTGCCAAATTTAATGTACTCATTATTCTATTATGAATATAATATATAATATATATGGCCTAATATGGCCTATAGAGTCTAATTTGTGTCTCCAAATGTCCTTCAGTCTTCAGTGTAGGTCCATCTACTGGAAGCTTGGTTAACCTACCAAGAGTCCCATACTTGAAAGAGACCGTCTCTGCCCCTCCCAGCAGCCATCTGTTGACACAATTTCCTTAGGTTGTCTTGGAACTTCTTACCCATTTCCTCAGATCTATGCTGGGTTTGTCTAGTTTGAGGTTGCATGGGACTTGTGTTGTTCCCATTGCTGTGAGTTCGTATGTGTAACTGACCAGCTGTCTGGAAACTGGCCATCTACCATCTCTGGCTCTTACAATTTCAAAATGATCCTTGAGCCTTGGGGGACAGCATTTTGATATAGATGTCCTATTCAGGGAGAGGTGTTCTGTAGCCTGTTATTCTCTGCGTGTTGGCCAGTTGTGGGTTCTGTGTTAATCATCATCTGCTGTATAAGGAAGCTTCTCTGGTGAAAGTTGAGAGATGCATTAATCTATGGATATAACAATGTCATTAAGAGTCAGCTTAATATGATAACTATTTAATAGAAAACTAGTACTAACCTCTCGCTTATGTCCTGTGACTCTTCTTGCCTCAGGTTCCTATGCCTGATCTCAATGTTATATAAGGGTTCTGTCCTAGGAAGCAGGCCTTAAATCCATTGTAACATGCAAATTTTAAAATTTTTCTTTGATTTTGGTTTTCCCTCTGGTTTAATGATTTTTCTTTCTCCTCCCCTTCTCTCCTCCTTCCTGCCTCTCCCTGACTGCCTCCTGACCTCCCCCTTCCTTCCTTTTTCCATGCGGAGAGGGTGGAGGGTCTGGGGAGTGGGGGGTGGGGGTAGGAGAATAAAGCATTATGCAAGCTGGGCACATGCTGCACCACTGACCTACATGCCCAACCCTTTTAACATGCTTCCAATATTTTTAGGGCTTTAATGGGGGAAAGTCTTCCAGAACAAAGAAATGAGGTGTTTGTGCTAGGAAGACTGCCTGGCCTAGCATGGAGGGAGCAGCCATAGTCAGGCACATCAGATGATGCTTAGTAAGGAAGGCTTTGTTCCTAATCCACTAAACAGCTTCCATATTCCTTTGCAACATAGTATCTATTCAATACTTATTTTGGTTAAAACTGTTAAATTGTGGCCTGAGCCAGAAACCCAGAGGTTTTGTTTTGTTTTGTTTTTCAATGAGGGAAGAGGCCAGAGCATACACACACACGCACACACACACACACACACACACACATTCAGGTTAAGAAATTATCTCCAGGGCCCCTCCCCATTTGGCCTACCTCCCATTACAGGGTACTTAGAAATCACCCTCAAGTGGAGTCATTAGCTTCAATTTTACAGTATTTTTTTTCTTGCTTCTATTTATAACTATGCTAGCTATGTATAAATGTATAATAAATCTTATATTAATTTATTTTACCTGTTTGGGAACTTGTATAACTGTACTCATTTTATTGTGTTCCATTAATTAATGTTTTATATGCAAGTTTTATTCCTTGACTGCTTGTAACTATGGCGCAATAAATGTTATTACCATGTATTTTCCATTGTGTGACTTTCCTGCAACCTATTCTTTTGTAGATGAACATATGTGCTCTACTGCTGTGAATACCCTTACACACATCCCCAAGTACACACATGCAACATTTTCCTTAGGTATACAGCTAGGAGTAGAATTGATTGCTGGGTGCTGTGGTGGACATAGCTTGATAATGTCCCTCAATGTTTGTATGTTGAGGCTTGGTTCTCAAATGGCAGTGTTGAGGTGGTAGAACCCTAAAGGGTAGGGCCTTGTGGATAGGGAATTGTGTCAGTGCTGGTCTGGTAGTGTGACCTAGCTTTCACACAAGAGAGAGCATCTTACTATACAGAGTGGTATAGTAAGAGTGGCCACTATGTGTGTTCAGCCCCAGAAGCATGTGACTATACCCCATCTGCCTCTCTGTCTGTAGCAGCCAGGTGGGCAGGAGATAGGGAATGGGAGCCAAAGAGATTATGAGATCATGAACTTAGTCTTTGTGAGATGGAGAAATTTCTTTTTTGTAAAGTACCAAGGCTCAGCTATTCTGTTACAACAGCAAAGCGGGTTAAAACAATTGGTTATTGGGGCTGGAGAGATGGCTCAGCAGTTATGAGCACTGACTGCTCTTGCAGAGGACCCAGGTTTGGATCTCAGCACGCACATGGTGGCTAACAACCAACCATAACTCTAGTTCTAGGGGATCTGACTTCCTCTTCTGGACTTCTCGGGCGTTGTACACACATGGTGCACTTACGTATGTGCAGGCAAAACAATCATACACATTAAAAAAAAAGACAGTCATTTTCATTTGTATTTAAAGCTTTCACAGGAAAGCACAATTCCCCCCATGAATTTCTTTCAGGCATTCCTTGATTAATAACTCATACTTTAATATTAGGACAGGAAACTTCATAAGCAAAAAATAAGCGTAGGAATTACAGGAACTGGGCAGGCAGGATGGAGTGGACCCTAAATTAGCACATGGTCTGTAGCATTCTAATATAGTGTTTTGTTTAAAGATTGGAATGTATTTTTCCATAATGACAGTGTTATGAAAGGATGGCGGGGCCCAATCTAACCCAAAGAAGCTGATGAAACTAACAAAGCTAAAGAAATTATATATTTATGTATATTAAAGAAGTGTGTTGCTGGGTGTGGTGGTGCATGCCTTTAATCCCAGCACTCAGGAGGTGGAGGCAGGCAGATCTCTGGGTTCAAGTCCAGCCTGGTCTACTTAATGAATTCCAGGCCAGTTCAGGCTACAGGGAGACTGTGTCTCAAAAAGACCAAGAAAAAAAAAGAAAGAAAAAGAAGTATGTAGTGTGTACGTGTGTGTGTGTGTGAATGTTTTCATTTAGACATTTTTTTTCTGGTGAGTTAGGTTCAGATATGAAAGAATCAATAGTTCATGCTTTAATGTTAGGATAGGAAAATTCTTAAGCCTTTCTCTACTTATCTAGGCTTACTGTTCAAATTCAGTAGCATCATGAAATTGTGCTCTTTTGTTTTGTTGTTGCATAGATGGTTTAGTAGAGAATGTATGTGCTGTTAGTGTTGACAGAAGCAGCGAGAAACGGACTAAACATTATGTTGTGATTAGATGTGGGGGCTTGACACCCATGTATTTTTCATTAATGGCTATTTTTTTTTTTTCTGAAAGGTTTTCTTTCAACTTCATATTATGCTAGATTTTCTCTAAAACTTTTAAAAACAGGCTGGGGATAGGGGCTGGAGAGATGGCTCAGTGGGTAAGAGCACTGGCTGCTTTTGCAGAAGACCCAGGTTCAATTCCCAGTACTCACATGGTGGCTAACAACCATCTGTAACTCCAGTTTCAGGGGATCTAACACCATCTGCTGACCTCTGAAGGTACTGCATGACATGGGTACACCTTCCTATGTGTAGGAAATACACTCATACACATAATATAAAAATAATAAATAAATTGGGCATGGTGGCACATGCCTTTAATCCCAGCACTTGGGAGGCAGAGGCAAGTGGATCTTTGTGAGTTCAAGGCCAGCCATAGTGAGTTCCAGGACAGCTGGGGCTACAAGAAGACCCTGTCTCAAAAAGACAGAAAAATAATAATAATAATAAATAAAAAATTAAGAAAAAACAAGCTGGGGTGATGGGTCAATGGGTAAGAGCACTTGCTGTGATTACAAGGTGACCTGAGTTCAAACCCCCAGTACATATGTAAAAGGTGTGCATAGTCTCAGGTTCCTGTAATGCAGCATTGGAGGTGGGAGTATAGACGGGTGGGTCCTGGAAGTTCGCTAACCAACCAGCCTAGCCAACAAGGTGAGCTTTCAGTTCAGTGAGAAACCCTGTCTCAAAGACTAAGATGGAGAGCAATAGAGGAAGCCACACCCTCCTCTGGTCTCTGTATACATGCACAGGACCGCATAGCTCTACACATATGCACATACACTACACACCCAAAAAACTTTCAAAAACCTATTTTAAAGTTATAAAGGCTATAATTCTCATGACCAAATGTAGTCACATTAAATTTTTTCATCTGAATTTTTCAGTTTATACCTTTGGTGGGGAGGGGAGTGACTTACAAAGAAATGAACACCCAACACCCAGCACCCAGCTTTTCATGGCTCTGCCCACCTTTCTGGATCACTTTTGTGCCCACCCACAGTCTCTGTTAGCTTTCATCCACGTATCATGGGCCAGCAGTCTCACCCCAGGTCAGTTAATGCCCCCTTTCACGTCCACACGGGCAAGGCACTGGGGACATCTTTTTGTGCCACTGCGGCCATGATGCTTCCTTTCCAAGATGGCACCCAAAAGCCCCTCCCTCCATGGTTAACTCTCCACAGTTGATTCTCTGCCGCTGGCCCCACCCCTTGGAGGAACCAGGCTGCTTGGGACACACTCCACCCCTTTCCTCTGCTCTTACAATCATTCTGCTGATCTTCCGCTAAGGTCCCTGAGCCTCAAAAGGGGTGACAAATGTAGGGTGATCTCTCTTGTATCATGGTGAGATAGTGACTTCTGGGGCCTCCCCATTATCTGTCTTCAAGCCATGGCCATTGATCTATCTCAGTGGTGTTTCTTCTACTATAAAGACAAACAGAAGGAAGTAGACACATCTAAACAAACATGAACGTAAATACAAATGCCTAGAGGACATCCCAGTAGGTGTACTATATTCATTAAACAGTATACTTGTGATGCCTTCCCCACTAGGGCCTGTAGCCTTTTTTGACACAAGTCATTGACCTGGTCTACAGCACCAGATGTGTGTTCTACCCCTAGGAGTGGGCCTTACCCAATTAGAAGTTTGTCAGTTGTACATATGTTGGTCAAACATTATTGCACTTGCAGGCATTGCTTGGCATGTCCATAGTGTGCAGCACGTGGGGTCCATTGTCAAGCAGAATCATAGGGGATCCTTCATTTCCTCAATCATCTGCATAGTGCCTTCTGGCACTATGAACGTCATCCATCCAGTGGCAGGGAGTTTTTTTTGGTTTAGTCTCAGCTCCATCTCTTCTTCTCCTCTCATGCTCACATCATGCAGTGCCTCCAGCAACATGGCCTTACAAAACTTTTTAGTGTACAGCTGACATTAGTGGCAATAGCCTTGGTGAATTTGAGGACATCTAGGATCTCTCTCTGACCAACAGCTCATAGGGGAGCAACTCACCCCTGATACTGTAGATATTTTTTAACAGTTATAGAGTTTGGGAACCTCTGTTTTTATCTTTTTTAAATTAAAAAAAGTTATTGAGAATTTCATACAGGCATATAAGGTGTTTTGATCAAATCCATGCCCATTCCCTTCCCTCTGATGCCTCCCATATCCCCCCATCACTTTTTCTTCTTTTATTTTTCTTCTTTGATTTATTTATTTTTATGGGGCTTTTGGCTACTCTAACATTCCCCCCTCTGAAGAGGTAACCCTAAAATTTTTT
>NW_008360301.1:1093761-1107029 GCF_000622305.1 Nannospalax galili
GGCTACTTTTCCTTGGGGTCTTTTTACCCTAACTGCCTAGCCAGTTCCTACCTCATATTCTTATTACACCATCCTCTGAAGGGGATTCCCAAATTACCAATAGGGAATAGGGATGCAGATGGCTCTGGCTTCTTCCATGCTGAACAGAGATGCAGGGTGAGGCAATTGGAGTACCCCTTCAGTGGGTCTATCTAAAAGACTCCCAAATTGCATAACTCTTATCTCTAAGGGGAAAAGAAAGTCCTTGAATTGTAAATAAGATGTGAAGGAGAAGTAAAGGCAAGAGTAATTAGCATTACAAGTTCTAGACAGGGAACTAGAAAAAAATCAACATGACATTTTCAAATGTTCCTATGAGTCTCCATTGGAATTTCTTGACAAGGGCTTCCAAAAGCATCCCTCTATTGGATTTTTCCTCATTTTTCTTTTATCTTCCAAAGTTGGACTCTGGAGTGATTGATTCATCATTTTCTTTCAGGTATTTTGATAGCTGTTGGAGTGGTTAGAATCAGTGTCAGTTCCCTCTCAAAGGCTTCTAAATAGGGAAAGAAAACAAATTTATCCATCATTTTAGAACAATAACTGGTTGTCTTCCTTAGCTCTGGGTGGGCACTACAGTATTGGAGACCAAGATTTGGAGTCTTACATCTGAGCAGCAATTTCTGTTTAGGAACAAAATCATCAATGGGAAATAATTGTCTAAATAACTTTTTATATAGACTTAAGCCTAATGTTTGGGAAGTGTAATACCTTGGACTCTTAAAGATATATACTGATAACTTTACTCTTTGGTTATACTTTTTGTTTGGGTGTTTAAGACCATACAGTTGGCCCAAATAAATCAATTTATCGTTACATTTGAAGTCGTTTGAGGATCTGTTCCTCAGGGGTCACATGGGCTTGGGAGGAGCCCCTGGTTCCTTTCTTTAACCAGTTCCATCTATGTGAAGATAAGTCAAAGGTCCTGCTCCACCCTGGCTGGCTTTTTTTGGAAGCATGGATGAGATGTTTCCTTTGAGTTGACCCTCCTCTTTGTAGACTCGATACTGGTTCAAGTCCATCTCGTGGGGTCTCTATGTCCTCCCTGAACAAGAGGACAGGTGACTCGCCATAGTTACAGGACATTTTGAGAGATGTTCCATAGTCCCCTGGAACTTAGTTGACCTTGGAGGGCAAGGAGCAAAAACTGTCCTTTAAGACCCTCTGACCACATTAGTATAGGCCAAGCCTAGAACTCCCTGTTTCTTTCAGCATATTTGGAAAAATGCATAATTTTATATTCATTCCACACCACTTAAGGAAACACAGTCCTTCCTAGCAGCCACTCCCCATTCCTTCAAGCCCTCAACCATAGAAAGCCAACATGCCCTTTATAGCTACCAATTGTGGACATTTCGAGCATACTGAAATTATGAAGAGTGCAGATTTGTGTGGTTGTCTTATTAATAGCATAATGTTTCTAAGATTCCTCTGTTTTGCAGCATGTTTCTGTACTTACTTTTGTTGTGGTATCACCTATGTTAGCTGGTATGAATAACTCTGATAGGAAGACTTGTGTACAAGTTTTTTTTCTTACAGACACATACTTTCATTACTCTTGGAGTGGAATTACTAGGAGATATAATTCATCTTTGAGAATGAGGAGAAAAACTTCCGGACATTTTCAATGTGGGTGTGCAGTTGTGCATCCCTACCATCAATGTGTCGATGTTCCAATTTTTGTACATCTTTGTTAACATTCACTATTGTCCATCTTATGTCATCATCATCCTTAACATCGTCATCATCATCATCATCATCATCATCATCACTTTAGCTATTCTGTTAGCTGTGAAGTAGCATTCACTTGTGGTCTTCATTCATATCCCTAATGACTAATGATTTTGCACTTTTTCAAGTGCATTATTTGAAAATATATTATCTGATTTGTTGGCTGATTTTTCACTTTCTTTTTAAAAAATGTTTTATTTATTATTTCCATTTTGTATGTATCAGTGTTTGGCCCACATGTGTGTAACTGTACCTGTGTCATGCAATGCCCATGGAGTTCAGAAGGGGGCATCAGACCCCCTGGAAATGGAGTTGAACAGTTGTCAGCCACCATGTGGATGCTGGGATTCAAAGGGTTCTCTGCAAGAGCAGCCAGTGCTCTTAACCACTGAGCCATCTCTACAGCCTGATTTTTCACTTTCTAATGGTATCTTTGAAACAAGAGTCTTTTTCATTTTGCTATACAATATACTTTTTTCCTCTACCTTGTACTATATGTCATTTTTTTCTTTTTTTTGGTCTTTTTGAGACAGGGTCTCCTTGTAGCCCAGCTGTCCTATAGCTCACTATGTAGACCAGGCTGGCCTTGAACTCACAAAGATCTGTCTGCCTCTGCCTCCCAAGTGCTGGGATTAAAGGTGTGTGCCACCATGCCTGACCCAGTCATTTTTAGAAACATTTTTAAAATTAAATTTTTGTGATTTTCATGCAATATAATTTGATGGATTTTATATCCCTTCCATAGCCATACATCCCCTTATTGTATCCCCAAAAGATATGCTAGTATATTTATATAAGGTTTATAGAGTCCCCAATTGTCCTTCAGTGTGGGTCTCACTGGAGCCTGGTTAACTTACTAAGACTCCCATCCTTGAAAGAGACTATCTCTCCTTCTCCCAGCAGCCAATTCCTTAGTTTGGGTTTTTCTTACCCACTTACTCATGTCTATGCTGGGACTTTGTCTGGTTTGAGCTTGTATGGGACTTGTACATGCTGTCACCATTGCTGTAAGTTCCAGCTGTCTGGAAACTTGTTTCCTTGTGATCATCTACCACCTCAGGCTTTTTACAATCTTTCCAACCCCTCTTCTGCAATGATCCCTGAGCTTTGGGAGGCAGAAGTTTGATATAGGTGCCCTATTCAGGCTAAGTACTCTGTAGCCCCTTGTTCTCTGCATGTTGGCCAGTTGTGGGTTTCTGTGTCTTTCCTCATTTGCTGTATAAGGAATCTTCTCTGGTGAAAGTTGAGAGATGCATTCATCTTTTTTCCTAACTTTATTAAAATACTGAGTTTCACATGTATATTTTTGTCTCCCCGCCATTTCTGTGTCCAACCACCACTAATACTACAGCCTATCATAACCTTAAAACCAATTCCAAGGGTGGAGTTCCATCCTTAGAAACAAAACAGGCATTTTAGACAAAACAATTGTCACTGAAACCTGGACAACATTTATTAAACACGGTAGGGGAAGTTCTCACTTTGCATCATAAAAAGGACACTGGATATCAATTGAAGTAAGACATAATATTTCAAGTGATTTGAATGTGTTTTCTTAAAGAGACTTCCTCCACTGCCAGACATCTTGAATAGCCTCCTGGTCAGTCATCCAGAAGCAATTCTTCACATAACTCATGAACTTGGCTTTCACTTTGGAAGAAAACCACCTTTTTCTGTATTTGCTTGCATTTTTGCTTTAATGTCTTCTACAGAAGTAGGTCCTTTCGGTGTTTTAGGAGTTTTTCCATGTTTTTTGAAAGCTTCTTGACCTTTTGATCTTGGTGTTGATGGTTTTAAGTCTTTTGCATTCTGGTTTGACTTTTGTGTATTTTTGGCTGGGGTATCTCAGACATATTTCTTCACTGAAGTTTTTTCTTCAGTTTCCTCCTCCTCGTATCTTCTCCACCATCTTTATCTTTAACATCTTCATCTTCATCACTGCCCTCCTTCTCCTCATCTTCATCTTCATCATTGTCCTCATTATCTTCATCAGCAAGTTTTATTTTTTTCTGTGGAACCTTGCCACCACCTCCAGGGGCAGAGCCCTTTCCAGATATACTTAAGAGTTATATATCCTCCTCCCCATCCCCTTCTCCAGCTTCTGACTCTGCATCTTCCTCCACAGCTACTAGGTGCAGTCCACTAATTTGTACAGGCCCTGAACCACATTCAACCTTAAGACAACAATGTAATTTCAAATTCCCCAAGGGAAACTGTTGGTTGTACAGATATTTTCAAAGTGCCAGTGTTACTTTAATTGGACTGCCTTCATAATTCATTGTCTTTGCCTCAACGATATATAACTCATCTTTTGTACCGGTTCCTAAGCTGACCATTCTTAATGATAACAAGTGTTCATTTTCATCATTATCCACCTTAAAGTGAGAGTCTTTGTCAACATTTTGTTCACAGCTGAAAAGATAGTTCTGAGGCCTCAGAGGGCTCATGTCCATGTCCATAGAGTCTTCCATGAGGCGGAAGCTCTCACTTCACCATGAGAGAGGCTGGACAGAGATAACTGAATACCACTCCTCACAACAGACTCACAGGATGGAATCACACCAGGGAGCATTAATCTTTGAGTATTAAAATAAATCATTAGGAGTCAGTTTAACATGACAACTGTTTAGTAGAAAACTAGTATTAAGCTCTCCCCTATGTCCTGTGACCTGTCTAGCCTTAAATTCCCAAGCCTGTTTTCAATGTTAAATATGGGTTCAATCCTATGAAGTGGACCTTAAATCCCATTAAATTTTAAAGTTTAAAAAATTTATGACAGAAACTTTGCTTTTTATGTTGGGGACGGGGGAGGCCTCTGTTATTTACAGATTCTTGTCTTGGGAGGACTGACCTCTGTAATGGACTCCTACCTCCTCTGAGGCCCACCTGTGGTCCTCACTCCACACATGGTCCAGGGTAGCCAGGCCTTGATGTTGGGCCTCTCCCATAACTAGGCACAAAGAGGTTTTCCATTATTTTTCCATTACTCTTCTACAGACCTAGTGTAACTTCATCCATGTCATAAATGAACTTCTAGAGATAAAAATAACAGTCTTAGAAGTTAAAAAAAAGAAATAGAAAATACTGTTGTAACAAACTGATATAATCCTCAAACTAAAGATATGTAGTTATATATTAGGATATGAATTCTAAATTCTGTATTCTTCCTATAATTTTTTAAATATTGTTTACTGACAAAACTGTACTACCAAGCTTCAACAGTAATGTGAAATTTGTCACTTCCTATAATGTGAGTTTTCCCTTCACTCCATGTTCTAGTTTCTTTTCAATTGCTGTGACAAAGCACTCTTGACCAATACCAACTTGGGGAGGAAAGGGTTTATTTTAGCTTACACTTCCTAGATCACAGTTCATCACAGAGGGAGCCCAAGATAGGAACACAGGGCAGGTACCTGGAGGCAGGAGCTGGAGCATAGGCCATAGGGGAACACTGCTTACTGGCTTGCTTCCCTGGCTCATTCTTAGTCTGCTTTATTTTTTTTTCAGCCTGCTTTCTTATACAACACAGAACAGCCTACCCAAGGTGGCACCCACAGTGGGCTGGGCCCTCCCATATCACTCAGAAATCAAGAAAATACTCCACGGACATGGCCACAGGCCAGTGCAATTGAGGTTCCCTCTACCCAGATGTGTCAAGTTGACAACTAAAGCTATCCAGCACGACTGACTCCTTGTCAACTTGACACACAAAAATGTCATTATGAAACCATAATCTTTCCGTTTCTTGTCCTAGGAGATGATAGCAATATCACAACACAAGGCAGTACACCTTTAAAAGTTGCATAGTCCTTAAAAAAATCCAAACATTTGGGGCTGGAGAGATGGCTCACTGATTAAAAACACTGGCTGTTCTTGAAGAAGACCCGGGTTCAAATCCCAGCACCCACATGGTGGCTAACTGTCGTTTAAAAATCCAAACACTTAAAAGTTCACAGTCTCTTTTAAAGTCTCTCAACCATGGGCTCCTATAAATTCCAAAATAAGTACTGTCTTATTTCAAAAGGAAAGAATAGGGCACACCTAAGCAAAACCTAATCCAGCAAAGAAGTTCAAGGCTGGACATCTGGGATTCACTCACAGCCTTCTGGGCTGCAAAAGGTTTCAACAGCTCCACTTCTCTGATTCTTCCATCTACAGCATACATAGCTTATCTTGCAGGCCCAGGGTGGCTCCTTTCCACATGTGCTGCTGCCCTTGGTGGTCATCCCATGGTCCAGGCATCTCCAATAAAGCTGAAGTCTCCACTGACACTGAGGCTGCACCTTCACCAGTGGGCTCTTTTGGAGTCTTGGGGTGCAAAGCCTCAGGTTCTCTCCATGACCCCTTCAGGTCTTTACTGCAACTGAGGCTGCACTTTAAGCAATGTTTTTTCTTGGCCTCTCAGAGTGCCAAGCCTCACCTGCTCTCTGTGACCCCTTCATGCTTTCAACACGAAAACCTCACAGGAGACACCTACACATTTACCAAGTCCTGCCTCCCTCTTGAGATAGAGGCCCCGGCCCCCTCTAGACCGTAGCATCTGTATCCTAACCCTGAGGAAATATTTCCCAGCATATTTCACCACAGTGATGCTAGGCTCTTTTTACTTACAGCTGATTTTTCAGCCCTAGCTAACCAGCATCAATGTCTCAGTAAAGCGAAGTTTCTACTTCAGTGGTTCTGGTCTCTTCTTAATCACAAATGATTCTTCAGCCCCAGCTGACCAGAAGATACAGATTCTTTATACAAGATATCACACAAAAACAACCCTGATAGTCTCTGCTTCCCTTTGAAGCTTCACAAGTCAGGCATCCACTGTCCACAACTCTTTCAGCATAACTGTTTCAAGCATTATAGCAACAAACTTTAAGAACTCAATGGCTTTTCCAGTCCAAAATTCCAAACACTTCCACAATCCTCCCCAAAACACCAAGGTCAGGTCTGTCACAACAATACTCCATGATCCTGGTACCTATTTCAGTTCTAGTTTGTTTCTCCATTGCTGTGACAAAACACTCTGACTAACACCAACTTGAGTAGGAAAGGGTTTATTAGACTTATATCTCCTGTGTCACAATTCATCAGAGAGCCCAAGGGAGGAACTCAGGGCAGGAACCTTGAGGCAGGAGCTGGAGCATAGGCCATGTAGGAACACTGTTAACAGGTTTGCTTCCCTGGCCAATGCTCAGCCTGCTTTTTTTATACAATACAGAACAACCTGCCCAGGGATGACACCACCCACAGTGGGCTGTAGCTCCCACATCACTCAAAAATGGAGACTATAGTCCACAGACATGGCCACAGGCCAATCAATGGAGGCAATTCTCCAATTGAGGCTCCTTCTACCCAGGTGTGTCAAGTTGGCAACTAAAGCTATCCAGCACATTCCATTTCCCAAATTATCCAAATTATCCAAAGTCTTTCAGTATAATCACACTAGTTCTTAAAGAAAGCAACGCTAATAAAATACTTTTAAATTTTATTTATTCATATTTTATGTATATGAGTATTTTGTCTGCTTGTATGTAAGTGTACCTGTGTCATGGAATGCTCTTGGAGGCCAGAGAAGGGTATCAGATCTCCTGGAATTGGAATTATGAATGATTGTTAGGTGCCATGTGGGTGCTGGGAACCAAACCCAGGTCTACTGCAAGAGCAGCCAGTGCTCTTAACTTTGGGTCATCTCTCCAGCCCTAATGTGTATCATATTTTAAAAACCACTGCCTAAATCAGGGGCCTAGAGAGTGGCTCTTACATTCATTTCTATGAGTTCTACAGTGTTATCCTTACCCTTTGAACTAGATTTTACATATAGTATAGATAAAAGTCCAGATTCATTCTGTTTTATATGGAGATATCTACTTGTACCAGCATCAGTTTTTGAAAAGATTGTTTTGCTCTTGGATTCTTTTGCTTGCCTCACAAACACCCCCATTGACAATAAGGTAAAATTCTATGTCTAAACTCTCCATTCTTGTACATTGATGCTGTGTCCCAAACTGCCTGTTTTCTCCAAGGAGCAGAACCTGCTGTGGAGAATTGACTGTACAGGGACTTCTGGGAGCCATCTTGTGATAGAAGCTGCAAGCCGCCATGAATGCCAGGTGGCAACAGGCATGAAAAAAACGATGGCCCCGGCATTTCACCCATAAGGACATGAGAGGGGGCATTTACTGACCTGTGGCAAGACTGTGGGCCCAAGACGCATGGGTGAAAGTTAACGGAGACGGTGGGCAGGCACAGAAGTAATCTGGAATGGCAGGCCGAGCTGCACAGAGCTGGGTGCTGGGTGAGCCTTTCTATATAAGTCCCCTAATTTACCCCCACCCTACCCAAGGGCATAAGCCATAATAAATTCACATCAAAATATGATATATGGTTTGTCTGACCATGAAAGAGACCCTGAGAGGACTTGGGCAACAAAATTGGCACAGCTGGCAGGATGGCATTAAAAATGACAAACCACAGAAGTTTAGAAAAAGCTAGAGAGCTGATGGCAATGCTGATGTGGTTTTTAAAATGGATTATAAAATCTGTAACTAAAAAGAGGCCAGTCACGCAGAAGCATGGGCCAAAGCTATGTTGTAAATGTGGGTGTATGTTGAGGGTATGTGAAGACTTGCTAAAGGTTATCCAGAGGCTAGAAAAACTTTTACCAGCTTTGGACCCAAACAGAGCACCCAGAGAGTGTGGCCACTTTGCATAATAAAAGATGTGCCCTAGGCAGGGGAAGATAAAAAGGCTAGGGAGGTCCTGGCAGATCTAGTTACAGAGCTTGCCAAAGAAAAAAAAGCAGGACACTTTAATTTCCGTAAGGTCCAAGGACTCAGAGGAAAGACAAATAATAGCAAAATAGAAAATGACCTAAAAATAAAGTAGCTAAGGCTGCCCCTCAGATTCAACCCTTGATAGAAAAGGACAAAAAAAACTAACAGTGCTGTAGCTAGGAAATACTCCATGCTGGAATTACTAAAGTTAGGAAAAACTTACAAACAAGCAATCAGAGAGCCCCTATCCACATGGCTTGTGAGAGTATGGGAGCAAATGACATCAGTCTAAGTCCTTTAGAAGCTTCGCAGCTGAGTTATATAACCACCCATCTGTCCTTCTGATAAAAGCTGTTCAACCTAGGCCAATGCAGGGGGGAAGCAGTCCTTAATGAGATGGCTGGCTGAAGGCATTAAAGATACATGGTCATCACCAAGGGAGACTAACGTGATTAGCAGGGGCTGGAGGACTATAAAGGAAGGGCAGGAATCACTGAGAGAACTAGGTATGAAAAAAGCAATATGTGATGTCCAGTTCCCTGGACCAGATAAGACTGTGTTCACCAGAGATATGAAGGAAAGCTTAATTCAGACTGGGACCTCAAGAATGGTATGGAGTTTTAATGGTTTTACTAAGCCCTTTAATAGGACAGGATCTTTACAAAGTGAGAGAGGTTTAGTAGATCTAAGTGACTCTGACCAATGTGTGAAATGTGTCTGTAGAATAACAGAACACCCTACAAGAGATATAAAAAGACCAGGCAGAAGAAATGGTCCATTTGGGTTACTCAAAGACAAATGTGGGAAGACTTATGTCAAGCCCAAATTCCCAGAAAAAAAATTGAAAGAAAACCAAATTTGGTACTAAGGCATTTCTGGAAGCCTTTAAAACCAGAACAATTTACAAACATTCAAAGGATAAAAACTGTAGAAGGGGTGGTTTAGAATCCCCAAGAATTAAATAAGATGCAGTTCTCTTTTGATAAAGGCTAACTAGGGGTAGAAGCAGGTTTTCCCATCAAGTTCTCCCCCAGTAACCAGGTGTGGTCAATGATGAGATGACAGATATGGCTACAGTCAGGAGGCAGACCCAGGGCCTGCCGGACTCAGGCAACCAACAAGTGCAGTGGGGACAGTGTTAAGGTTCAGATAGCCCTGCCCCCTCACCAACAGGATCCCAAGGACTTCTCATGCTCCTGAGAAAAGGGAACCTAGCTGATAAGCACTTTGGTCTTTGAAATAAAGAGAAGCAGACTTTTCTCTACTGTTTGGCCAACACAGCAGGCTTCCCCTTTGATATCTAAAGAGGACAGGTTTTAACAGTCCTGCTCTCCCACTCCCCCCCCAACTTTAAAGGAAGCAGAAGTCTCACTTTTTAAAAGACCCCAGCTCAAGACCTGGGCAGGCATTTTTCCATGCCCGGAAGGGAATCTGTCCCATGTGTTCCTTTGCTAATAAACCCTATTTTGATGGAGTTTTAGCTGTACCTCAGTGCCTCATCATCCATTCGCTCGTTCTCTGCCAACTTTTTACCTATCAGACAGGAGAAACCCCCTGCCTCCTTACTCCAGTGGAGGGTCAGGCAATTGGAGCCAACACCTATAAGTGTATCAAGAATAAAAGAATACAAAGTGACTCCATGTAAAATACCCCAAGTGTGAAATGACTCCAAAGGGATAACTAAAAATGTTAAAGAGCTAACCAAATTAATGCCTCATACCCATGATATGGTATCTAACAAGGGTCTATGGGGGAAACAGTTAATACGAATGGACAAAAACAGTCCATGCTGTGTGAGACCTTGTCTATGATTGATTTAATATTTAATGTTCCTTTGAGTGTTTGGCAGATGTGAAACCCATTTGAAAGATACCTGAAGAAGCAAAGGCCAGTGATAGCTGTAAGATTCTTGGGAGTTTTGTGGTTGGGAAAGATGAAGACAGAGACTCCAAAACTATACAACTGTTAAGAAAATCTATAGTAACAGGGTGGGTTGCCCCCCTATGAGTGGTTGGTCAGAGAGAGATCCTAGAGGTCCTCAAATTCACCAAGGCTATTGCCACTAATGTCAGTTGTACACTAGAAAGTTTGGTAAGGCCATGTTGCTGAAGGTGCTGCATGTTGTGAGCATAGGAGAACAAGAGATAGAGCTGAGAATAAGCCAAAAAATTCCATGCCACTGGATGGATGACGTTCATATTGCCAGAAGGCGCTATGCAGATGGTTGGGAAAGAAAGGATCCCTATGATTCTACTCAACAATGGACATCACATGCTACACACTGTGGACATGCCAATCAACACCTTCAAGTACAATAATGGCTCAATCAACATACATACAACTGAAAAATTTCTAGTTGGATAAGGCCCACTCCTAGGGGTTGAACATACATCTGGTGCTGTAGAACAGGCCAATGCCTTGTGTCAAGAAAGGGTATGGGCCCTAGTGTGGAAGCCATCACAAGTATACTGTTTAATGAATATAGTACACCTACTGGGCTATCTTCTAGGCATTTATTTTTACATTCATGTTTGTTTAAATCTGTCTACTTCCTTCTATTTGTCTTTATAGTAGAAGAAACACCACTGAGCTAGATCAGTGGCCATGGCCTAAAGACAACTAACGGGGAGGCCTGAGAAATCACTATCTCGCCATGATACAAGAAAGATCGCCCTATATCTGTCACCCCCTCCAAGGCTCAGGAACCTTAGCAGATGATTGGGTAAGGAAGTTTGTAAGATTGGAGGAAAGGGGTGGAGTGTGTCCTAAATTTCCTCCAAGGGGAAGGGGCTGCTGTGGCAAATTGACTGCAGAGGGGCTTCTGGGAACCCCTTGTGATGGAAGCTGCAAGCTGCCACGAACGCATGGTGGAGGGCATGGAGGAAACAGATTGCCCCAGGTCTCACCTGCATGGGTGTGAGAGGGAGCATTTACTGACCTGGGGTGAGACTGTGGGCCCAAGATGCATGGGCAAACGTTAGTGGAGACTGTGGGCAGGTGTGGAAGAGATCTGGAACTGCAGGCCAAGCCACGTAGAGCTGCGTACCAGGTGTGCATTTCTATGTAATTCCCCCCATTTACCTCCTCCCTACCCAAGGGCATAAGCCATAATAAATTTACATAAAAATATATTATATGGTTTGTCTGATCAAGCAAGAGACCTGGAGAGAACTCGGGCAACAGATGTGTATGTGGTTTTCCTTATTCCAGCACCTCCCTGCCCTGATTATTGTCTTGAGATTTGTAATTGAAAGGGTGAATCTTTGAATCTGATAATCCTTTTCAAGATCACCTGACTATGTGGGCCACTTGCATTTCCATATGAATTTTTAAAAAATGATACATGGGTATGTTGTGGTTTTGATATAGAGCTTTCTTGGTTCTGTTTTTTGTGGTAGAAAGAAATGTATTGTTAGACTGTCAGTAAACATTTTTCTTACCTCAAAATATATTCACCCTTCATGGCTGTAGCCCTGAGGAAGCTGTCTGAGTTCCAGGTCCTGTGTGGCAATGACATTCAGCACTAGTGTAACTAGTGCAGCTTCAACCTCTGAAAATGTCCATTTCCTTGTCTAAAATGTGAAAATAGAACTTGTGACTAGGAGATGTTTTATCAGGTTATGGCAATAATGTTGCATAATAAAAGACCATGAAAAAGGAGGATTCACTGAATGAATGTTTGTGGCTGACGGGCATGTTTTCATGGGGGGGCAGTTTCATGTAAATGTTTGAAGTTGGGAGGGCAGTGAGATGTGAGGGTTATGGGTGGCAAGTGTAGTGAGGGGCTGGTCGGTGTGAGCAGTGAGGGGGCAAGGGTGCTCAGACTGATGGGTGCTGAGGGTCTGGAGGATGATGAGCTTGGTGGGTGGTGAGGGGGGTCAGGATAGTGAAGGTGGAGATGATGGTGAAAGTGTGAGTGTGGTAAGAATGATGACTGGTGAAGATAGAGAGTAGTGAGGGTAATGGGTTAAGTCAATGGTGAGGCTGGCAATGGTTACTGGTATTGAGACATACTGAGAATGATGAATGACCGTGGTGATGGTGGAGAGATTGACAGGGAAGAGTCCCGAGGGTGGTCCAGGGTGAGGGTGTTAGAAGCACTGAAGGTGGTGAAGGTGGTGAGGGTTTTGAGCATGAGGGTGGTCAGTGTGGTGAAGAGAATAGGTGTGGAGGAAAGGCAGGCTGATAAAGGTGTTGAAGGTGACAGGTTGTGACGTTGGTGATGATAGGTTAAAAATTGGGAGAGAGCGAGCGCAGATGGAGGAGGCAGCGAGGCACAGATGGAATTCTCAGCGGGATACAGCTTTATTTCGCATGGGACATGTTTCCCTCAGGGAAGGGAAAAATGTCAGGGAAGGGAAAGATGTCAGGGAAGGGTAGGGAAGGGAAAGATGTCAGGGAAGGGCAGGGAAGGGAAAGATGTCAGGGAAGGGTAGGGAAGGGAAAGATGTCAGGGAAGGGCAGGGAAGGGAAAGATGTCAGGGAAGGGTAGGGAAGGGAAAGATGTCAGGGAAGGGCAGGGAAGGGAAAGATGTCAGGGAAGGGTAGGGAAGGGAAAGATGTCAGGGAAGGGCAGGGAAGGGAAAGATGTCAGGGAAGGGTAGGGAAGGGAAAGATGTCAGGGAAGGGCAGGGAAGGGAAAGATGTCAGGGAAGGGTAGGGAAGGGAAAGATGTCAGGGAAGGGCAGGGAAGGGAAAGATCTCAGCAAAGGGCAGGGAAGGGAAAGATGT
>NW_008360301.1:1107440-1118712 GCF_000622305.1 Nannospalax galili
TTTAAGGATTTAAGTGATAGAAATTTAAAGAGATAGGAAGCAGAGGGCCCAATAAGGGCAGAAGCCAAGGAGTTAGTCTTGTATAAATGTTCCATTGAGATGACTGTTGGTACTGGGAATTTTTAAGTGAAAGATTTTTTGCTACCTGTTTGAGTTGTTCTATATCATGTTCGACCTTACCGGATTGGTGTAATGGGTGTTAAAGGTAGCAAGGTTAGTATGAACAATAAGCAGTAAGGTGGTGAGCGAGATGAGGCTGATGGGCAGTGAGGGACATGAGGGTGGTGAGAGTGACATGGGTGTGAGTGGTAAGGCAGGTGAAGGTAGTGGGTGATGAGTTTCATAAAAGTGATGTGTGGTGAGGGTTGTAAAGTAAGATAGGGAGATGGGTGTGAGGTTGATGAGTGGGAGGTTTGCATAGTGAGATTATGTGTCCCAGGTGACTGGTTCCTCCAAGGGGTGGGGCCAGCTGCAGAGAATGGACTGGGGGTTGGGGGTTCTGCTCCATCTTGTGACAGAAGCTGCGAGCCGGGAGGAATGTGCGGTGGTGGTGGGTGTGGAGAGAAAGATGGCCCTGGCATCTCACCCTCGTGGACATGAGAGGGGGCATTTACTGACCTGGGATGAGACTGCAGGCCCAAGATGCATGGGCAAAAGTTAGCAGAGACTATGGGCAGGCCATGGGAGCATCTGAAGTGGTGGGCTCTGAGCCATGGTGCAAGAGTGCTTGTCTCTGTGTAAGTTCCCCCATTTACCCCCTCCCTATACGGGGGTTTAAACCAAAAAAATTCACATTAAAAATATATGGTTTGACCACACAAGAGACCCCGAGAGAACTCTGGTGACAAAACTGGCATAGTCCAGCCCAGATAAATGAACCACAGCCTTGGGTATGTGGGTCTCCAAAAGCAGTGCTGTTCCTGCTGCCCCTGTGGCAGGTCAGCTGGGCTCTGATTCCCAAATCCAGGAGCAGCTGCCAGGAGCCCAGGAAAGAAGCCAATCAAAACCCATATGCTTAATGGGATTAGCAATAGTCACATGGGTTATACAATGGATTATAACATCTGTAACTAAAAAGAGGCCAGCCACGCAGAAGCGTGGGTCACAACTATGTTATAAATGTGGGGATATGGTGCAGGTATATGAAGATTTTTTAATGGTTATTCAGAGGCTAGAAAAACTTTTACCCCCAAATGCTAGCTGGAGCTTCCAGAGAGGGGCATGGCCACTTTGCATAATAAAAGATGTGGCCCAGGCAGGGGAAGCTGAAAAGGCTAGGGAGGTCCTGGCAGATCCAGTTGCAGAGCTTGACACTTTAACTTGTGTAAAATCCAAGGACTCAGAGGAAGAGACAGATAATAATAAAAAGGAAAATTACCTAAAAATAAAAGTAGGTAAAGCTGCCCCTCAGATCAACTATTGATAGAAAAGGGAAAAAAAGCTAACTGTGCTGTAGCTAGGAAATATTCCATGCTAGAATTGTGAAAACTAGGAAAAACTTACAAGTAAGCAATCAGAGAGCCCCTAGCCACGTGGCTTGTGAGAGTATGGGACATGGGAGCAAATGACATAAGTCTAAGTCCTTCAGAAGCTTCACAGCTGAGTTATATAACCACCCATCTGTCCTTGCAATATAGGCTATTCAACCTAGGCCAGTGCAGGGGAGGAGCAGTTCTTAATGGGATGGCTGGTTGAAGGCATTAAAAATACATAGAGGTTAACATGATTAGCAGGGGCTGGAGGACTATAAAGGAAGGGCAGGCATTACTGAGAGAACTAGGTATGAGAAAAGCAATATGTGATGTCCAGTTCACTGGACCAGATAAGATTGTGTTCACCAGAGATAGAAGGAAAGCTTAATTCAACTGGGACTTTGAGAATGGTATGGCGCTTTAATGGTTTTACTAAGCCATTTAATGGGACAGGGTCTTTGTAAAGTGAGAGAGGCTTTGCCAAATCTAAATGATTCTGACCAGCATGTAAAACGTGTCTGTAAAATAACAGAACACCCTATAAGAGATATAAAAAAGACCAGACAGAGGAAATGGTCCACCTGGGTTACTCGAAAATAAATGTGGGAAGACTTTTGTCAAGCCCAAATTCCCAGAGAAAAAAATTGATAGAAAACCAAATTCAGTACTAAGGTGTTTCTGGAAGACTTTAAAACTGGACGAACAGTTTACAAACATTCAAAGGATAAAAACTGTGCATGGGGTGGTTTAAGAATCCCCAATGAAAGAGGTTGGGGGTTTAGCTCAGTGGTAGAGCATTTGCCTAGCTAGCGCAAGGCCCTGGGTTCAGTCCTCAGCTCTGAACAAAAAGAATTCCCAAGGATTAAATAAGTTGCATTTCTCTTCTTATAAATACTATACTAGGGGTGGAAGCAGGTTTTCTCACCAAGTTCTCACTCAGAAACCTGGAGTGGTCAATGGAAAGATGACAGATATGGCTACAGTCAGGAGGCAGACCCAGGCCTGGCAGACTCAGGGAACCAACAAGTGCAGTGGGGACAGGACAAGCCTCCTGCCTCCTTAGCCCAGTGGAGGGTCAGGCAACTGGAGCCAACACCTGTAAGTGCATCAAGAATAAAGGAACACAAAGAAACCCCATGTCAAATACCCCAAGTGTGAAATGACTCCAAAGGGATAACTAAAAATGGCAAAGAGCTAACCAAATTAATGCCTTGTACCCATGCTTTGGTGCCTAGCAAGGATCTATGGAGAAAACAGTTAATACGAATGGACAAAATCTGTCCATGCTGTGTGAAACCTCATCTATGAATGATTTAATATATAATGTTAACCTTCCTTTGAGTGTTTGACAGATGTGAAACCCACTTGAAAGGTACCTGAAGAAGCAAAGGCCAGCTATAGCTGTAAGATTCTTGGGAGTTTTATGTGGGTTGGGTAAGATGAAGACAGAGACTCCCAAACTGTACAACTGTTAAGAAAATCTACAGTACCAGCTCTGGGTTGTCCCCTATGAGCTGTTGTTCAGAGAGAGATCCTAGAGATCCTCAAATTCACCAAGTCTATTGCCACTAATGGTGTACACTAGAAAGTTTGGTAAGGCCATGTTGCTGAAGACTCTGCATGTTGTGAGCATGGGAGAAAAAGAAGAGATGGAGCTGAGACTAAGCCAAAAAAAAGAAAAAGAAAAAGAAAGCCCTCCATGCCACTGGATGGATGGCATTCATATTGCCAGTAGGTGCTATACAGATACAGATGGTTAGGGAAGAATGGATCCCCTATGATTCTACTCAACAATGGACACCATGTCCTGCACACTATGGACATGCCAAGCAATGCCTGCATGTGTAATAATGGTTTGACCAACATACATACAACTGAAAAATTTCTTATTGGATAGGGCCCACTCATAGGGGTGGAATATACATCTGGTGCTGTAGAACAGGCCAACGCCTTGTGTCAAGAATGGCTACCAGGCCTAGTGTGGAAGCCATCACAAGTATACTGTTTAATGAATATAGTACACCTACTGGTGTACTATACATTTGTGTTTGTTTAGATGTGTCTACTTCCTTCTATTTGTCTTTATAGTAGAAGAAACACCACTGAGATAGATCAGTGGCCACAACCTAAAGACAACTAATGGGGAGGCCCAAGAAATCACTATCTCACCATGATACAAGAGAGATCACCCTACATCTGTCATCCCTTCCAAGGCTCAGGGACCTCAGCAAAAGATTGATGGGAAGATTGTAAGAGTGGAGGAAAGGGGTGGAGTGTCTCCCAGATGACTGGTTCCTCCGAGGGGTGGGGCCTGCTGCAGAGAATGGACTCGGGGTGGGGTGTTTCTGGGCCATCTTGGGATGGAAGCCATGAGCTTGGAGGAATGCGGCAGTGGGTGTGGAGAGAAAGATGGCCCTGGTGTCTCCCCCACGTGGGCGCAAGTGGAGGGGATTTACCAACCTGGGACGAGACTGCAGGCCCAAGGCATGGGTAACTATGGGCAGGCCATGGGAGCATCTGAAGTGGCGGGCTCTGAGCCATGGTGCAAGAGTGCTTGTCTCTGTGTAAGTTCCCCCATTTACCCCCTCCCTACACAAGGGCATAAACCATAATAAATTCACATAATAAATATTATATAGTTTGTCTGACTGCGCAAGAGATGCCGAGAGAACTCTGGCGACAGATTAGCATGGTGAATATGGTGATAGTTGTGAAAGTAAGGAGATTGGTGATGGCTAGTGAAGGTGGTGAGGGAAGCATATTGGAGGGTGTTGAGGGTGGTGGTAACTGAGCATGTTGAACATGGTGAGATTAGAGTGAGACTATTGGTGAGGGTGGTAAGCATGGTGAGTGGTGATATTCAGAAAGGTAATGTTCCTGTTTCCTTTCTGTTGCTGTGATTAAACACTCTGACCAAAAGCAACTTAGGAGGAAAGGATTTATTTGACTTACTCTTCCAGGTCACAGCCAGGGAAGGAACTTAACGCAGGAATCTGAAAGAAGGCCTGCTTACTATTGTATACAGTATGATCTCTAACCAGGGAACTCTCTCTGCCAAGTAATTACATTAGAAATTATGGGAAAAAAGGTTGCTTGATCACTCCTTCAAAGGTTCATGCTTTGTTACCTAGTTTTCTTATGTAGCCCATTAGCACCTGACCAAGGAATGGTGCTATACACAGTGGGCTGGGCCCTCCTACATCAGTTACTCAAAATAATCTCCCACAGACATGTCCACAGGACAATCTGATCTGGGAAATTCCTCAATCGAGACTCCTTTCTTAGGTGACTCTAGGCTATGTCAGGTAAAGCTAACTTCATAAAGATAACTCAGTTGAGAGGTAAAGCTAAGTAGGATTGGTGGTAAGGGTGGTAGGGGTGGTGATTTTTGAGGATGGTGAGTGTAATTATTGTTGAGGGTGATTGGCAGTAAGGATGATGAGGGTGGTGATATTTGATAAGTGGTGAGGATGCTGAGAGATGTGGGTGATGAGAAAGAGTGATGTTGAGGTACACAAGGATAGTGAAGGTAAATACACTGATTGTGGTGAGGGTGATGGGTATTGAGTGAAATGAACATGGTGATGGGATAAGTGTGGTGAGAGTGATAGGGCACTGACAATTGTCAGGTGTGATGAGGATGGTGAGGGTGGTGTCTGATAAGGGTAGTCTTGGTGGTGAGGGTGGTGAAGGTGGTAAAGGTGATAGGGGCCAGAATGAAGATAGTGACTGTGGTAATTATGGTTACTGCGTTCATGGTGATGCCTGACAAGTGTGGTAATGGTAATGAGTGGTGAGGTTGGTGAAGCTGATGTTTGTTAAAGGAGGTTAGGCTGGTGAGGATGATGGCTCTTGTGGGTGTTGTTGGTGATGGGTGGTAAGGATGGAGTGTGGTGAATATGATGGGTGGTGAGCATGGTGAGGGTGATGAACGTGATGAGGCTGGTCTGGATGAAGGATGATGATTGTGAGGGTGATAGGTGGGTAAGTGTGGTGTGGTTGGTGTGTGGCAAAGGTTCTGAGAGTGTTAGGTGCTAAGGCTATTGAGGGTCCTACATGACATTGTAGTATGGTGAGGTAATGGATAGTGAATGTTGGAATGGGTGTTGAGGGTGAGGATAGGTTATGAGACTAGTAAGTGTGGTGAAGGGTCAGTGTGGCAAGTTAGTGAGGGTGGTGAGAGTGTTAAGAGTGGTGAGGCTGCTGAGGATCATAAAGGTGGTAGTGGTGATGGTATGAGTTTGATGGGTGCTGAGTTTTTTGAGTGCAGAGAAGGTAAAGATGCAGGATTAGGTGGGTCACAGAGTTTTGCATTGCAGTTCTACAGAGTCACTGAGGCCAGAAAATGTATGCTAGGGTTGGATTCCTGCAAACAAACTCCAAGGCCACTGCATAAAAATGAGAGTAAAGCCTAAACTGCAATAGTTTCCCAGGATATTGAAGCTTTCAGGACCATGGGACTTCAGCTGAGGAAAGATGCATCTAAGGAGTGGAGCTTCTCTGAGAGAGAGACAATGTTTGTCCTAGTCTCCAATGTTTCCAGTATGGCTGGAAAGAAGGCTACACAACCTCTTTGGGGCCCAGATGATTCTATCATGAGTCCCAGATACTGGACATCGAGCTGTAAGATTTGTTGTTTGCCATATTGGTTTTGGTCCTATCTGTCTTTGTGCTCCCATTCTTCCCTTTGTATATTGAAAATATGTAACTAAAAAAATTATGTAGAGGCTCATAGTTAAGAGATTGCCTTGTGTCTCAGAAAAGATTGATTTTTAAGTACTGTTGAAACTGTTGAAGACTATGTAGACTTTTGAAGTGGAGTTGAATGTGTTTTGTACTGTGAGGTGGCCAATGAACTCATGGGGTAAAAGAGTGAAGGGTTATGGTTTAAAAGTGATATATTTAGGGGCTGGAGAGATGGCTCAGCAGTTAAGAACATTGACTGTTCTTGCAGAAGACCCAGGTTTGCATGTGGAGAAGGTAAAAATGCAGGATTAGGTGGGTCACAGAGTTCAAATCAGCTCCCACATGGTAGCTAACAACTGTCCGTAACTGCGGTTCCAGGGGGTCCAACAGCCTCTTCTGTCCTCTGCGGGCATTGCATGGCACAGGTGCACTTACCTACATTCAGGCAATACATGTATACACATAAAAAAATAATAATTTTTTTTAAGGTTTTAAAAAAGTGATATGTTTAGGTCTCAGATTGACAAGGGATGGACATGTGATGGTTAATACTGATTGTCAGCTCAACAGAATATAGAATCACTGAAGAAACAAAACTCTGGGCATGGCTGTGAAGAATTATCTAGATCAGGTTAACTGAGGGTAGGAAAACCTGCTATAAGTGTGGGTGGTACTATTCTATAGGCTGTAGAGAGATGGCTCAGTGGTTAAGAGCATTGATTGCTCTTGCAGAGGACCCGGGTTTGAGTCCCAGCACCCACATGGTGGCTACAAGCCATCCTTAACTCCAGTTCCAGGGGAATCTGAAGCCCTCTTCTGACCTCAGTGGCATTGTACAACATGGGTGCACTCACATACATGCAGGAAATACACTCATACACATAAAATAAAAATATAAAAAAAAAGGAAAAGGTGACCTCAGCACAAGCATTCCTCACTCTCTGTTTGAATGTAGATGCAATGTGACCATCTGCCTCAAACTCCTGCCGCTATGACTTCCCTATCATGGTGGACTGAATCCTCAAACTGTGAGACAAAATGAACTCTTAAGTTGCTTTTGTCAGGTATTTTGTCAGAACAGCAAGACAATTAACTAATACAGGTGGTGAGGGTAATAAATAGGATGTGAGTGTGGTGAGTGTGATGGTCATTATTGGTCATGGGATAAAGGTGATCAGGCTCTTGAGTATGATGGTGAGTGAGAGTAGTGAGTGTTGTGACGGTATCAGGTGGAAAGGGTAAAAGGTGGTGTGCCCAATGGGTAGTGAGGGTGATTGGTGGTGAGTTCACCGAGAGTAATGTTTGGTGAGTATGTTGAGATTGATCCATAGAGAGGGTGGTAAGTGTTGAGAGTGGTGAGGATAATGGTTGGTGATGAGGGGTAGGGGGTGACAGTGCTGATGATTGTCCATAATACAGGGACAGAGGTTGGTAATGTGTTGTGAGGCTGGTCAGGCTAGTTGAGTGTAGAGAGTAAAGACTGTTTGTGATGATAGGTGGTGAGTATGGTGAGGGTAACATTGGACGAACTTGGTGATGGTGGTGCAAGTAATAGATGATGAGTTTGGGAAGATGGTGAGGGTAATTGGTAGAGTGGTGAAGGTGGTGAGGGTGATAGATAGTGATGGGAAGGGTAATGAGGATGATAGTTGATGGTAGGCACTGAGGGGGTGAGTGTGATGAAGATGGTGATGGTGGGGAGAGTGTTGATGTGTTGAGTGTGTGATGTTGGTGAAGCTTGTGAGATTGGTATGGGTAGTGAGGGTGAGTGCTGGTGAGGATTCCAAGGTTGGTGAATGGGTAATGAATGTGGTAAGCATGATATGGGGTGAGAGTTTTGAGGATGGTTAAGATCATGAAAGTGGTGAGGCTAGTAGATGGTGATGGTGTTGAGGGTTAAGAAAGGAGAGGGCGAGGAGCATTGAGGTTGGTGAGGATGATGACAGTGATGGATGGTGAGGGTGATGGGTGGGGATAGATATGAAGTCAGTGAGAGTAATATGTGGTGGCAGTGGTAAGAACTGTGTGGCTGATGTGTGATGAGGGTGGTATGGTTACGGTGATGGTTGTTAAGAGTGGTTAGCATGTTGAGGATGATGTGTGCTGATGGCTAGTGAGGCTGAAAGTGGTGAGGGTGATGGATGGAGATAGTCTTGAAGAACATGTGGATGATGGGTAGTAAGGGTGTTGGGTGGTGAGGTTCTTAAGGGTGATGGGTGGCGATGGGTGGTAAGGGTGGTGAGGCTGGTGGGTGCTGAGCATACTGAGGGTGATGGGTGGTAAGGGTGATGGGTAGAGAGGATGTTGAGAATCATAAGGATCGTGGCTATGAAGGTAGTGAGAGTTGTGAGATGGAGAGGGTGAATTGTGATGATGGTGTTGGGTGTTAAGGTTCTTAAGAGCGATGGACAGTAAAGGGTTCTGAGTATGGTGACTCTGGTCAAAGTGGTACATGGTAAATGGAGTCAGGGTGGCAATGGTGGTAAGAATGATATGTGGTGAGGGTGATTATGATAAGAATAAGGGTGGTAATGGGTGGGTGGCGTGACTTTGGTGAGATAATATATGGTGAGAGTGGTGAAGGTCATAGGGTGATGGGTAGTAAAGGCCATGAGAGTGATAGATTGTGAAGTGATGATGACTTGTGAGGGTGATGGTGTTTATGAGTATAAAGAACGATGGGTGCTGGGATTGATAAGGGTGGTGAGGGTTGTGACTGTGGTTAGGGAGATTGTTTTTAAGGATGTTGAGATTGGTTCAGATGATGGGTAGTGTGGTGGTTTGAATGAAAATGTCCCCCATAGGCTCCAAGTGTTTGGACATTTTGTCCCCAGATGGTGGCACTGTTTTAGGAGGTTTTAGAAGGTGTGGCTATCCTGGAGGAAGCATGTGTCTGGGGGTGGGCTTAGAGAGTTCTTAAGTCTTGCGAGATCTCCAGTTGCTCTCTTGCTTCCTGTGCGTGCGTGATGATTTGAGAGCTTCACTTCAGCTGCTCCTGCTCCATCCACCTCCAGCCACCATGCCTCCCTGCCATGATGGACTGGAACTGTAAGCTCAAATAAACTCTTCCTTCTATAAATTGCTTTGGTCAGTGTTTCTATCACAGCAACAGAAAAGTGACTAATACAGGTAGTGAGTGACGTGAAGATGATGGGTGGTGATGAGTGGTGATGCTGCTGAGGGTGACAAAGGTAATGGCTGGTGACAGTGATAGGTGACTATGGTGTTGATTATCATGGGCATTGAGGGTTATACGTGGTGAGACCAGTGAGGGTAGTTAAGATAGTGTGTGGTGGTGTGATAGCAGAAGGTGTGATGATGTCTGTGTGCATGCAATTCTGCCGCTCTCCTATCCCAGCCTTCACTGTTCTACCTCCCCTTACATTTCAGCCATTTTGTATGCTCTTACAGTATTTCAAATACCAGAAATAATATGTGTCATTATTTGTAGGCGATAAGAAAGCCAAAGGGAAGAAGAAGCTGGGTCTTTCTTTGTTCCAGGCTCTGCTTTTAAGATCTCACAGAGCCTGTGCTGGTACACTCACAAATATGCTGCTTCTCACAAAATAAGGTCTTGAGGTCCCATTTTCCATTCAGAGTGCCTATTACATTTCTGGGGACTCTGTTCCAGGACTGGAGACAGTGGATTGCACCTCTTTTGTCACTGGAGGGCTGATTTCCCTAGCGCTCTGGCAGCAGTAACTCACTTGGGTGCCAATGGCTTGCTTGATCTGTAGTAGACTCAACCTCCCAGTGTGCAAGGGACATGGGTCACAGAAAGTGGTCCTGGTGGGCACCAGAACTGCTTCAGGGAAGTTCCCATAAGGATCGATAAGAACTTGGGTTCAATTTGGTTTTGGAGTCCACCTGAATGGCTGGAGGGGAGATAACATCCAAAGTAATCTCAAAGGGAGGAGATGAAAACACAGTCAGAGTGACTTCACCACACTAACTGACAGGCTGGAGACGTGTGTGTGTGTGTGTGTGTGTGTGTGTGTGTGTGTGTGTTTGGGAAAGAGACAGATGCTGAGAGAGTTCCAACTTGATCAAAGGCTTAAGTATGTTGAATCCCAATCCATGGGTCCATGGTGAACCTCATTTGACTTAGGGTGACTGTTTTGGGGGGAGATCCTGACTGGGCATTGTACAGTCCTACCAATGCTGAGGCACCTAAAATATCTCAGAGGAGAGTGAGTGGCTGGAGACAAGTGAAACTCAAGTTCACCCCTTCCTGCTCTTTCTCATGTGTAACTGTCATCTGCTAAGGGTAGGAAATGGTTGACACACAGAGTCAATGTACCACCCTGTGTGATGGTGAAAAATTTTAAGGATATTCAGGAAATTATAGTATTAAACTTGTTCCCACAAAACATCGGACATTCTGTGAAACAGACTAGCCATCTCTTTGGATAGAACGACTCTACCCAGGGACACCAAATCAGTTTTCCTATATTTATTGCAACAGAATATAGTCCTCTCTCCTCCACAATGGTCATAGACTTAGAAGAAAGTTGTAAAATCACACTGACTAGAGTAATGGTGTCCTCAATGTAGGCTGGAACTTGAGAAGCTTGTTTTGTCTGAGGAACCAGAGGAAGACCCTCTGCCCCATGTGCCCTCACATCCCCTGCACCACCTGTACCAGCCGCAGCCAGAGCCTTGGTTACATCAGCACTGGTACCACCTGTGCCTTGGCTCCCCTAGAGACCACTGTTTCCCTCACGTTCCTGCTCACTCATAGTCATGTGAGACTCCCTCACCAGCAGCCACCCAAAGAGCCCAATGATAGGGATCGCTAGATGACATTGAACCAGATCCTTACCCCTTGACTAACTTAAAAAAAAAAAACCAGTGCATGCATTTACACTAAAGGACATTTGGGTACAAATTCGTGAATGAAAAGGACTCAGCATGTACAGCAGAGTGCATAGGGTTCAGTAGGGGAGTAGGGGGAGGAATGGATGGGGGAGGGGGTCTGGATTTGAGTGGGAAACGTATGAAATTTAAAAGCTCAATAAAGCCGGGCGTGGTGCCGCATGCCTTTAATCCCAGCACTCAGGAGCCAGAGGCATGCGGATCTCTGTGAGTTCAAGGACAGCCTGGTCTACATAGTG
>NW_008360301.1:1118798-1132158 GCF_000622305.1 Nannospalax galili
AAAAAAATCTCTAGCATGCATGAGATAGTATCCAAAGCAAGCATCATTTAGTGGGCTCCAGGTAGACTGTATTGGATATATGGGAGAATGGCCTATGCTGTATTTCCTCCAAATGCTCAGATGCTTGTGTGCTAAGCAATACCTGTCCTTCCTTTTTCTTACTTCCGTTGGCCAGAGAACATTTGGGAGTACAGATGTACCGAAGGATGAGCCCTACAAATCAGTGACTGGAAAGTCAAAGAATGGCCTCCTGAATGGGTAATTGGATACCATGGCCTGGACATATGGAGGTACTGGTTCTGAGGATATTGTACTTCCATTTACATGTTAAACTGCATCATCAGGTTACAGACTGTTGTTGAAAATATAGCTAAGGATTCTTTAAGGGCCCTCAAGGTCCTAGCAAAAGGACAAACCAAGACCCGCAATGCTGTTTACCAAACTGCGTGGTGTAGTTTATTTACCAGTCACTGAAAGGGGGATCTGTGGAAAGTTCACTTTGAGTAACTGTTGCTTGGAAATAAATGGTTCACAAAAGGACATAGAAAAAACATCACATTCTAAATGACAAGAATTGTTCATGTTCTAGTCCAAGCCTGGAATGGCTGAACCCAGTCTACTGGGGGGATGGCTTTCAACTTTGGAGGGATTTAAAAGCCTAGTAGGTGTTGTACTCTTGCTACTGGGGGCCTGCCTAATCCTACCTTACCTTGTACTCTGGTCATAAGGTCTGTCTCTAGCCTCAGTGAAGTCATGGTTGAGAGAAAAATGGCTGCCCACGCAATGATGTTATGGAAATTCAGGCCTCTGAACCAAGATGATGCTCTCTGGCCCTCCAGGGGATCCCAGCATCAAAGCAGGGAAGTGACAGCGTAAGTATGATGATGTCGGTGCGTATGTGCAGTTCTGCTGTATCTTCTTTGTTCAAGTTCTCACTCCCTCCTTCCTTTTATTCTAGCCATTTTTGTATCTTCTTACAATATTTGATTGGCATTTAAAAATGTCAGTTAAGAAAGGCAGAGAGACCGGGCGAGGTGGTGCATGCCTTCAGTCCCAGCACTCAGGAGGCAGAGGCAGGCAGAGGGCTGTGAGTTCAAGTCCAGGCTGGCCTACATAGTCAGTTCAGGTCAGCTGGGACTACAGGGAGACCCTGTCTCAAAAAGACAAAAAAGAAAAAAAAAAGGTAGAGACTGGGTCTTTGTTCCAGGCTTTGTTTTTGAGAGCTATCTTACAGAGCCGGTGCTAGTACACACTAATACATAATCTGCTTCTTGCATAAGAAAGCCTTGGGGTCCTGTTTTCTGTTCAGAGTGCCTACTATAGCGAGGCTGTTGATGGTTATGGTTGGTGACGTGTGGTATTGTGTGACATCTTCTGCGGGGGCGGGGGCATAAGCATAATGTCTGTCACCCCAGATAGAAAACTGATAGCACACCAAAGTACTGATACCACCAAAGTCCAGCTTGGTGAACCAATGAGTTTGCTGAGGTTACTTAGAGGAGTATGGGTGAGGGATTACTACAGACATATGGATGATCAAAGGCAGCTGAATCACCTACTCTGGATGATGACTCACAAAAGCTGGAACCCTGGAGCTCTCTGCATGACTTGCAAGTAGCCAGACCTTACTTATTATATAATCATGAGGTGCACCGGGTCTTGTGAATCTGGAACGTTGTAGGTTCTTTCTGAGACGTGAACTGTTTACTTCCTGAGCTATAATGAGCCTCTCTTTAGAACATCCTGAGTCTTAAGGATATTATCTCCAGGATGGCTTATTTCAACTCAAGGAAGTTGTATAACATTCTACCTCTCCCTCTGGTTCTTACATTCTTTCTGCCTCCTCTTTTATAATGTTTTTGGAACCTTGGAATGTGTGATATAGATATTAATCCAAGGCTCAGTAAGCATTGGTCTGCTATTAAACAGCAGCAGAAACTTGTTCTCAGGAGCTTAATTGGCATTTACGAGTCTTTGGTGGCACGCTATCATTTGCAGAAAGTTTTCTTTCGTGATCTATTGCAGCTGACAACAATTTATGGGCATAAGTACAAATGTTTAGAAGGCAGTTTGACAGCCATTTCCCATCTGTTTAATAAAACAATAGTAGTTGTTTCCCCACTAGGGCCTTTGACTCCCCAGTCACAGGCTTTATCCTGGCTTAGAGTACTGGAGAAGAATTCCTTCCTGTCCAATGGGCTTAAATCCAATTGGAAAGCAGCCGATTGTACCCAAACAACCTATGCCACTATTGTACCTTCAGTCACATATTTGGCATTTTGATAGTGTAGTGTTCAGGGTCCACAGCAAATCAGGACTGTTGATGAGTCTCCCTTACCAGCCTGCACAGTGCCTTCCAGCATTGTGAATACCAGCCAGCAAAGAGGGAGCTTCTACTTCAGGCCCAGCTCGATTTCTCTATATATGTTTTCATCTTGAGCAGTAGGATCTTGTCATCTAGTTCTACCATGCAACCAACAGCAGTGGAAATAACCTTATAGTTTTCTTTCTCTTGCTGTGATAAAACACTCTGAACAAAAGCAACTTGGTGAGGAACTAGTTTATGTGACTTCCAGGTCGCAGTCCATCACTGAGGGAAGTCAGGGCAGGAACTTAAGGCAGGAGCTTGAAGCCGAACCCATGGAGGGAAGGGATGCCGCTTACTGGCTCACTTCCATTCTCATGCTCAGCTGGCTTTCTTATACAGCACAGGGAGGACCAGGTGCCTAGGGATGGTACCACCTACAGTGGGCTGAGCCCTCTTACATCAACTAATAATCAAGACAGTCCCCCATTGACTTGCCCATAGACCAACCTGATCCAGGAAATTCTTCAACTGAAGCTTCTCCTATCAGATGACTCTAGGCTGTGTCAGGTTGACAATTAAGTCTAACCAGGACAGAGGCCTTTGAACTTCTTTGGCCAATGACTCCTAGAGTGATAAGATTCTGGATTCCTCTTATACTTCTTGAGATCTTTGCACAACAACCCTTTGGCTTTTGGGAGTGTTCTTTTCCATCTACACAGAGTGTCTTTGGGTAACCTTAACTGCTGTCTTTAATGTTCTTTTGCATATTTTTACAAATCTCTTTAAGGGTTGGCCTTATGTAACATAACCTTTTTACAGAGAGTGGGTAGGATTACTGAAGGCCCACTGTTACCCATTTCAAGTAAGTGCCATATGGTCTTGAATGGCTAAGGGGATACTAGAAAAGAAATGTTTACAAGCTTTTAATATAGTATGAAAATATCTTTTTACTTTTGTTACATTTTTAACAAAAGGAGCAATATTGGGTACAGAAGCATGGATTGGGGATAGTCCCTTATTTAGCTCTCTGTAATCCGTAATCATTCTCTCCCAGTTGTCCCACTTCTTTATCCTGGGGTGACCTCACAGAGCCTCCATGTATCTCCTCATCCCTGATGAGCCTGATAGGGCTAGCTGGAGTTGCTTAGTTTAGCCTGGGTCCTGGGGGAACAAGCCCATCCTCTTGGGCTACATCTGTTCCCATCCTCTTCTGGTTATCAGACTCTTGGCTGACACTGCATTGCAGTCACAGCACATGTCTCTCCATATGTACACCTGGCTGCTGAGAGGGTCCCTGGCTGGGAAAACAATCTCTGCCCTGTGGAAGAAATGAACACAGCATACTAAGAGGAGAAAGTTGCTTACCCATAGATTAAGTTCAGTCTTTTTGTCTGTATCATTCTGTCTCCATTTCCCTTGGTCAATGTTCATTGCTTCTGATATTCTTGGGGACCACGGGGAACTGAGGCTCATCTGGTTCTGGTATCTACCCAAGCCCAAACATTTTTACACTTATTGATGACTAGGAAACCTGCAATTTAACGTGTGGCTTCCAGTCACCCTGCCTGGTCTTCACCTTCAGGCTCTCCTGGCCACCCTGTTAGGGAAGGGGCTGAGGAGGGTCTCACCTCTAGAGACCTCCTTTGTCTGTAGCACGGGGTGTGACAGGGACTACCCACACCTCTCTGTTGCTATTGTTATTGTTGTTGTTGTTTCACCTGTGTGATGAACTGCTGACCAGGTCTTAAGGCCTTCCTAAGGTTCACCAACACATCTGTTTTTTTTTAATCTTTGATTTATTATTTTTATTTTATGTATATGAGTGTATTGCCTGCATATATGTAAGTTCATTTGTATCATGCAGTACCCCCAGAGGTCAGATTCCCTGGAACTGGAGTTAGGACAATTGTTAGCTGCCATTTGGGTACTGGGAACCCAACCCGGGTCCTCTGCAAGAGCAGCCAGTTCTCTTAACCATGGCTTCATGAACTGGGTGTCAAACGCTGCCTTTTGTATGTCCAATTCTCTTAGCAATGTCTGTCCTTCTTATACTCTCCTCTAGCCTCTGTTGTCCATGGGACCTCTCCCAGAAAGACTGTATGAGCCAGTCCATCAGGGAGCGACTCCCCTCTACTGCCCTGAGAGGGTTGGGTGGTTACATTACTAAATTTTTCTAAATATTTATTTTTTATTTATGTGTATATATGTGTGTCTGTGTGAGTTTATGTTTATGTGTACCATGTTCATGTAGGTGTAGGGAGGCCAGAAGAGCACATTGGATCCCCTGGAACTGGAGATATAGACAGTTGTGAGCCGCCTGATATGGGTACTGGGAGCCAAACCTGGATCCTTTGTAAGAACAGTAAGTGCTCTTAACCACTAAACCATCTCTCCAGCCTGACTCTTACTAAATTTTTCTGCCTTTACAGCACTTAGACTGATCCCATCTGACAGTCTCACAAACTCAATGGTGAGAAAGACTCTTTCATTGCTTGTTTAAAAGTCTTTTCCAATTCAGGCAGTTCAAGTGTTGAGTACTCCCTGATTATCATAGGGTTTTCTTTTTGTACTAGGCAGTTATTAAGGCCCCTCCCTGTAGGCTGAATTATAGAGGTTTTAAACATTTTTACTATTAAAGGTTGGACCTGAGGGGGACGTTTCAACTTGGAGGAAATTGTACATAACAGGTTGTAAAGCTGGTGATGGCTAGTGAAGGGAGCAAGTGTGATGTGTAGTGAAAGTGGTAAATTTAATGGGTGGTTGAGGATGTTAAAAGTGATATGTGGTAAAGCTGGTGAGGTCAGGGTGGATGCTGAGTGTAATTGGTGGTGAGGCTAATCAATGGTGAGGATGGTGAAGATGGTAGGGAGATGGCTGGTGTGAGTGATGAGGTGATATATGGTGAAGGTGGTGAGGGTGATGAGTAGTTGATTGATTGCTTATGCTCTGTGTTTATAGCCCTCCATTGTCATATGTTTTATTAGTCAGGGTTCTCCAGAAGAGCAGAAGTAATAGAATGAATACATATATATGTATATATATATACACATACACATACATACATACACACATATAGAATTTACTAAATGGGCTTAATTTGAAAAAGTAACCATAGTTGAATCACATCTAAGAGATTGAACACCTGGTCAACAGGGCTGGGTGCCTCATCTGACATGGAAACCCTAGAGGGCTCCTGGAGGGAGACTGGTTCTAAGTTGACGGAAGCCTGGAAACACTGGTTCTGATATCAGGGAAGAGGTCAGTAGCCGTAGCCACAGGATAAATCTGGTCAGTGTCGAAAGAGAAGAACAAACAAGCAAAAGGGGAAGATGCTGTTTGCCACATTTGGGGTGGATCTTCCTCCATCAATTAAGGGAATCAAGGGATTTATCAGTTGAGGCTTTCTACTCAGGTGATTCTAAATTGTGCAAAGTTGACATTAAAACAGCCGTCACAGTTTTCAGAAGGAGGCTTATTCAGGCAAGTGCTTTCTTGTATTCCTTCTACTGTTTCTGTAATGGAAATGAGTCACATGGCAGATTCCAGTCAGGAAGCATGGCATGGCTTTGAGGGGTATGAACCAAGAACTTGCAGTTGAAATAAAACCAGGGATCATTTTTTTTGGTTACAATTCACACAGGGGAGGGAACAAGGGAATTGTAATAAGACAAGGATGATTGTTCTTGGTGGAGCTAAGGACCAATGATGAAGTCTACTGCTTGGAAGTGAACAAAACAGGACAGGTATAAAATTTGCAGTCTAATTTAAATGTCTAGTCTGAGAAAAAAAGAACACTCTTGATTCAAAAATATTTTTGAAGTAAAGAAAAAAACATTTTTTGGTGGTTTTACTTCTCTACCTAGACTCTGCCCAGCCTGCTGTTCCTGTCAGCAGTTTCCTGGGTTTCCAGAGAAATTTATTACTCTCTTTGATATTGGTAGCCATTTGAGTTTTAACATCAAAGGACATAAAGTTAGTTAGGCCATGAAGGGCTTGGGTGGGAGAGGGCTGAAGCATTTGGCAACAGTTGCGGAATGTTACAGCTGATCTCATGGCAGAAGGACTTCCCTTTCCTCCTTTATATAAAATACACTGACCCTGGCCCACACATCCCAAAATTCTGTCCAATCAGAACAACAGGCTCAAAGGGCAAGATGGCATGTGTATGTCAAGTCCAAACGTGGTTCTTTTGATGTGGACAGACACACAATAAAGCAGATGTTATCTATGTATTCCCCCTCACGCTGTCATGGTGAGGAAGAGGAAGCTTCTGTGTGGTCAATATTTACTCAAAAAACACAGGAAGAGTGAGAGCATTGACACTGCTGTTTGACAGAAATTCTGAATTTCTGCTGTGAACCCATGGCCAGGGCACCCTATCACATGCCAGGGACATGTCCCTCCCTAAGTTCAGTTCCCTGGAAAGTTCATTGCTAGACACAACCCTTGGGTCTGCCCTTTGAGTTGTCCTCCTGCTTCTCAGCCTTCTCAGCCAAATCTGAATAGGGAGCTGAGAATAGGCCCTTTGAGCAATATTTTCAACTCATTACTTAGGTATGAAAATGATCAGTCTAAAGGTGTCTTCATATTTTGTACCCTCTCATTTGACTACTTTGTGTCGGGGCTGTTGGCACATTTACCTATACAGCTGTCCCAAGTTTTTTGTGGATTTGCGGTGTATCTGAATTCATTGTCTACCATATATCCAAGCTACTTTTACCTTCTTGGGAAGCCTGTCTTTTCACACTTACCCTCTGTTGCTTTGAGCATGTTGGGTGGTGGCAAGAAATGCCCCGAGGAGTCCTAGATGTCTTCCATTCAGCTCAGAGGATGTATCAGGCATTAGCTGGATTCTTTTTGAGGTCTTCACAAATAGACTCACGCCTACATCTTTGGCTTGGATTTGTTCTGAGACCATGCTTACTGATGCCACTCTTGGATCCGACCTTTTCACTTAGGCTGTTAATGTTTTCTTGGCTGAAGAAGTTGGAGATAAGAAACTATTTTATTTTAAAATTAGCAAGTCTCAGGGTATTTATATCCTATCTAAATTCTTGAAAACATTGTCATTTGTTTTTAAAAGTCATACCATTCTTACAGTGTTCAGTCACTGTTTTGCCTGGAAGTCTTTGCCAGCTTCATCAGTTAGGTATATTCATCATGCCCTGTATTTTCCATTATCTTACATGATTGTTTTGCCAAATGATTCCTTGCTTCTTTCCCAGAACCTTTTCCTCTCGACCTAGAACCTGCTGCTTAGAACCAAAACTAATCACACACACACACACACACACACACACACACACACACACACACATATACACACAAGTGTATTCCCCCTTTAACAGATCTTTACCTCTAGTACTAATTTCTATACCAGGTACATCAGTTACCTGTGTTTCTAACTCCTGAGTTTTAAGGATGAGTGTTTTCTAGTTTCCCCCAAACTTGCCTTGTATCAGCTAGGCTTGTTCGTGCATTTTGTGGTCATGTGGAAACCATGCCCTCTAGCTTGACTGGGATGCTAACCGCACAAGCTCTGCTCATATGTGTCTTGTCCCCTTATCCCCAGTGGTCTATCCAAGGAAAGGCCCTCTCATGCCAGCAGCCAAGTACATGAGAGTAAGTAGACATTTCAAATGCTTTATAATGCTCTGCTTGTATCAAGCTGTTGACATTTCCTTGACCTGTACACACCTATGACC
Source organism: Nannospalax galili (assembly GCF_000622305.1). Classification (NCBI taxonomy): domain Eukaryota; kingdom Metazoa; phylum Chordata; class Mammalia; order Rodentia; family Spalacidae; genus Nannospalax; species Nannospalax galili. The sequence continues at coordinate 1,126,812 of NW_008360301.1, forward strand.
ATGCTGAGAACTGAGGACCATCAAAACATTCTTTGATGATAGAAACTCCAAAGTTACATGACAAAAAATTTGAGTCCAATAAAGTAACTTACTTTAAAAGATATACAGAATCAAAATAGATATCATAAATACACACATAAACACATACATAGATAGGTACAGATAGAGACATATACACTGCGTCTGACCTCTCTTTTTCAAATGTGCAAACAGTTAATACCCTTTAATCTTGACCTAGGGCTTGTTTCTAACTGAGCCAACTAAAAAATTTCTTGTCCTCCTGTAACATGTATAGTGGGTAGATTATAGAAAAAAGAACTAATGTTTATAAGGCCCTAACAGAGTCTGGCATGCTTGTCATCTTTGTGTCATCATGGCCCTTCCTTATTGTGGACTGCAGACTGCCCTGAACCAGGGCTGAGCTAGGAAAGAGACAAGCTTTGAAGTGGATGGAAGACAGAAGACAAAGGTTTTTAAAAAAATATTTTATTTATTTTTTTTTTTATGTGTTTTAGTGTATTACCTGCATGTGAGTGCACCTGTGTCGTGCAATGCTGCAATGCTGCAGCGGTCAGAAGAGGGCTTCAGATTCCCCTGGAACTGGAGTTAAGGACGGTTCATACCAGCCATGTGGGTGCTGGGAATCTGACCCAGGTCCTTTGCAAGAACAGTCAGTGCTCTTAACTGCTGAGCCATCTCTCCAGCCCGTTTTTTTTTTGTTTTGTTTTGTTTTGTTTTTGTTGTTGTTTTTGTTGTTTTTTTAAAATTTGGCTGGATTTTTTGATATTTGAAAGATAAGACTTATCTCAGTAACCAGAATGACTGAATAGCTGTGGCAGCTACCCATCTACCTCCAGGGCCAGTGACAGGATCTGGCAGAGGACACAGGGAAAATAACACTGGTTGAAAGGCAAATCGGGTCGGGGGGGCGGCTGGGGAGAGGGCTCACTAAAGCGCTTGTCCGGCAAGCATGAGAACCCGAATTCTAAGCATCCATGCAGGCATGAAGGCACATGCCTGCATCCCAGTGCTGAGGAGGCAGAGGCAGGGAGATCCCTGAAGCTCATTGGCCAGCCAGCCTAACCGAATTGGTGAGCTCCAGGTTTAGTGAGAGTCTGTCTCAAAAAAAAAAAAAAGATGGAGAGGGCTTAGCCAGACACCAGTGTTGATCTCTGGCCTCCACACACAAGTGCACACACACTTGCATACACACAAGAACACATACACACACACTCAAAGCCAATTTATTTTTAATAAATCAATTGTATGTATGAACAAAAGTATTTGAAAACAGTATCTACATAAGCAGAATTCCTTGCTTAGGTAATAACAGCCAGTCATATTCAGATGATTTAATTCAAATTTCTTTCAAATGTAATACTTTTTTCTTGCAAAGTTTCTTCCTGACAAAGCGTAGCATTTCCTGTCGATTTCCCCCTTTGCACTGTTCTCTAATGTTTTACAGTGACAATGTTAAATTCAGACACATAAAACCCATGAACATGGACAACATAGTTCATCCTAAAATAGAAAAGTATAAGAATATGCTTCAAAAAATGCAATAGGCTATTTTTTTTCCTAGAAAATTCAGCGACTGTAATGAATGTAGAATTAAAGAGTCTGCCTGATTCAAATAAAACTAGGGTTTTGGTTCCTACTGACCACAGCTGCTGCCTGCGTGGAACCAGCTGGGCTCAGGGAGTCACACACATCTGTCTTCCACCAACTAGTCTCTCAAAAATCAAACCTGAGTCTTTTTAAAAATTTATTTCTTGCTATGAACTATTTAATTATGTATCTGTAAATGGTACATACAAGGTTCAAAACTGAAGACAAACGCACTTGTTCACTGGCAGCATAAGGTGGGCTCTTCTGCTGAGCAGGCCTTGGACACACTCCTCAGTAATGGTCTCCCTTCTGTCGGGTGACAATGACTATTGTGAATGTTTTGTGGGTCAAATCTTCTGCTCTTTTTTGTGTTGCCTCAATGGATGGATGTCTAAACAGCCTCATCAAATGTAGAAAGAACTTCCATGCTATGTAAACACTGTGATTCTGCCTGTTTACCACGTTTTTCATTCTGCCGTGTCTTGATTCTTCTGCCATGTATGTGGCCGTGGCTGATCTAGTTCTCCCCATGTGTGCTATTCCGTTCCAGAGCTACCCCATGGGTTTTTCTTGATTGTTGGCAATTTTTTTGCTGATACAAATAATTTTTTGCACCAGATGTTCCTGTGCACGGAGCTTGTGGGATAATTGCGAGGCTTCTCGCACAACTAGGAGGAGATTGGCTTTATAACATAAGCACACTTTCACCATCAGTGCGGTCTGAGCGGTCCGTTGCTCAGCATCCTTGCCTATCCTGTGCCATTTGGTTTGAACTTGAATGTTCTGGTTCATCATAAGCCCAGTTATCTTTTCCTGTCCTTCTCAGCGCTGACTGACCCATTGTGTGACATGCCTGCTGACATATGCAGTCCACTCTTCAGTGAAATTTCTTTCCTTGCTGATTTTTAAGGATTTCTCACAAATACTGGTTTAGTATCTTTTTTTGTTTTATGTGCTTTAGAAATATCTTATTTTTTTACTTTCAATAACAGAAAACCTAAAGTAGTTAGATTTATCAGTCTCTTTGGGTTGTATTTCAAGTACTCAGACATAACCACAAAAGTATTATGCTACTGTATATAATCTGAATATGCATTTCAATCCAGTTTCATTCCTGCCCATGTGTCTTATTAGCAGTGTTGGTACATCCTGGTAAAGAGTACTTTCTTTCCCACAGTCTGCAATGCCCTTGTTATTTGCTAGTTTCCAGGATTGGGGTGAATCTGTTTCTGAAATCAGCTATGTGCCACAGATCTAATTTTATTCTCAAAGATCAAACACCACATTCTCCGTGTAGTTCCAGCTGGCCTAGAATTCATTATGGAGATCAGGCTAGCCTTAATTTGCTTGCCCCTGCCTCCCGAGTGCTGGGATTATAGGCGTGCACCACCACACCCAGTCAAAACATCACATTTTAAAAGATTTATTTTTATATTCGTGAATGTGACTATGTGAGTGTATTCTCTCTCTCTCTCTCTCTCTCTCTCTCTCTCTGTGTGTGTGTGTGTGTGTGTGTGTGTACTCATGGAGGCTGAAAGAGGGCATCAAATCCCCTGGAGCTGGAGTTACTAACCCCTGCAGCCAGTGCTCCTAACCACCATGAGCCGTCTCTCTAGCCTCAGACACCACTTTTAGTGGCTGCTTCAGTAACTCTTGTTTTTCTTACCTTGTTCTGATATTTTATATTAACTTGTCAATTTCCATGAAGAACTGTGTGCACGATGTATTCTAACACTGACATCCTTAGCAAAATTACACTACTTTGTTGCTTTATACACTTTTTTATAGACGTTGACACTGCCAAATCCATGATTTTAAAACCACTGTAACATGATTGAAGGTACCAATGGAGACACAAAGCCAAGACAACATTGTGGTCTCCTGATATGAGGTGCTCCCCTGACTTGGCCAATCTCCATCTGCAGCCAGAAGGCGCTTTAGCAAATGCAAGCATGACCATGTTGTCTTTTAATGTTCACAGTGGCTTCCTGTGGCCCTTGCATAACAGCTCAAAGTCTTCAGTGTGCCATTCCAGGACCCCCCGGGGTCAGGATTTTGTACCTTGCAGGTTTGTATCTCTGTCTCTGTCTCTCTCTCTGTCTCTCTCTGTCTGTCTCTCTCTCTGTTTCTGTATGCTGCTTTCTCCATGTCTCTGCCTCTGCGCCTCTCTGCATTTCTCTCTCTGTGTCCCTATTTCTCTATGTCCCTCTGTCTCTCTCTGTCACTCAGCCTCTCTCTACCTCTCTCCTCCACCCCTTTGCATTATCCATACTTTGAGATCCTCATAGCTTTGTTCTGACACCAGCCAGAGCCGTGTCAGAGTTTGCATCCTAAATTCTCCTTCAGAATCGTACCAGGACCTGATCTTTGAAATGATCTCCTGTCTTTCTTCCCTCCTCTCCTCTGTGCCTCTGCTTTTGTACCAACTCACTTCTCTTACTGCCGTGAATTGATCCCACCTTCTCTACCATCATGAATTTGAGGACAGTATAATAAAAATATAAACAAAGCTTATACAATAGATTTATTTTCTCATAAAATGAGAAATCATATTGTTCAATCAAAGAGTTGATTCAGTGTCTCCATTATAGCAGGGTAAGCTTCTTTCTCCTCCTTACTTCATGATCACAACATGGCTACAGCAATTCCAAGTAGTAAGGGAAGAAAAAATTGTTCTCATCCTTGTGAGAAATCAATGGAGAAACAAAATCTTTTTTTTTTTTTTGAGATTCTGAGAATTGAACCTAAGGCCCTGCGTATGCTAGGGAAGTAATCTATCACAGAGTTATGTCCTCACCCCATTTAAAAATTATTACTCTCTTTGTCTCTTTGTGTATGGATGTATGATATGTATATGTGTGAAAGTGCATGTCATGGCAAGTGTGTAGAGGTCAGACGACAACTTTGTGAAGTCAGTTCTCCATTTAGGTGGGTTCTGGGGATCCAACTGAGGTCCCTAGACTTACACAGAAAGTGTCTTTACCCACTGAACCATCCTATTGGTCCCTCTTCCCATTTTTTACTTTTGTTTTGGACTTAGAAGCCTTCTAACTTTCGCAAGTTGGCCTTGAACTCGCCATCTCCCTGCCTTAAGCTCCCAAGTAGGTGACAATACATGCCTATGCCACCAGACCTGGCTAATGAGGACACTCTGCATGCCATTTACCAGAGCGGTCCAAGTGTGGATCTGGCATATTTGACTACAAAGGCAAAGAGGAGAGGTGAGAGTAACGGCTTTTGGAAGGAGTGGCTTAGTAGCTCCGTGCCCATGCTTGTGAATAGCAGTGGTGCTATAAATTCTCTTGTGTGGATGTGAAAATGTGACATCTTGAGTGCTAGTGATTGTTATAGGACAGAGTTCGTAAAAAAACCACCAACACCACTTTAAGAAAAGTAGCAAGGTAAATTTTAATTTTCTACCGGCCCGGCTGTCTATCTTGGGAGTAGAAGCAGACCTGATGATTGTCAGGTCAGAGTTTTTATAGGATTACAGAATTATTATTAAAACAGGACATTTGTGAACCAATCAGGTTTGTACAACATAGCAGAATTTTGACTCTATTAATTAACAACCAGTCATTATACAGACAAGTGATACAGTCATATAACTTGGCACTCAACTTTGTGACCTTAAAACTAGCCAACTGCTTTAGCCATAGCAAGTATAATAAGACAGTCAAGGTAAATTACTTCTAGGTGGTCATACAATAACAAGATAACAAGGGTGGTCTTATGCCCT